>NC_088361.1:38338470-38340970 GCF_034508935.2 Berghia stephanieae
GTTTTGTAGTGCGTGTGTTGTTCATCCTGTCTGGTATCATCGATCATAGCGATGAAAGGGTAGATGAAAATAGACTAACACGAGACACACTGCATCTTATCATAGGTTACATTGTATGGTGTGTATCTTGTGATCCTCTTGGAAATGGAATATATACTTCGACGACTACGTGTTGTATAACTGCTCATCTCTTGCTCTCTGCTCTCTCTCTCTCTCTCTCTCTCTCTCTCTCTCTCTCTCTCTCTCTCTCTATCTCTCTCTCTCTCTCTCTCTCTCTCTCCCTCCTGCTACTTCATCATGCTACTTCATCTAGATTGCAATTTGACTATATAGATTGGTTGATAGATAGATAGATTGACAGATAGATAGATGAAGTAGATAGATGTGTAGATAGATAGATAGATAGGGAGGAGAGATAGACAATTAGATGGAGAGAGAGAGAGAGAGAGAGAGAGAGAGAGAGAGAGAGAGAGAGAGAGAGAGAGAGAGGCGGCAGCAAGGGAGAGTTTGTGATCGTAAACATGCACCGACAACTAGAAATATATATTTTTTTATTTATCACAGCAGGAAGAACATTTCTGTTGCTTTCTGTTATTGTTACTATTGTTATTGTCGTCCATGTCGTCGATATTTCAGTTGCTATTGTCGTTATCGTAGTTCAGTTGTTTATTATTGTTGCTGCTATTATTGTTCATGTCGCTGTTCTTATTTATAATTATTGTCCTGGTTGGGGATCCTAACCTCCCCTAGTGGGCAGGGGGTACATGCTGTGTCTTCTATCCCCCCATACCCGTTTTCCAATTGTTTCCTGTCATTGTCTTGGAATGAGGTTACTTAGTTTTGTCCTGATCCTTGCCGAAGTTCCTTGGCTGGTAGGGAAACAGTCGAATGTATAGTTATAGTTTTGGGAGATGTTATTTTTTTTTCTTGTAAATCATCTCTCTGTTATGCATTGTATTATGTTTAGTATACATATTATATTATATGATTGGTAAACATTTGAGTGTATTCCTCTTAGTTGGGACCTGTGCTTGTGTCTGGATGAGAACTAAGTACTTTGACGGTGTGCTCTTGGAATCTACATCTGTTCTCTATTTGAACCAGTTCCCCTTTGTCTTCCCTTTTCTTTTGTGCTTTAATTGTAATTCTATAACTTTTTACTATCCCATTTTCTTCCTTTTTACTGACGCTGATATGACCTTAATGTGTTGCAAGCGCCGTAAAACCATTAAAAACAAAAACAACAAACTATAATTATTGTCGCCAACCATTGTCCACAACGCCACTCGATTTCAAAATAATTTCTAAAACGCATGGCAAAATAACTTGTGGAATTATCCTTTTAGCTCATATTCCTATAACTCCAAATATTGCAAAAGTTGTATATGGACAAATAATATTTCAGTCTATTACTTTCAAACGATAGTCGCAATCATTTTTTCCAGTATAATAGTATTATACCCAAAGATAAGCTCATTACGAATGCCAATATTGGGGGAATATAAAAGCTAAGAGGCAAAAGGGGGGAGGGAGGAGGGGGGGGGGGGCATTGTGGCATTGTGAGGGTTTATTTTTGATCAATTCTATTTATTATTAGGCAGGGCGTGACCTTTTGATCTGTCAGTGTCTTGTCACAAAACTGTGATGAGCCAAATATCGTGCTGAATCGGCCTATTTCTCATACTCATACACTACAGCTCGATGTTGTGATAAATCATAGTGAGTTTAAGTTAACTCACTCAACCCTAACGCCGACTATATCCGTAGTTTACCCCGGGTTACTTTTACCCAATGCCTATTTATTACATTTTTCTAAGACAAATTATAGGCGTCGTATCAAAGCTAATGTTTTTAATTTTCGCATGTTAATGATAGTTGAATATAACTATCTATGTACATGCTCGTTTTTAATACATTTTTTTTTCAATTGTGAAAAATAGAAAAACTCTCTAGGATTGAGTGAGTTAAAAATTGTTATTGGTGTCAATGTTAAAAAAGTTACAGGTACCCGGCAAAAATTCTAGTTGAAAATTGATGCATTAGTGTTAAGATTATGTTATTGAAAACAGGGCTGTCAAATGGCCAGAGTTCGTCGTAGCCAATTTCCGACTTCAAAAGTTGCCAAAATAGAACCTCGCATGGCTAATACTACTAACACTCTAGACCCCGTAAAAAACTCGTCGGTTTTGATATATCGACTAGACCAGGAAAAATGGGTAAATTTATTTTTAAAAAATGGATAATAGAATCACGATTCTCTGTATGGCCATCTGGCAGCCCTGCTTGAAGACCTGGAAAGGAATTTGAAATTACGTTGCAACTAGCTCTGAGTTAATGTTATATTCCGTGCATCTACTATTGTGAATGGGATATATCTCGTTGTCGAAGAGTGAAAACGAGTGAAGCTAATAAATTTATGCGCTTTGACTAAGATACCTGAAACTCAGGATTGAGTAAGTGCATATCAGTAGTAGTCAGTAAGTATTATATTGTCAAAATA
>NC_088361.1:38342684-38390184 GCF_034508935.2 Berghia stephanieae
CTTAATAGACCAGCTACCCATTTAGTATCGGTGGAAGAGGGGTAAATAAAAAATCTCGACTGCCCGGGATAGTATTTGGTCCCTTTGCGGGTGAAGCGAGTGCTTTACCAATGAGCTATCAGGTCGAATAAAGTGAACATAAACAGCAACAGGCCCGTCTCTATCTACTATCTATCTCTCTCTCTCTCTACTCTTTCTCCCCCCCCCCCCCCCCCCCCCCCCCCCCCCCCCCCCCCCCGTATCTCTCTCTCTCTTTTCCTCCTCCTTCCCCTCGTCTCTCTCTCTCTCTCTCTCTCTCTCTCTCTCTCTCTCTCTCTCTCTCTTTCTCTCTCTCTTTCTCTCTTTCTCTCTTCTTCCTTCCCTCTCTCTCTCTCTCTCTCTCTCTCCTCTTCTCTCTCTCTCTTTTTGTTTTCCTCTCTTTCTCTCTTCTCCCTCTTCCGGAATGGATTTAATTATCTTAGGTTGTTAAGAAATGGTTTATCATTGTCATTTTCATAAAGCAAGGGAGATAACGTGTTATTTTCTGGACTGATCGTTTAGGGCTTAGGGGTTATTATGAGGCTGGGATAATACCATGTTACATACATTAGCTAGAGAGAGAGGAGAGAGGAGAGAGAGAGAGAGGAGAGAGAGCGAGAGAGAGAGAGTGAAGAGGGAGAGAGAGAGAGAGGAGAGAGAGGGATAGAGAGGAGAGAGACAGTTGGAGATAAGAAAAATAGATAGAGAGAGATAGTTAGGAAGATAGTAGATACATGGATAGATAGATAATGGATAGATAAATTGATAGATAGAGAGAATAGATAGATGATAGAGAGAGAGAGAGAGAGAGAGAGGATAGAGAGAGGAGAGAGAGAGGGAGAGAGGAGAGAGGAGGAGAGGGAGGAGAGGGGAGAGAGAGAGAGAGAGAGGGAGAGAGAGAGAGGAGAGAGAGAGTGAGAGAGAGAGAGAGGAGAGAGAGAGAGAGAGGAGAGAGAGATGAGAGAGAGCAGAGAGAGTTTCCATGTGAAATGTACCAGCAGCCAGGCCTGATTCCAAACTCTACCCTCCAGTGTTCAGTCTTCATTATCACCATCATTATCCTCACACCAGTGTCACCATCAGCCACAGGCTGAACAAACACCAACCCTCCTCTCCCTCCTCAGCCACCCCCCTTCCTATCTCCCACGCCAACACCACTCTGAATTGTCAGCTCGGGTTTAGTAAAGAGTACTATGGAATCGCGACATCAAGAACTGGCCAAAAACTTCATCAACGTTATAAGACAGAGGAACGATTACTGGTGAGAACGACGTCTCTATCAGTAGTAGAAGCGAAACAAGGAACTTAGATTTAAACCTTATTACAATTTGCGGGGTAAAACAGCCGTTTGAATTATGTGTTTGTGTGTGTATGTATATATGTATATGTATATGTATACCTTTCTTTAAACAAAATCAATCAAAAAACAAAATTTAAAGACATTTTTTAGAAAAGAATCTCTCTTCTCCTTACTTTTAATTTTACTTTTTTCTTTTTTTTTTTTTTTCTTTGACTAAGTAAGTTTTAGAGTGTCAGGCAATACCCATCTTACACTCCCTTTCCTCAATATTTTATACTTGTAAAGTCTTGTAGAAGTCACGTTTCCCGGACAGTCTGACATTGTTAAAGAGTTTCAGACAATCCCCATCTCTTTTCGCCATATTTTATCCTTTTAAAGTCTTGTCGTAGCCACGTTGCCGGACAGTCTGACATTGTTAAAGAGTTTCAGACAATCCCCATCTCTTTTCGCCATATGTTATCCTTTTAAAGTCTTGTCGTAGTCACGTTGCCGGAAAGTCTGACATTGTCACAGACTTCAGAATAAGACACAAAGTTTTCAACCTTATTGTCCCAAACTAGTTTACAAATGCCCCCCCCCCCCCCCCCCCCCAAAAAAAAAAAAAATGCTGCTCGTTCCGTCATGCATACAAATCGTATAAAGAATGGTATATTGATAGTTTTGCAAATTCTTAAAAGTTGTTCAGATTATTCCAAAGAAATGTTATGACAGAACTTTGCAATAATATTTTTTAAAAAACAACTTATATTTGTGGTTTAAACGAAATGTTTACGACCTCTATCTTGTATTATAACGAAATAGTGTAACCAATATAATTTAATATGGTTTATGTAACAACGATAATTTTATTGACTGATAAATATCTCTCTCGGATTGAAATCTATTCTTTAAAAAAAGTTGTTGGAAGTCATAATTATTCCCTTTACAGCCCGTGTTAAATTTTCACCGACGAGCAAGAATTAATTGCAAATCTAAAAATTATATAACCATTTTTTATACAGATTGATATACGAGTAACTTGCAACCTTTTTTAAAATTTTTTTTTTTAGAATTTAGGCTAATTCTGTCATTAGTGTATAATAATTGAAATAGACGAGTGCCTGTTCGTCATAGCCTTTATTTCCCGAAAATATCGCAGATTTTTCACTAGTTTAATAAAATATAATAGAATCGAGCATCTTACTGGTTGGCATAAAGTAACAACAAACAATTGTGTGATATCAACCGCAGTCATTTAACAGGGCTTGTTGCTCTGCGTGAGTAGAGTTATATAGTGTTCCGGTAGTGGTGCTCACTCGCAGCATCGGCACGTCATCGATATCCTCTTCGTGTGTCAGTCTGCCCGCACGTGCGTACGTGTGTCACCCCCTTTGCCATTCACTGGCACCGATGTCAACATAGAGTTCGATTATAGTTTGTCGATGCGCGTGCGTTTCTGTGATCATGTGTTGGAACTCACTCGATCACTCACTCACTCACTCATTCCTTCGGATAATGTAGGGAAAAAATCGATTGTTTTGAAATTAGTGAGGTTTTATGATAGGAATAAATTTTTATAGTGTCATGGGTTCTGTTAAGATATCCAAGTTTTTGTGTGACTAAATGATAATGTATTATTCATTCTGTGTAGATCTATGGGTCGTTGTGGATCGTGGTCATAGACAGAACTGTGCTAATTCTGTGGAGTAACAACTTCTACTGTTTTGTAGTGCGTGTGTTGTTCATCCTGTCTGGTATCATCGATCATAGCGATGAAAGGGTAGATGAAAATAGACTAACACGAGACACACTGCATCTTATCATAGGTTACATTGTATGGTGTGTATCTTGTGATCCTCTTGGAAATGGAATATATACTTCGACGACTACGTGTTGTATAACTGCTCATCTCTTGCTCTCTGCTCTCTCTCTCTCTCTCTCTCTCTCTCTCTCTCTCTCTCTCTCTCTCTATCTCTCTCTCTCTCTCTCTCTCTCTCTCTCCCTCCTGCTACTTCATCATGCTACTTCATCTAGATTGCAATTTGACTATATAGATTGGTTGATAGATAGATAGATTGACAGATAGATAGATGAAGTAGATAGATGTGTAGATAGATAGATAGATAGGGAGGAGAGATAGACAATTAGATGGGGGAGAGAGAGAGAGAGAGAGAGAGAGAGAGAGAGAGAGAGAGGAGAGAGAGAGAGAGAGAGAGAGGCGGCAGCAAGGGATAGTTTGTGATCGTAAACATGCACCGACAACTAGAAATATATATTTTTTTATTTATCACAGCAGGAAGAACATTTCTGTTGCTTTCTGTTATTGTTACTATTGTTATTGTCGTCCATGTCGTCGATATTTCAGTTGCTATTGTCGTTATCGTAGTTCAGTTGTTTATTATTGTTGCTGCTATTATTGTTCATGTCGCTGTTCTTATTTATAATTATTGTCCTGGTTGGGGATCCTAACCTCCCCTAGTGGGCAGGGGGGTACATGCTGTGTCTTCTATCCCCCCATACCCGTTTTCCAATTGTTTCCTGTCATTGTCTTGGAATGAGGTTACTTAGTTTTGTCCTGATCCTTGCCGAAGTTCCTTGGCTGGTAGGGAAACAGTCGAATGTATAGTTATAGTTTTGGGAGATGTTATTTTTTTTTCTTGTAAATCATCTCTCTGTTATGCATTGTATTATGTTTAGTATACATATTATATTATATGATTGGTAAACATTTGAGTGTATTCCTCTTAGTTGGGACCTGTGCTTGTGTCTGGATGAGAACTAAGTACTTTGACGGTGTGCTCTTGGAATCTACATCTGTTCTCTATTTGAACCAGTTCCCCTTTGTCTTCCCTTTTCTTTTGTGCTTTAATTGTAATTCTATAACTTTTTACTATCCCATTTTCTTCCTTTTTACTGACGCTGATATGACCTTAATGTGTTGCAAGCGCCGTAAAAACCATTAAAAACAAAAACAACAAACTATAATTATTGTCGCCAACCATTGTCCACAACGCCACTCGATTTCAAAATAATTTCTAAAACGCATGGCAAAATAACTTGTGGAATTATCCTTTTAGCTCATATTCCTATAACTCCAAATATTGCAAAAGTTGTATATGGACAAATAATATTTCAGTCTATTACTTTCAAACGATAGTCGCAATCATTTTTTCCAGTATAATAGTATTATACCCAAAGATAAGCTCATTACGAATGCCAATATTGGGGGGAATATAAAAGCTAAGAGGCAAAAGGGGGTGAGGGAGGAGGGGGGGGGGGGGCATTGTGGCATTGTGAGGGTTTATTTTTGATCAATTCTATTTATTATTAGGCAGGGCGTGACCTTTTGATCTGTCAGTGTCTTGTCACAAAACTGTGATGAGCCAAATATCGTGCTGAATCGGCCTATTTCTCATACTCATACACTACAGCTCGATGTTGTGATAAATCATAGTGAGTTTAAGTTAACTCACTCAACCCTAACGCCGACTATATCCGTAGTTTACCCGGGTTACTTTTACCCAATGCCTATTTATTACATTTTTCTAAGACAAATTATAGGCGTCGTATCAAAGCTAATGTTTTTAATTTTCGCATGTTAATGATAGTTGAATATAACTATCTATGTACATGCTCGTTTTTAATACATTTTTTTTTTCAATTGTGAAAAATAGAAAAACTCTCTAGGATTGAGTGAGTTAAAAATTGTTATTGGTGTCAATGTTAAAAAAGTTACAGGTACCCGGCAAAAATTCTAGTTGAAAATTGATGCATTAGTGTTAAGATTATGTTATTGAAAACAGGGCTGTCAAATGGCCAGAGTTCGTCGTAGCCAATTTCCGACTTCAAAAGTTGCCAAAATAGAACTCGCATGGCTAATACTACTAACACTCTAGACCCGTAAAAAACTCGTCGGTTTTGATATATCGACTAGACCAGGAAAAATGGGTAAATTTATTTTTAAAAAATGGATAATAGAATCACGATTCTCTGTATGGCCATCTGGCAGCCCTGCTTGAAGACCTGGAAAGGAATTTGAAATTACGTTGCAACTAGCTCTGAGTTAATGTTATATTCCGTGCATCTACTATTGTGAATGGGATATATCTCGTTGTCGAAGAGTGAAAACGAGTGAAGCTAATAAATTTATGCGCTTTGACTAAGATACCTGAAACTCAGGATTGAGTAAGTGCATATCAGTAGGTAGTCAGTAAGTATTATATTGTCAAAATAAAGGAAGGATAATGAGAAGTAAAGAGCTACTAACTGATTATGGCTGCGCTATCTCTATGGATGCTTGCCGTGAATGTGTGTGTGTGTGTGTGTGTGTGTGTGTGTGTGTGCATTACTTCGAGTGTGTCAGTCTGTTTCTGGTATCCAATTAGTAATTTGTTTCCATAAATCTCAGAATTAAATTCCATAAATCTAACTCGGTGCAAAAATATGCAGGTCTTATAACCGAACGCTCATTTTAACATTGTTGTATAATGGACACTATTTTGATTCGGTTTTAGAGTATTTTTATTACAGCAATGAGCCCATAACAATTTGGGTTATCAGACCTGCAAATGAATAGGTACGCGTCGGCTACTAATATTTAAGGAATTGGTAAGTGTGTTTGTGCATCTACATAGTCTAAGAAAGTTAATTCTATAATATATTCCATCCATTAAAGATATGTCATCATATGATATTCAAATGGTCTTCGTCTCTTTTCTGTTAAAAGATGTTTTCTTCTAATTATATGGTATCTGCTTTGTAATGTTTGTATAGGTGAAAGGAGTTGAAGGGCAAAGAGAACAAATAAAAAAAAACAAACAAAAAAAAAAAAAAAAAAAAAAAAAAAAAAAAAGAGAAGGGGGGGGGGGGGGGGGGGGGGGGGGGAGAGGTTGGAGAGGGGATCGATTTATGACATTTCTTGAAATAGCTCTCCAAGACCATCGATTAGAACACGTCAACTCAGGGGTCATCTCCAGGTTATCTCTATCGCACACCAACTCACAAATGGATATAGACAGGGGACAGAGAAGGGGAAGCTGAAGAATGAGAGAAAGGAAAAGAAAGATATACATATATATATATATATATATATATATATATATATATATATATATATATATATATATATAGATAGATAGATAGATAGATAGAAAGATGATTAGTGGCTAGATGGATAGATAGATAGATAGATTGATAATATGTGTGTGCTTACACACACACACATACACACACACACACACACAGAGAGAGAGAGAGAGAGAGAGAGAGAGAGAGAGAGAGAGAGAGAGGAAGAGAGATAGACAGATAGAGATAGACAGATATATAGAAAGAGATAAATAGATAGATAGATACTGAGAGAGAGAGAAAGAAAGAAAGAAATAGAGAGAGAGAGAGAGAGAGAGAGAGAGAGAGAGAGAGAGAGATAGACAGATAGAGATAGACAGATATATAGAAAGAGATAAATAGATAGATAGATAGAGAGAGAGAAAGAAAGAAAAAAAGAAAGAAAGAAAGAAAGAGAGAGAGAGATAGATAGATAGATAGATATATAGATAGAGAAGATAGATAGATAGAATAGATAGAGTAGAGAGAGAGAGGAGAGAGAGAGAGAGAGAGAGAGGAGAGAGAGAGAGAGAGAGAGAGGAGAGAGGAGAGAGGAGAGAGAGAGAGAGAGAGAGAGAGAGAGGTAGTAAGATTCTGTCAAGGCGATAGCCCAACGATTTGGATAACAATATGCAACAAATATGTTGACAATCAACATCATTAATTCCCTCCCCCCCCCCCCCCCCCCCCCCCCCCCCCCCCCCCCCCCCCCTTATAGCTACTACTTTTGAAGCAACGTATCACTCACTTATTGTTAAGGTTATAAAAAATAATGTCTCTAAGCTACCAGTGTAAAAAAAATAAAAAAGATCCCTGTTTTAGTCATACATCGCTCTTTAAAATGAGTCCAAATATTTATTAAGACTTTATTAAAACCATTGCCCGATAGTTAGGCACGACTCCCTCCAAATCCATCAGTCTGATGGTTAATAGATCCCCTTTCTACCCAGAACTTCCAATTTATTGAGAATTTAGCCGTGAGCTCAGCCGGAATATTCTCATCGTTTTCGCACCGGAGTTTTTCCTTTCTCGTTGACCGGGAGATCAACTTCATCAATTCCTCGAGGTGCCCCAGGTTCTTCGTTACTGTGTTGTGGTATATAGATAGAAAGATGAAAGGAAAGAACGAAATAGATAATGATAGAGATATGTAGGTAGATATACATTATATAGAAACATAGATTGATAGAGTGATTGATGGATAGATAGATAGGTAGGTAGGTTGATAGATAGTATATAGACTCATATATATATATATATATATATATATATATATATATATATATATATATATATATATGTCCTTTTTACTGTATATATGCAGCCCCTTTCTAGTGTGATATCCAGATTCAATCTGAGTTATCATTTTTATGCAGATGATACGCAAATATATGATTCAGCACCCCTTAGTAATTTACAGTTCTTAATACAACGAATTACGAGCTGTTTTAATGAGATTAAATCTTGGATGTACCACAATAAGTTAAAATTAAATGATAGTAAAACTGAGATTTTAATGTGTGGAAGACCGAGTATCCTTAAACAGGCAAATAAATCACTAATTACTCTCGGAAATAGCACAATAGAATTTTCAAATAAAGCAAAAACCTTGGCGTCATCATTGATAAAGATCTTTCCATGACAAGCCACGTGAATAACACCATACAATCTATGTACATAGAAATGAAAAAAATAAGCAAAATTCGTAATTTAATACCGAAGCATATAACAGAACTTTTAATTAATTCCTTGGTTTTATCTAAATTGGACTATTGTAAATCCCTTTGGGCGAATTTAACTAAAGACAAAATTAGCAAACTTCAGGTTGCTCAAAATAACGCAGCCAGGCTCATTGTACGCAATAACAAAAAATACCGTCAGCAACTCTTCTTCTCCGTGAGTTACATTGGCTTCCTGTTGAAAAAAGAGTTGCCTATAAGATTTGTACTGTTGTCTACAAATCCCTGAGCACGAACAGTCCCTCCTATATTAAAGACCTTCTAAACATATATGTCCCCAATAGAAACTTGAGGTCAAGCAATGACCAATCAATCCTTGTCAAACCTAAGCCATTGCGTAAAATAGGTGAACAGTCTTTTCAATTTTCGGCCCCCATTTTTGGAACTCTCTCCCGTCACACGTGAGATGCTCGGATTCGTTGACAACGTTCAAATCTCGCTTAAAGTTTTATCTTTTTACGTCATAATGTTGCAATATTATTTTCATATTTTGTTGTTGTTAAATTGAATTCGTATCACGTTTCCTTCACACTTGTCTCACTGTAATATGTTTTGTTTTATATCACTGTAAAGCGCTTAGAGCCTGTGCCAACGGGGTTAAAGCGCTATATAAATGCCATTTATTATTATTATTATTATATATATATATATATATATATATATATATATATATATATATATAGAGAGAGAGAGAGAGAGAGAGAGAGATAGATAGATAGATAGATAGATAGATAGATGGATAGATAGATATATAGATAGAGGAGAGATAGAGATAAATAGATCGAGAGATAGATAGATAGAGAGATAGACAGATAGAGAGACATATATATATATATATATATATATATATATATATATATATATATATATATAGATAGATAGATAGATAGATAGATAGAGAGAGAGAGAGAGAGAGAGAGAGAGAGAGAGAGAGAGAGAGAGAGAGAGAGAGAGAGAGAGAGAGAGAGAGATTTAGAAGAAGAATAAATCCATTTCTGCTCGTCCTTTTAGAACTTTTAAGGACCTCTTTATTTCCCCACCTGACGCATTGATTTAACCAATTTACCATGATCTCCAGTTTCGTTCTAAGGGCTCTTCAGGACCGAGCACAGTAATTTTGAAACAAAAACTACTACATCGCCACCACCAGTTTGGCACGATAGACAATTTACAGCATTGATTTTTCCTCTGACCTCATTCTCCCAGTGGTACAGGAGCTCTGGGCTATTGAAAATGATGCCGGTCAATAATTCTGATATTGGTGTAATTATGTATATAATAGACTCGGTTCACACCGGATATATAGATTAAGTACAGCCGTATATCATTGTCTTTTAGCCAAAAGCGTTATTAGTCACTCAATTGACAATTTTTCAAGGGATGACACAAAAACAACACTTATTTAGATATTTCCTTTGACTCATTTTTTAACATAATCTTTAAAGGAGGACTAATCACTATTTGTGCAGCTTTGCGGTCTTGTCGTGTGACTCCTTTCCTAAAACGGCCATGTGCATCCATAACAATTAAACCGATCTCGAATTCCATGCAATAGAAGTCTCTGCTTTAGCTTTCAATCACTCGCCTTTTGCGAGATTGCGTATGTGAATTATGTGAGAGTTTTCCTCGGATTCTCTGATGTAATTAAAGAATGCGGGAAACGATTGTCATCTCAACAGAACTCGGACAGAGGTTCCACCATTTGTGTTATCGCATTGTTTCCTTTTGGTCAGCTTAACCGTCTGTCTGTTCAATTTTTAAAAATTTTATTTGTTTGTTTTGTTTTGCTATTCCGTCACTCACGCGAGTAGTTCTTCGATTATAACCAACCCAGCATCAGAGTTCGACAACATGACAAGCAGATTATCCAAAATTATTGACGTCATGACAATTTTATTCATTTGCCATGCTTTAGAAATTCTTAAACGAGTTGTCGGTCATATCCTGCTCTGCATCAATGGGGACTTTCCACCTGTCCCACATGTACGTGTTGTGAACGAGAACCTGAAACCACAGAGCTTCTGGTCGAGCGTTGTGTTGTGACGAGGCAACCGGGTGGGTTCGCGACTGTACAAAAATGCGGCAGGGAATTCGCAGCCTGGATAGACCGTCATAATATAGTAGTGTGAGACCCATTCAATAGAAGCTGCCACCCCTTGCAGTGCGCTCTTTGTCAACCACACGCCATACTCATAAGTTAATTTCACCCACACATTTCCGTAAACCATCGTACCCACCCATAGTAGTCCTCCCTGCTGCCCATAGAAATCTGGCATTAAATCTGGCACTAAAATCTGGCACCAGAGTCCCGCGATAACGAGCTCCTAGACGTCCCTCTATAATCTAGGACGAGAGGTCACAGACGAGGTCACGTGGGGGACACCAAAATGGCTGCCGCCGTTAGTGGGCTTTTGGTATGATTCATCGATAACGGATGGATTGGTGTTGGTAGAGCTACCCGATATAAGATGCATCGGCCGATGTCCAATCGAAGTTCTCGTAATTGATGTTATGCGTTTAGGTAACATGCTCACAACATCCACCAACCGGATATAACGTACCAACACAGAAAACTATGTGTAACCTTAAGCGTTTATAGTCAGATTGATATAATTTAGTGAGAAATAATAATTTAAAATGACTGTCTAAAAGTAATAACAAAGAACTTAGTGACGTGTTTGTTCCTTCTATAGACTATCTTTTGGAAGGCAATAAGAAATGTAATATATTATACCAAGTCACATTTTGTAGCCTGAATATTTGCACATCTATTTATACTACAAACAGATTTTCAGAGCAAAGCTAAGCATTGACATAGGTTTGCGATCATAGTTATTTGTTTCGACCCCTTTATGTCGTATTTAAATATCAAAAGCAAATAGATCAAAATGATTGTGTCTTTTGAAATATTGCTATAGATTTTCACCGTGATAAATGATAGAAAGGCATAAATGGAAAGCGCACTTTAATATATCCTATTTACAGTAAGATCTAAACTACCGCCAGTTATTTTTTTAATGCACATGCCCTGAAAAGCGCTTTGAGCACATTTAGTGGATATTGAGCTCAGCTTTCGTTACGCTCGCCATGTTGTCGGATTCATTAATAATCTTCACTCTTCCAATAAATAATGCTCGTGGAAGCAAACATTTAAGTGAGGGTGGTTATTCTTTTTAAATTACACACACACACACACACACACACACACACACACACACATATACACACATCGTAAAAACAAAAACAATGATTGACTGTTGTGCACAGGAATATCTTTAATGTCAACTAAAACTCTCTTCTTGAATATCTTTAATAATTGCACTTTTAATATATTATTAACTTCGGTTAAACCCTTTCCTTACCAACTACAGAAAACGTCACATTCGTTACGAATTTTCTTATTCAGATTTTTATTTGGACATCATAAAATTTAAAGAAAGTTTTGTTGTTATACCCATAAGAACTTAATACATTTTTAAAGCTTGTTTTGTTGCACAAACGTATGTATATTTTGTTATTAGTGGTTCTGAGTTTGAATGTAATGAAACCAGTTTTTATGTTGGGAAGATAGGACATTTTGGGAATGATGCTGAAAACTGTCGGGAAGGAGAGAGAGTTCAACATAAGTTGGTTTGGTATGTTGTTTTCAGTCCAAAACTATAATTGGATAGACACATTATCCTGAAAAATTTAAGTTCAAATTTACTGAACAGGATTTGAACCGACCCACGCCCTCCTTTCCCCAAATGTGAATGACTTAACCACCACGCAGGCATCTCATCATCTTCCCTGTCCGTGTCCCTGTGGAATTTCCAGATTTCTCATCCCCTGGTACATTATTATTATGGATAAAGCATTGTTTACAGTAGGCGGTAGCATAAACAAATCTGACGCCTGTCCAATTATCACCTGATGCTACGGACTGACGATACTTATAATGTAAAATGTGGTGTGATATAGACAATAATGTTAAAGACCGTTCATGTCACAAAACTTATGTATATATAATATATAGAAATAGAGAGCCTTTCCACCTGGAGCCAAAATTACTTCGAGTTCAAATCAAGTTTTAATTTAGGACAAACTTTACAACTTTCCTCCAATTTTGAACGAATTTGTTCGTGAGAAGAAGAAAAAATCTTATTTCAAATTTTGCGGTCTTACCATGATAAAGTATTTGGACTTCCACAGTCTTAAAATAGGACATCTAGGAGAAACTTCATTCAATTGTAAATATTGGTCCATCACAAGTTGACTTTTGATACCTCTGATATTTTTACGTATTATTAGAGTACACACGTTATCAGAGGAGACCAGTTCAACGTATTTAGATAAATATCTTTTGTAAGATTGATTTTGACACATCTATAAAACTCTTGAACAGTATCGAGTTTGAAACAAAACTCTTCTTATCTTTAAGCAGATTCTAAGAAATACCCGATGGACAATCAACGAATTACCGATAAAATTATGACTAAATGCCCAGGGTATTCAAAGGTCAGAAGGTCTATAAACAAATTCTTACATGATACGATAAAGAACATGAGAAATAACAACCACCTAACACGCATATTTCGTGTCAACAGGAACCAGACAAACCGGGTTGTCCAAATAGCACTGTTCTCACTTTTAATGTGGTTTTAAATCAGTATTTTCCATTTAATGCAGTATTTTCCTTTACACTCAACGACACATTGTATCTAGTTATCCTGTGCAACAAAAACAAAATACATTTTAAAATTTTTGATAAAAAACTTACGATATCATATCATTTCGAATATCGATACGATATCATTTATCATTTAATAATTACTACGATATCGATATCATTTCAAATATCGGAAAAATCTGTCCTTGAAACTATTAGTATTTGACAAGTTGGAGGGTGGTAGAAAAAATAAGTGGTCATGTTAATATTCTTATAACTCGATGAATTATTAATGCATATTCCAGGTTATTGCCACCTAATACTTTGATAGGAAAATCTTCAGTTTCCATAAGTGTGATCAATTAAAATGTTTTCAGTGGTCAAACGGGGAGCTATACTTTTGGAGTTCTGAGGCATGCCATATTTAATTTGTTGTTTTCAATAGATTTACGAGATAATTTGACATTGGATTACTGTATAACACTGTAAACAGCCGATTTTATCACTTTGTCGTGATAAAGTGGATATTGGAGGGGATTAAGATACGATTTAACTGCTCTAATCAGTTTGGTAATCGCTCATAGCCACTGTTGACATCGTTTACTCTAATAGTTGGCATGTGTTGATATTGGCCATGGTGACGGTGATCATGGCGGTAGTGGTGATAGGTGTTTTTGGTTGATTATGGGTATTGAATGATGTTCAACATTGGTTGACATTGCATTAAATGTGTATGCGTGTATGTATGTGCGCTCATGCTTGTGTCTTTATCTTTTCAACATAGATTATTTGGGGGAGGGGGGGGGGGAGAGAAAGAGGGAGAGAGAGAGAGAGAGAGAGAGAGAGAGAGAGAGAGAGAGAGAGAGAGAGAGAGAGAGAGAGAGAGAGCGCGCTTTGTACGCAAGCAATTTGTTTGTGTGTGTATTGTGTGTGTGCTTGTGTGAATGTGTGTGTGTGTACGTGCAAGAATGTGTATGTTTAATATGTGTGTGTACTTTTCATGCGTTTTGTTGGTTATAATGACGATTATAATGCTCCTGAGCTGAAGCTGATGAATGATGATGATGATGATGATGACACTAACGCGAGAGGAGCCAGTTTCGTGCCAAAACGTCATTTGCCTTGTCTGCCCACAATGGTGATGGTCCAGGCCATCAGGACTTTGGCTGCCTTCATAATTGGTCAGCATCGCATTATCTCTGATAATCTGCCACCGCCTTCGTTGGGTCTGGCAATTTTGGCGACCAGAGTATGAAGTAGAATAGTTTAAATGTGTGAGCATCAACGCTCACCGTTGTTTTTGGTGATTCATGGGTTATGTGTGTTTAATCATTATATTCAAATGCGCTTACAAGAGATGAAGTAAAAACTGTTAGAGTGAAATTTCATCATGTTTTTTTTTTTGGACTTTGATATTATTGTTCAATGTATTGTGGAACGACGATGTATTATTATTCTTGTGTTTTGATATCGGCCTTAAGTACTTTAGTATAAATTTCTGGTGATTCTTCAAAGCGTTTGGGATTAAATGAATTTTAGATGAATTTTGTGTATGGTATTTATTGTTATAAACTCTTCAATATTCCAGTCAATATCTTTCACCTTTTCCATGTCGTTTCACTTTGAAATGGAGCTACTGTTTCAAGTAAACTTCATATGTTGCCACAACAAACGGATGAGATATTCACAGAATAGTTGATTTTTATGTTACATCATGAGTTACACGCGTGTTATATGTTTTAAAGAGATCTATGTAGATAATGGTATTTTTATGTTTCCACACAAACCAAGGCTTGCACGTGAATTGCTGATTAACTGGCTTCCTCCTCATTAATTGACTCTGACATACTCATTTAAAGGTTGTACGAGTTGGCATCAAACGTCGAAACACTCGCTTTGACATGAAACTAATATCATCGACAGTTCCCTTTTTAACATTTGGCCAGAAATTCGGTCTTCAAGTACCGATCGATTGCAGCGACCCCTCATTTTGTAAAAACTCTGAAATCTAGGACTTTTGTGGCCAATCTTTTTTAAACATATGTTGTTTATTTTTTTCAGAGTAAGACAGAGCTATAGTATAACGATTTTGAAATGCCATTTTTTGGATTCTACAAATTTGTTGCGGAACGTAATACTATTATGTGATTTGCCATCACTGTGACAAAACACACTTTTAAAAACTTTGAACAGAAGACTTCGCCTTCAAATATTGATAAAATTCCTCAACTTGTCATTATGTCTCAACCCCGAGTATTCAAGGAAGTCTTGGGTTTCATACTGCTTTACAAGTCGTAATCGATCGATATTAAGTAAAAGTTTTCCGGCCAGAATGTTAAGAAAATGTGTCTTTCCGATTACGACACAAAAGAGAGAATGCGGTTGATGTCAAGTTACCTAGTATTGTTTGTGTTTTTTTAATTTTTAATTATTTTAGCTACCCTCAGGCCTATATATTAGCAGGTCTGATAACCGAGCGCAATCATGGACTTTATTTAACACTATTGGCTTTATTTAAAACACCGTTGTCATGGACAATCTTTTGCGTTGGTTTCAGAGGATTTCCATTACAACAATGAATCTTTAACAAACCTGCAAATAAATACACGGCACTTCTCATCCAATTCTATCTTACATCAAGTAATAGTGATAAACAATACCATTTATGTTGTTGAAAGCCGTGTTGTCACACAGTTATCTGGCATAATAATTATGATATAAAAATATGCTCCTCCCTAGATATTTCAATGCTTTGTTGCTATAAAATTGGAACTGCACTGTTTCTGGAATATAGAACATTTCGATTTTTTATAATTATGCTGGCACGAGTATTGTTTCAAGTCGTTCAATACACGGAGTTGTACCATGGACAATACGTTTGAAGAATCGATTTTAATTCACAAAATTGTGCACTGATGATTTTAATGTCTACTAAATATTACTTATCGCCTATTTTATGTTTCGAACCAACATTTTACCATACAAAAGAGTAGTTTCTTGCATACTTACAGACCGTGTTTCATATTATATCAAACCCATTTTTTGTCGTCTTAAAGAGGAGTTTAGATTTTACAATATTGAGTGTGCATACTGTCGCTGCTTCAGCATCGCATCGCCTCTTTGAATAGATAGAAGAATGAAGTTGACGTCGTTCGGGTATTTTTTAATATTTTTTTTGCCACCCGTGTTTATGCGTAATTCTCACTAAACTGTATTAACCAGACTATAAAGTTCAAGGTTACACATAGTTTTGTGTGTTGCTCCGTTATATTACCGGATGGCACTGTTGTTAGCTTCTTAGCCAAGCGCACACTATCTATAGATAGTATGCGCTTGGCTAAGAAGCTCATAACATTGCCATCCGGTTGTATAACGGACCAACACACAAAACCGTGTGTATCCATGAACGTTTATAGACAGGTTAATAAAGTTCAGTGAGCATTACTCACAAACGCGGATGGCAAAATAAAATAACAAAGGCTTGAGTGACGTCATCTTCGAACTATCTATAGATAGAATGCGCTTGGCCAAGGAGTTCAAAACATTGCCATCCGGAAGTATAACGGACCAACACACAAACTCTGTGTAACCATGAACTTTTATAGTCTGGTTAATACAGTTTAATGAGAACAACTCACAAACGCGGATGGCAAAAACAATAACAAAGGCCTGAGTGACGTCATCTTCGAACTATCTGCGCTTGGCCAAGGAGTTCACAACATTGCCATCCGGAAGTATAACGGACCAACACACAAACTCTGTGTAACCATGAACTCTTATAGTCTGGATAATACAGTTTAGTGAGAACAACTTACAAACGCGGATGGCAAAAACAATAACAAATGCCTGAGTGACGTCATCTGCATACTATCTATAAAATATGTGGTTTGAAGTTATGTTTGTATAGTAGTGGTTGGTTAGACGTTTACACCCTGTAATGGTGTTTTATCGATCTTATGGTGCAGGTCTGACTAATGCTATCTGTTTATGTTCATTGCTTTGTTCTGTACCCCGTACAACATATCGCGCCAGCGTTTGTTTTTGTACCACATTCTACTTTTCCACCTATTAATTTACTTTTCACTTTCCATACATTTTGACTAAATCGCTCACTCACTCTATATATCTATTTAACTACCTATCTATCTTCCTTCCAACCTACTTATCAATTTATTTATCTATCAATTATCTATCTACGTATCAATCTATTTATCTATCAATAATTATCTATCTATCTATCTATCTATCTATCTATCTATCTATCTATCTATCTATCTATCTATCTATCTATCTATCTATCTATCGATCTATCTATTCTCCCCTCTCTCCTCCATTCTCTCACTCACTCATCTATCTCTGTGTGCTCCTCTCATTTAAAACCCACTCTCACATCAATATCTCTCTCTCCTTTACTTCTCTTCTTCTTTCCTGTCTTATCCATTTGGCCTTCCATCTCTCTCTCTCTCTCTCTCTCTCTCTCTATCTCTCTATCTCTCTCTCTCTGTCACTCACTCTCTCTCTCTCCTTCTCCCAATGCCCCTCTCCCACCCCCCTTTTTTCCCCCTTGCCTAGCTCCATACCTTGTTATCCCTTGCCCTACCCTCTCCATCATTCTGCCCACCACCAATCTCATTACTCTGTCCATCTTACATCCTATTACCATCATTCTATTATCCCGCCTCCTTCTCCATATTATCTATTCACACTGCCAAGACATGTCGTACTCACTCTTGATTATAAGGCGATCTATTGTCCACCGTTGTATGGAATATTGGGCCTCAAACAACGTCCCCTGGAAGGAAGTCTTTGACTGACCAGGGCCGTACATCCCAGGGGGTGTCAACGTTAACACAGATTACGTCTGGGAAATTGACTCTTCCGACCACTGATCGTTGTTATTGTTGTCGTTGTCTTCGTGATTATTGTTGTTGCTGCTGTTGTTATTGGTCTTCTTCTTCTTCTTCTTCTTCTTCTTCTTCTTCTTCTTCTTCTTCTTCTTCTTCTTCTTCTTCTTCTTCTTCTTCTTCTTCTTCTTCTTCTTCTTCTTCTTCTTCTTTTTCTTCTTCATGTTCTCCCTCCTCCCCCTGCTCTCACTCTCTTCCTCCTCCTCCTCCCCAATCGAAATGATTGACTAGGATATGAGTTTTATGAAGGAAACGAAAGTGACCGGGGTGCAATTTCTCTCTAGAGACTGTTTAAAATCTGTTATAGTTCTTGGGCAGAAAAATCATTCCACTTCTACTTTTGGATATTGGAACGCGTGTTAGTTTTTGATAGTTGTAGTTAGGGAATAGAAATCAAATTATTTTATACTGGCAACATCATGAATAATTTGATTTTTCTAGACTGGCGGATGGACTCCATAATATTTCGTTCATTTTGTTCGGCAAGTCCCAAGGCTTCGAGTAGGGTTTTTACACACTAATTTACAACCAATGTTTCAAGTTTTTTAAGAAGTAGTCATTGATCGAGGGATATTTGAGAAAAGGCAACGCTTATTCTTGGAAAAGTCAATTGGTCATTGGTCAGCTGACTCAGTGGAAGCTGTTTGAGAATTGACCGTGCCGGTTCTTTCTTACTCGGGCTAAGTCTGTAATCTTGTTTACCCTGGTGTCGGATTAGATGGTAGTCAATATTACAAAGATAGTCTGGTGTTGCAGCAGGCAGTCCATTGTGATGACTGGAGGGTCATTGTGGTCGTAGGACAGATAGGGTGTCATGTTTCTGTCATGTGATGGATGGTATTTGGACATTTGGGATAGTAGTATGATACAAGAGTTTGAAGTATACAGAGACACATGTGTGACCAAGCGAATCAAAAGGGTTTTATATATCGGGGTGAAGTCTTCGCTGGAAATTGAATGTTAATCTACAATCATTTTAATCACAAATCATGGATTGGACGTTATATGGACTTTTGGAATATAATACACGAGTTTGGAAGTATAATGGCAAAACGGATCACAACGGTTGAAATTGAATTTTTATTTAAAATAACTTTAATCACAAAATTTTAGCTGTATACATTTCACGAAATGACATTGATCCTTTACAATAAAGTACATTTATCTCACTTAACCCTCTCCTTACCACTCATAGGAAAATCGTCACATTAGTTACGATGCAACCGACAATTTTCTCATTCTGATTTCTCTTGTACATCACAAAATTTAAAGAATTGCTTTGATTACAGCTATAAATACTAAACACTGTGATGTAGAGCTCATTTGTTAATTTTTGTTTGAGTAAGAAAAGCCTATGTTTGTGCTGGTTGGGTGTGAATTTTCCGTGGAAATTCTTAAAATAGCTGGTAAGGAGACACAATATTCAGTTTTCACGTCTTGTTAACACCGACATATTAGAAAGTTAAAATCACTTTCCCAACGTACTGCGATCGAGGAGCGACGTGGAAGAAACGAAGATCTGCCCTAAGACTCTGGGGACAGATCATAATATTTTCTCCCACGTCGTTCGTCAGATCGTTGTAGGTTGGGAACGAAACCATTAACTTGCTAATGTCGTTTTGAGACGACTGGTCACATATCATCCAAGGGATTGAAGAGGGTTGGGAAAGGGAAGGCACTGTTGAGATGGTGGAGGTCCTATTAGATGAATGACAAGGAGATATTTAGGTTGATGTATGGTTCATATTGTGGTTATTCCCCCATTTGCATCCATTAGGCTTAGTTTCTCGCTTTTACTTTTGTCAAAAGAAGTGGCAAACGTGTTTGAATGAAAAGAAGTGATATGTAAATGATTGAGAGATGTGAATGGATTATACGGACAAGGGGAGGGATTGGATGTTTAAGAAATAAACGCTTCGTCCATAAACAAATTGATATTGATAAGTTTGTCATTCAAAAGAAAGTTAGGTTTCAACAGTTAAAATATAATCAATATAATCGCGTACTCCTTAAAACGTACTGAGCAAACCTGGTTATTAAAAATTAAGGTAGAAGTTTCAATTGTGGCAGTAGTAGTAGTAGTAGTAGTAGTAGTAGTAGTAGTAGTAGTAGTAGTAGTAGTAGTAGTAGTAGTAGTATTAGTAGTAGTAGTAGTAGTAGTAGTAGTAGTAGTAGTAGTAGTCGTAGTAGTATTAGCAGTTGTTGTTGTTGTTGTTGTTGAAGCAGTAGTTGTTTTAGCAGAAGTTGAAGTAGCATCATCATCATCATCATCATCATCATCATCAGTAGTAGTAGTAGTAGTAGTAGTAGTAGTAGTAGTAGTAGTAGTAGTAGTAGTAGTAGTAGTAGTAGTAGTAGTAGTAGTAGTAGTAGTAGTAGTAGTAGTAGTAGTAGTAGTAGTTTTTGTTGTTGTTGTTGTAGAATTAGTAGTAGTAGTTGTTGTTGTAGAAGTAGTAGTAGTAGTAGTAGCAGTAGTAGTAGTAGTAGTAGTAGTAGTAGTAGTAGTAGTAGTAGTAGTAGTAGTAGTAATAATTAAATAACTTTTTGTTACTCTTTGTTAATAGAATGAACTGTTAGACAATCATAGTACAGTACTCTTTACTCTAATTGATGGTGTGATTTAGATACTTTTTGAACCATCGGTTGGTTACTGTGGTTTCTTAAGTTGAAATTAACTGAACTGAACGCGTGTGTATGTTCAATTTTTAAAGTTGAAATTAAGACATGGGTGGTAAGAGAAACCAGAAGAAAAAGAAGAAGAAAAGTTGGCGCGCTATGCTAGACGGATGTTTTCACAAACCGGTCTTCGATAGAAAAGATAGCCAGGATTCGAAAGACAGTAGTCAAGATTCCAGGGCGGACTTTTCTGAGAACCCCCGAGGAACACCAAGAGCAATGACACAATCTCAGCACCATTTTCAAAGTGGGTATCCTCCTATTAGAAGGTTACCCCTTGAAAGTGAAATAGGAACTCGAGCAGAGGGAGGAGCAGCTGGACCTCCTCCAGTTCGAGGCATTCTGAAAAAGTCTCCAACGTCTTCGTCGATGAACTCTGGTATTTTTACCGAATCAAACACGTCAGGTCTGGTGTATTATAACCCAATTTATTCTGACGTAAGCAGTAAAGGATCGTCAAATCCCCAAGACTCCGAAAATGCATCTAGTGGATACTACGAGTATGGGTCATACTATCAGGGAGCCATCCCTCAACAAATTTATTCGAGGTCTGGCAGGCAACAACCAATGTCATATCCAAATGCGTATGGCGATCAATTTGATTTCAATAGATCGGGTCAAAGTTCAAACGCTCATCAAAAACAGGTTGCAGGATGTTTGGAGGATTTGAATGCCGAGTATTTTGAAGGCCATTATAAACAATCTAGGCAGTGCGTACCTCAGGGACTGTTGCGTCACGGTGTGGAAAATAATACTTATGAAGATGTGTATCAACAACGAAGAAATATCCCAACCAGTCAGCCAAAGAATTCTTTTGTACGAGGGCAGCAGCAACAGCAACTCCAACAACTTCAGCAACAAAGAATTAGTCCCAATGAAAACCGTTGGTCTTTTCCTATCACTGATCTCCGAAACGTTCCTGGGGCAAAAACTATCTCCACTACCTCAAACATAAACCCACATGGCCAATGGACAACATCGACACGGCCAAGTGGTATCTATAGCAACCCCGTATCACCTAACACATCCAGAGGTCGCTATCAATCTACCTGTCAGGCCGTTGTGCCTTATTCATCATCTCATCAGTCTGCCAGAAGATACCAGAGTGCATTCATGCAACAGCAACAGCAGCAGCAACACCAGCAGGAACAACACCGAAGACAGGTTTTAGATGTTCCTAGAGACAATCACCAAATTCGACCTATCTCTGCTCCAGCATCCTCTTGGCAAAATACCGCCTCCGCCCCGCTTTCATCACAAGGAAGAACAAGGCACTACTCCGAACATGACCCGACCTACAAAGATCCAGCTTACTATCTTCAGGCCAACGATTCTCCCTTTTCCAGAGACCGCCAAACTGATAATTACTCCGTCAGACCTGCGACCGGTTCCAGAATGTACGATCCAATCCGAAAACCGATGGGTTCCCACTTCTGTCCCTACTCCAATCCCATTTACGGTATCCATGGCGCAGTTGCAATGAAAGACCGTGCACGCCATCGCGCACAGCAACCCATTGTAAACCAAAACGCCCAACAGTCTATCCCACAAAAGGAAAATGCAGGATATAATGTGGCACATATTTACGCAACTGTCTGCCGAACTGACTCTAAATCGGTTACATCTTCTTGTGTTTACACCAGTTTCTCATGGCAACAAAAAAGCTCAGGCAATGAAATCTCTGGTTCAGAGCCTCCACCTCTTCCAGACCGCTTCCAACCCATCGTGATTCCCCCTCCACTTCCCCCTCCCATGATGCCTCTGCCGCTGGCTATGGCGCCTCAAGGACTTTCTGCTTATTCGGATGGTGAGGAAGATATTTACTCTCAGGGAACTCGACGACCACCTCTACCATCTTACGATGAAATCATTCGTGTCAGACAGCATCAGAGAGCTCGTGGTGATCGTCCTAATTCTTGGGGCGAAGCAGATCTAAAGGTAACTATCAATCTACTTTCTGCTTGTTTCGATGCACGCCAACTAGGTGTTGGATTTAATATTGTCTGCAACACATCACATATTTTTATCAATAATTGGGGGGGGGGGGGGGGGGGGGGGGGGTTAACTGTAAAATATGCCTTAAATACAGAAAGAGATCTATTTCGTATTATCTCACCATTTAATATGTGAACTAGCCCTCTTTTTTATTTATTCGATCTTGGTTTCGAATCAAAACCCTTCCCTTATAAGATAAGGAGATAATGCCAGGATCCTCAGCTTCTTACTCGCCAAAGCATCGCATTGACACAATGAAGATCCGATTTTTGCGACATAGTTTCCACTGTCACCTAGCAGTGTTTGGTCTTGATTAGGCCTGACTGAAAGTATGTTACAGTAGATAGCGTCCTATCAGAAGAGTAAAGCAATAGTTACGAAACTAGAGAAAAAGAACTGCTCACTTACCGTGGCAAATCATACTGTTAAACTCGTTGACTGTGTGGCCGTAAAGTGTCTATCTCTCCTTCAAGTTTACAGAAATGTTATGTTGTGCTGCTAATCTGCATTTAGAGTGAGAAAAAAAATCTATATTCGATCTAAAAATGTAACAATCCCCATTTGACTCATACCGTTGCATTATCAAAATATAAATAAAAACGCAACACTCAATTTAATATGCCTGTGAATAATTTCCACGTCATGGCAATCATAAAAATGGCCCGCCATGGATCAAATTTGGCATTAAATGTCGATTCAAGATCCATTTCCTTGGACTAAACTTACCATAAAATCGACATAACCCTACGACTCCTATAGAAAGGGTTTCAAACGAGCATAAATAAACACGAGCGGACAAGGGCGAGCCTGTTAAAATATCCTTATTTAAACTTTACTGCATTGGCAATTCAAACGTGCACTTACAAAACAGCCTTATTTCAATCTTTGCCAGGTTTTCTTTCCTTTCCTCGGTTTTCCTCCTCAGATCCTCGATCCGCGGATATTTCCTTCATTTCCTCCTTTTACTTTTTTTTTTAATATAATAAATCTTTAAAAAATACCTCCTTTTAAAAAAAAAAAATATATATATATATAAAATGTCCTCCTTTTACTGGACTCCGGGCGTTTTAAAATTGAACGATCCAGCTGCGGGACTTCATCGCCACTGCGCTACTGCGGAAACAAAAAAGCAAGCAAAGGCAGTCCGGGAGAAGGCAATTAAAACAGCCTATAAGCTTCATATAAAGAAGCAATCCAAACAGGTTGGGCCCCCACCTAGAAAGAGGCCCAAAACACACTAGTACTCTTCAAGTACTCAAAAGAAGTCATCCTGCCTACTTTCCTGTGGTGCAAGAATGTTCTAGGTGAGTTTTCCGTTTTTCCGAGACTTTTCCTCCTTTTTGACTTTTTGTGAGTATCATCACTGAGGAATTTTCGACTTAAAAAATTAATGATTTAATGGCCCTCAGTTTCTCTAAAGACCTTTAAAAATAGTTAGGAGCATTCAGGCCTATGGAGTTTTTTTTTCCGGTTTCTATAGAGTGAAATGGACAATAGCAATTGCTTGCTACCCTTTGGACAGGACGCTAGTCTGTCGCAAAGTACTTTCCGCTACAACTAAAATGCCCAGCTACCCAATCACAGCTGGGTGGACGGGGGCGGGGGGGGGGGGGGGGGGGGGGGCGGAAAAAAATAATCTCGACTTCAACTGGGATCGAGTTTGGTCCTTTTGCACATGAAGCGAGCTGAGCTGAGCTATCGGAGTCTTCAAAAGTCTTAAACGTAACGTTTAAAATATGTTACAGGTTCAAGACTATTTGAAAAGTTGGTGATCATCTTAATACTATTGAAATTTGAAGCAAGAGTTTGCTGATAAACGATTCAAAAAGTTGTTTTGTCAGTCGACGGCAGAATTGCCTTCGGTTATGGCCCCTTATAAATAAATATGAAAAATTATTCAAGGGAACAATAAACGATGGTGGGTGGGTTGGTTATGGAGAAAGTGGTCTTCTAGTCGTAAAACCTGCTCAATAAAGAAGGCCTTGGTGATAGCGAGTTCATTCGTATTACGTTCACAAAAATACGAATTCTCCACGTCTAAACCCCTGCCCAGGGAATCTAGTGGTAAGCTTTTCAGGGACCTTAGTGGTAAGCTCTTCGGAGGGCTTGCCACGACCTGAGACACATAATATGTGTCTCAGATGGCAAGCCCTCCGAAGGGCTTATATTATAGTCTTTTTGGGAGTCAAATGTTAGCTAATTTGGTTTAGGTACTCATAATTCTTATTGCTATGCTGAACTTTTCCCTCATTATTTATTTAATAAGTGATGTCTATTCAATGAAAGGCAGTAACACATCTGAAAGTCAGTTACACATTTCTACAACAGAATTCACTGCATTTGATATATTCATTTTGTCGCAAGTTTTATGAATGTTTTTGTTTATTCATCTTAACAACGCCAATACCACATTATCGCATTCGTCTGTAGTGTTTCATTCATCCTGTTTTGTTGATAAAGGGGAAACCCGAAACGTCCATTTTATCTGTTTTCGGATATTAATTTAAAGTTACATTCAATTTCACATTGTTATTTATGTCACAAGAGGGTAGATAAAGACGAAAACTAATTACAGTACTTCAATGTTAATTTTGGATTATCAGGAAGATTCATATCAATATCGATAATTGTAATGGGGAATGGTTAAATGTTATGATGTTTTTTACAAAACAAATTTGATTTTTTTCTGTATATCCCCATGTTATTTTAATCACAAATATAATACAAGATGCGGATACCTTTACTTCATTTGCAAATACCATGCAAAATTTGGTGATGATTTGTTCAGTGGATAAGGAGCCTTTGTTCGATTTCCCATAGTAATGTTTGCTTGGTTGTTTGTGTTTTTTTTTGTTTCATTGTTTTGTTGTTGGTGTTGTTGTGTGTTTATATAAATATTACGCCCTTCCTTGTGACATCATTAGATGTCGCTTATGTATTCCACGTTTGAAGATAGATAATCAATCAAACCTTTGATGACAAGAGGAATCACCCATGTTGTCTAAAGTGAGCAATTTTGGGGTTAATAATCTTTCCCACGGAAAAAAA
This sequence comes from Berghia stephanieae, assembly GCF_034508935.2. Lineage (NCBI taxonomy): Eukaryota > Metazoa > Mollusca > Gastropoda > Nudibranchia > Aeolidiidae > Berghia > Berghia stephanieae. The sequence continues at coordinate 38,368,095 of NC_088361.1, forward strand.
GCGAAGGTGCCTAAAACGAGGCTCGAAGCCAGGTCTCCCAGGTTAAAAAGCAATGACTTAACTACAGACCATCACATTTGTGTGTGTGTGTATATATATATATTTATTATATATATATATATATATATATATATATATATATATATATATATATATATATATATATATATATATATATATATATATTATATATATATATATATATAAACATTCCTTACCCGTTCTTCCGTGCATTTTAGTATGACTGCAACGGGATAGTGTTGTCCTTGACTGCAATGGGGGCCTTTGTCCTCGAGTTTAAGATCATTTATTGAATCTTTGGGACTACTGCTGTGCTTCACAACTCGGAGTACTGCAGTCGTCTATTGACTCGCCATGTCCTCGGAAAGAAACACGTCTGAATAATGAACTACCAGGGGCTGGTCAAACAGACAGCTTTTCTATAAAAACTACTATTACCATCATTATTATCTTAAACGCTTTGATACCAAGCTGTGCGACTTTGAATTGTCTCTGGGTAGGATTTGGTTTTTATTGGGTGCATGTCAACTTTTCTTGGCATGATTTTTTTCTCTTCTCTCTCCTAGATCTCTTATTCAGGGTCTTTATGAGGCAATAACATAGTGTGTACCCTTCCACTCTTTACCTCTTCTGCCTTCTCTCTCTCTCTCTCTCTCTCTCTCTCTATCTATCTATCTATCTATCTATCTATCTATCTATCTCTCCAAGACTCGTGTACGCACTAGAGGAAGAAAGAGATACAGATAGAGAGGTTCCATCCTCAAGAAGTCATCTCTCCTTTCCATGACATGACATTATATTCTGTGCTTCTTACTCTTTCTCTGTCTCTCCCCCCCCCCCCTCTCTCTCCCCCCTCTCTCTCCCTCTCTTTCTCTCTCGGACTCAGTGACTTTAAATGGAGGCTATAGCATGGTATCGATAGCACTGATAAATTGCTGAAACTAAACAAAAACGATATTGACTAAACCTTCATTTCTAGACGCTGCTACAGTAGTGACAAGCAAAATTAATCAAACTCTTTAATCCAAACAAACAGGTCCGTGACTAAGACGATTTTTCTATATCAGAGGTCCCATTAAGTCTTGCATAAAAGACTGGCAACCTATTAAGATACGAATTGATAGTAGTATACCTTAAACCATCCGCTTTTCAATCTTAAATTCCTGAATTCAAGTCAAGTCGCAGAGGACACAATGGACGTCATGTCGGTGTCTGAAGTCTGATCAATAAGGGTCATCATAGTCTCAGTCTACTCGCAGTCTGGCTAACAAACGAATTTGTCGCCTATTCAACATATTTGTGTGTGGCTATGTGGTCTAGTGGAATGGCATTCGCCTTTCGGATCGGAAGGTCCTGAGTTGGAGTCCTACTCTGAGCGGTGCATAGTTGAGTCCTTGAAAAATGAGTACCTGGCTGTTAACAGCGTTGTCTCTGTCTGGAAAAAGACCAGTAATCTCACCTAATAGGCGTCATATATCGTCTTGCATGTTAAGTGTTGCAGTTGGCTAGGGACTCCTTGTAATGAGCATTAAACGCGTTTAGTGGATAATGCGCCATATGATAGCTCAAGTTTTCTTCTTTTTTTTTTTTTGTTTTTTGGAGGAGTGTCAAATAAAAGTCTAAATGCATTTATTTTTTTTTGTAACTACATATTATATTACACTTGTTTTAATCCCCACAGGAGACGGAACGTAAACGGGAGGCCTTCATGACCCTACTCGCCCAGCGTTATCCGCAGTACGCCGATAGAATTCAAGGTGGAATCCCAGCATCCGCGCAAGCACCCGCCGGGGGAGTGCCCCCCGCAACCTCGACTGCAAAGGGGCCAGTTCCTGTTGAAAAGGTAAGCTTGAAAATCGATCACTCGTTCGTCGCTAATGAGTCTTGTCACGTCCTTAAGCCTTTAGCATCGGATCATTTATTTGTTCATTTAAAAAATGGTGATCTGGAGAGGGGCATGGCCTTCCCATTCATATCCCTTTTTATTCCTATATTGCAGAATTCCACTTATGAAAACACACACGCACACAAACGCGCGCGTACACACACACACACACACACACACACACACACACACACACACTTTCTCTCTCCCCTCCCCCCCTCTCTCTCCCCCCCTCTCTCCCTCTCTTTCTTTCTAATGTTTCTTGTCAAGTTCTTAAGTGTCGGAGCATTCAATTGTTCTCCCCCCCCCCCCCCCCCCCCCCCCCCACCTTAATCTTGAAAAAGGCTCGGCCATTTTATTATTCTCTCTCTCTCTCTCTCTCTCTCTCTCTCTCTCTCTCTCTCTCTCTCTCTCTCTCTCTATCTCACTCACTTACTCACTCGCATCCTTCCGTCCATCCCTCTATCCATCAATCCATCCATTTATCTGTCCATCCATCTACATACTCTCTGTCTGTCTGTCTGTCTGTCTGTTTTCAATCAATCAATCAATCTATCCATCCATCCATCCATCCATCTATCTATCTATCTATCTATCTATCTATCTATCTATCTATCTATCTATCTATCTATCTATCTATCTATCTATCTATCTATCTATCTATCTATCTATTGCATATTCTTCATGAAATCATCTTTAATTTTGTTTTTCATCCGTTCTTTGCTTTTCTTTTGACAAAGGAACAATGGTACCACCAACAAAACTACCCCCCCCCCCCCGCCACCCCTTCTACTGTCTCGACATAAGAAAATAACTTCATTACCATATTCACATCCGTCTCGTCTGAGACACACACACAATCTGACTTCCCAGACATACAAAAAACTCTGCTCGTATTGTCAAATATGATTATTCTGTCTTGCATGTGTTTTTACGTAAAAGACAAATATCATTGACTTTCTCACGATATTGGCTTGGCCCTCGTCCAAAGCAGATTCCATTGCACGTCTATTTGCGTTGAGGTGTCAACGCTGATGGTGACGATGGGGTTAATCGTTTAGCTGATTGATTGATTGATTGATTGATTGATGGATAGATTGATTGGTTGATTGATTGATTGATTGATTGATTGATTGACGAATTGAATGAGTATTACACTGGTTTCATAATGGTGCTGATGTCAGGAACTGTGTCACGAAGACCTTATACATTATTTTGATTTTTGTTGTTGTTGTTGTCGTTTTGGTGGTGGTGGTGGTGATTCTCTTTCCTCTTTAACTTTATTGCATGTTACACAAAAATAGGTTACAAAAATAGACGAATCAAAGATTGATACTTAAAATTATACTCACAAACACACTCACGTACACTCACTCACTTCCCTTCCCCCTTCCCCCTCACACATTTTCCTCTTCCTCCTCCTCCCCCCCCCCCCTCTCCCCGATTTGTCTCTCTCATTCCCTCCTCCTCCTCTTCCGTCTCCCCCTCTTCCCTCCGTCTCCTCACTCCTCCCCCTCCCACACCCCCCTCTCGGCACTTCTCTCCTCACCCACCACACACATCCACAACTGACTACACCAGCACTATCCCCATCACCCCCCCCCCCACTTTTTTTTTCTCTCCCTCATTCACACACACACACACACATACACCCACATACACACACACACAGACACACAAACACACACTCTCTCTCACTAATTATTCATCTACCATTTTTTGTGGTCAAACAAACACTCATTTTCTAAATCACGCGCAGTCGTTGTTTTATCTTTTGAGATGATCAATCATAGTGACATGCCGTCCATGTCGCACTTTGTCGTGAGGTTGTCAAAATAACTCGATAAGGCAACGATTAGTTTGGAGACGTGCTTCCTTAGTGTACATTCAACATCTTTGTTGCCATAACCAAGCGCTACAGAGTGTCTGCCCGGTGAATGAGTACTGATTTCACGTCGCTCACCATACTGTTATAATTATTAATTGCACGTGCGTGACTCACGCGACATGAACACTACCTGAGCGAGTTAGGTGAGTGTTGTGTTGACACACACATATTTCTTGAATTGTTGAAAGGCACCGACTGTAAACTTTAACAGTCTTTAGTATACCCCACCCCCTTCTCTCTCTCTCACTCTTTTCTCTCTCTCTCTCTCTCTCTCTCTCTCTCTCTCTCTCTCTCTCTCTCTCTGTATTCGTGTGTGTTTGCATGCGCGCGCTAGTCTTGACACAATCACTGTGACACTGAGTTTGAAGAGGAGGTTAAAGGATGTGATTATTATAATAATAACAGAGAAACATGAGAGGAATAGATACGTGAGATTGAGTGGGTCTGAAAAGGTTGTCTGGTCGATGATGTTGTGTGAGGTAGGGATGGTGATGGCGACGATGACGACGGTGTGGTAGCTCAGACCAAGACCAAGAATGTGGGTAGATTGATGTGAGATTTTTTTTCCTTCCAATGTGTGTGGTTTTTGTTTAACCGTTTAGTTATTGGAATTGTTGACTTATTATTATTTGCAGCTAGTAAAGAAATTGTAGATTTGAAAAAAACTTGTATCCACTCCTGTGCCCAGCGTAGGCCGCAGTCGGTCAAAGGAAGCAGGAATAATTACAGAATCAGGAAAACCGTAATATGTATTAGATCTTTAATAATATATAACTTAAGTGTGTAGCTTTAAAGATTTGTAAAAAATATGTTAATATTTTAATAATCGAAATTTTACATCGATATTTCTTTACGATTTTTGTGAGTAAGTTACGCGAGTTGAACAAGGACAAAAGACAGCTTCCTACATGTTGAAACCATGGTGCATTTCTGTGAGGAGGGAACCAAGAGTATGATAATATGTTAGCCTGAAATACTAATTTATTTATACTTCGCTGTAACTTTGTTGCCATTGTGTTATATTGGTGAATTACAAATTGGAGTAATGCCTTGGTTTAAGGTACGTTCTTTAATGTTGTTTAGGCTACTTACTTAGTTTGAAATAGCTATTCTGTTCAGATAATTGTTTAAAAACTTTTTATATATTAAGAAAATGAAATAGCTTTTGAACGATCATATCGAATAATGTATAGCAGTTTTCAAAAATCATATTCTTTAGAATAGATAGATTATTATTGATGTGTATGCAACCCATAGATAGTATTGTTTTGTACAAATAAGTGCACGTAGGTATACCATCGAGGTGAATGATGAGCCAATGAGGTGAAATTAGATAAATTCAAACTAACTTATTATAAACCGATTTATAATAATAAATACATATAAACGAGGATTGCATCTCGATTTTGCCGTTGATAAAATGTGGATTCCAATCTAGTTTTCCGTTGATTTTTAAAGGATATCATGGTTTTATATTCGGTACTGAGTGACCCTATGTTGTGAAACTCTGCCTTCTTAGAGTTTCACCAACGACTCGAATTCACTATGGGTCGCAATCTCTGTGTCTTGTATTAGGGAAATGCGTTTGCCACCGATTCTGTCCCTTAGATGTGTCCAACATATGAATACTATTATATGAATACTATTATATTATTATCTACTATTATAGATGTAAAGAAGCAATGCTCTGTATAAGTGCTGAAGATTTTTTTTATTTCAGCGCATGAAGAATCTACGTCCACTATTGGTCACCGGTATGAACATGGGTGCTTCTTGCTTTGGGCCACCCATAATATATCACATGATAGAATAACGTCTTAAACACAATCACACGTCTTACAAACTCCATATTGTAGTCCATTAAGAAAACACTAATGCCCATAACATAGCTTGAGATAGTCCCGTTAAAACACATTATCGAAAAGCCATTTGAAACAAGAAGCGATGTCCCTGCCTGCTGTCTCTCCTCTGACCTCCCCCCCCCCCCCCCTCTCCCATTTCCCTTTCCCTCAAAATCCGAAAACATTATTGGATTTGTGAATAAAAAATGTATACATAGCCTAGAAAAAGATGTAAGAAATAATTCAGGTCAGTGTTCCTTTCATTTTGGGAAGTAACAGCGATTGCTGGTTCTGGAACCAGGTGAGTGTGTTATGATAATATGTGATCTGGTTCATATTAAAGTGTTAGTATTCTTTACTTTCTATACAATTCGGGGTAACAATAATATTCTGTCGTATTTAAAATGTTGGCCAGAAATCTTGTTCTATTCTTAATATTGATAGATTGAAATGGCCCTTATCTTGGCAGAAAAAAAAAACAAAAAAAAAAAAAAAACAAAAAAAAAAAACTCTGCCAAGTTGAGGGTCATTTTAATTGATAAGTAATAGAAGGACGAGTTTTCTGGCCAAAATCTAAATACTTGTTTTTCCTAGAATACGCGAGTGTAGCCTACCCATTCATTTTTGGGGGGTAGGAAAAGAAACAAACTACGTTATGTTTTGTGCTTTAAGAAACAAGTTTTCTAATTAAAAAATCGGTGTTGATCAGCTTAGCAGGGAATTTCAAACAAATTTTATTTTGACTGTCAAACGCTTTCCTTCTTTATTCTTTTGACGATTAGAAAATCAAAATGTTGTTTTAACCGTCAATATTTAATTACAAGCGAAATTCATTCATTCTAAGGATGGTTACCTTGTCACGCACTGACCATCTCATTCTCGACTTACTCGTGACAAAAGACACAAGATCAGAATAAAGTAAACATTGCCAACAGTGTTAATAATGACAAACTCGTGGCATTACGTAAGGGTTATGGTAATCTGACGTAATAATCTTTGTCTTAAAATAGAACGTTCTATTTCAGCCGGAACGATTGGCTGATTTGCGAAGAAGATGAGAGAGAAATATTTTTAGAACTCAATAATTTTAGAAGGTCGTCCTTGCCCTCTCACCAAACGCAACAACCACCGGCACCATTTCAATCACCACCAACGCACGTGCAATTTCGTCTTGACTGAGAGCACTCACGTGTGGCGCTAGTTTCCCGGGGACAGCAATTTCTGGTGGTTACACTCTCTCACTCACTCACGCACACACACACACACACGCGCGCGCGCGCACATTTAGACACATAGTTCACACATTCGCATACAATCTTGTTGAGCAGCATACCAGGCCACACGGGTCATGGTAATGACGGCGAGGGCTTTGATGAAACTTTGGCCTGTCTTGAAGATCGATCGAATCGAATTTGTTGCAACCTCTCTCTCTCTCTCTCTCTCTCTCTCTCTCTCTCTCTCTCTCTCTCTCTCTCTCTCTCTCTCTCTCTCTCTCCCTCGCTCACTCACTCACTCATTCTCACTCTCTTTCCCTCCCTCCCCCCCCCCCACTCTCTCCCTCTCTCTCACTCACTCACTCACTCACTCACACTCATTCTCACTCTCTTTCCCTCCTTCCCTTCTCTCTCTCTCCCCCCCCCTCTCTCTCTCTCTCTCTCTCTCTCTTTCCCTCTCCCTTCCTCTCTCTCCCTCCATCACACCTTCTTTCTCTTTCCCTCCCTCTTAATCTCTCTCTATTTCTCACATTCACCCTCTCTCTATATATTTCTAATTTTCTTTCTCTCGTGTTCTCTCTCTCTCTCTCTCTCTCTCTCTCTCTCTCTCTCTCTCTCTCTCTCTCTCTCCCCTTCCTCTTTAAAGCCATTAAATATCATATTTTCCCCCTGTACCTCTAATACGAATAATGTCCTAACTGCCTCGATATCTTATTATACTTTCTTTCCCACGTTATAATTATTTAAACCTACTGATTACAAGCGGGGAATTCTTCATTGACCAGTTAACTGCCCTACTCTGAATGAATAGACAGGTATTTAAAAACTTGCCCAGATAACTCGTCCTTCTAATATCGATCGATTGCGAGGTCCCAGGTATGAGAGTTGTTGTCGAGATGAGGATCGTTTAAATCGATCGATATTTGAAAGCCGAGTTTTCTGGCCAAAATGTTTAAATAGGTGTCTTTCAGAGTACGTGAGTTCACTGGTTAACCGTCCGATGACAAGGGAAGCGGGGGGGGGGGGGGGGGGGGGGGGGGTAGTTGGGGGGGGGGGGAGGGGGGGGGGGGAGGAATTCTTCCTTACCCTAAACGCTAATCGTGCATGATCGGGGCAGGTTGATGGTTTGGTTTATGGATTACATATCACCTTATTCTTTTGTGTCCGTCCTTAGTCCTTTGTTGTTTGTAACAGGGTTTAAGATCCTCACGGGAGGACCTTTAGAATGCTATTCGTGCCCTCCTCAGTCCTATTATGCGACCAATAGTTTCAAAACGCTATTATGTCGGGATGGACGCTGTGCTTTAATTTCAATTTTAATCAAAAGTTATACGATTGTTGTGCTAAATATAAGTTTCCCCAGGGAGTGGAGAGAGTTTTGTTTCTTTCACTTTTAAAAGCTTTGATGTGCTGATTCTCATCGTCTTGACTTTAACTTAATTTTTCTTTGTATGTTTTTTCTCCGACTTAATACCACACTGACGAGTCGGGTGACATATGAAGTGCTGGTACTTTTTTTTTTCTTCACTCTGTTGACCAATTGGATTTGTTACGTTCTGCGAAGGACTATCAGCTCGCTTATACAAAGCGATTGAGGTCTCAAACTGGACAATGCTTGGTTGTTGGCGATTTTCATTTGTTACAGCCAAGTTTTGTTACTATATGACCAGTTCGATTGTTTTACTTTGAGCGGATTTTCATTTGGCTTTGGTCATTGTCTTATTTGTTTTCAATCTTTGTTTTCAATCTTCATTTGTTGGACATAAGTGTTACTTATTCTCAGATAGCCAATTCTAATTATCTCCACGAGTGGATTTTTTCTTTTGGCTTTAAAAAGAGGCTTAGAGGCATTGTCTTAATTGTGTGCAATCTTCAACACCAAAGTGTTGCTAATTTTTCTCAGATGACCAATTCGATTAATTACAGAGGACATGAAATGGTTTGAAAAATGATTTAGGATCTTCGTTAGCTACTGGGCATTGGCCAATTTATTTTTCTTCATTGGCAATACTGAGCTGTTTGTTACGATTATGTTCCTCTCTGATGACAGATTAGATTTATTACAAGCGGACATTTAGCTATTCCAGCGTTGTAAGGTGTATTACAATTATAACTCAGAAAATGTCTTGTTCTCATTCATTAAAACTGAGACGTTAAAGAAATATCAGCTATATTACTTTTTGACGGGTTTGGTGTCATCTAAGTATGAATTTAATAAACAAAGTGACTTTTTCTAACGAAAATGAGGAAATGATGGTTTTTTCTGATTTCGACAGTGTTGTAAGAATCCATCTCTAAATTCAAATTTTTATTTTAATTTAATTTTTTCTTCATCTAGTTCATTCCGACATAATATCAGATTAATGCGATGGGTCACATATTTGCACTGCAGTTAACTGGTTAATTACTTTTGTTTTAATTGCCGAGTCAGGTCCTGCATACATTAAAGTCTTGACACACTGACTTGTCTGTTTTATATTACTTGGATGACTTTCGTTGATTGGGTTGAATTCAATAGGGGTTGCGTTTGTTCAGGGTTTTCACCCATGACTACAATTAGTAGTATTGTCGATATTTGACTGTCAATAAAAATTCAGGTTGTTGAGGTATGGTCTCAATCTGTTTAAATAGCTAAATTTTCAATTTCTTTATTTTTTTTTTTTTTGTGTGTTGTCGCAATAGATTTAACAGTTTGTTTATAATAATATTTGTTTTTGAAGGAAAAATAAAGTAGTTATGCTTTGTGTTTTGATATTTATTTCCTCTTATTGATCAAGACTAGTGTAAAGTGTTTTTTTTTTAAATTTTAAGTATGGTTGACAAAAACAACTACGACGACAACAACAACGAAGGATACTACATGACCACAAACCAACCATTCACAATAGTTATAATTTTTTTCTTTCTTTTCTACATGATCTAACTGGCAGTCGTGGAGTCCACAATAATATTTTGATTCTTAGTGCTTTTATTTATACTTTCATGGAGAATAGGTCTTGTTTCAGTAGCTAGATTTTAAGAGCACCGTAAACGACATTGTTTTTTCTTATTCTTTTTGTCTGAAAGGAGGATTTTAAAAGAAGTGACGGGGACGCCATTGCAACTTGACCGTGTATGAAACTTTCAAGTTTTGTAAAACAGAACGATGCAGTTTTACGTTCTTTGAACTACGTGATTGTAAAGAATAGTGTGGTGATATTATAATTAGCATGTAAAACCCAATTTCTAATTAAGACATAATAATATAGACCTTAATCGAAGATTTAGATTAGCCACATAGATATTGAAGTGTTGTCTTGTACAAATTTCGCTTTGTAGAGAGTCATTAATATAACACATATTTCCCATGACAGCTGGTGATAGCCCTTTAAAAACTGTTATGTTTGCTACAAATTTTAAGTTCAAAATTATTGTAGTTGTTATAGGATGAAGTTGACTTACCATTACGAGTATTTGAACAAGTATTGAAATAACTTTTATTCTATTTAATTCAACAAGTTCAGTTTGTCGTTCGTGAATCGTGAATCCGGGCAATGGTCAACTTTTTCAACATAATATTCAAGTAAAGTAAATTAAGACGGTTGGGCGTTCAGTGCAAAAACAAAAAAGTTGATGTGTTTTCGACAATTTGCGAACAAATAATATTGTTATTGTTATTTATCGTCAATTGATCATGAGTTCTATCACGCAAAGCACTTTGGGAAGGATTAGGTATTATTACCATCGCCGGAAACAGGTAGGTCTATGGAAATCCTTAAATTATTTCCCTTGAAAAAGACTAAAAATATTTAAAGTTGCCATTTTTATTCTCTCTCTCTCTCTCTCTCTCTCTCTCTCTCTCTCTCTCTCTCTCTCTATCTCTCTCTCTCTCTCTATCTCTCTCTCTCTCTCTATCTCTCTCTCTCTCATTCTACAAGCATTGAGACAATATTTCCTCTTTTTTTTGTGCGTGTTAAATTAAGATGCCCAATATGTACTTGTACTCCACTTGTTTTTGATAATTAATGTTGCTGTCAAAAAGGAACTAACGAAGTCGGGTATGCATCCACATCAAAATATGATCAAATCAGCAAATGGATCATGGCTGTTTCTGATTATTAATGCTATACGTTGAGGTAAAATACTAACAACATCCACCAGCCGGAGTTAAAGTACCAACAAACGAGAATGTGTGTAACCTTTAACGTGTTTAGTCTGATCGATATACTACAGTGAGAATAGTGAGAACTAAGCATTACAATTGCTGTCTAATAAGAAAAGAAAAGAGCTGAGTGACGGCAGTTTCGTTCCTTCTATTCGTCATATTCTGTTTTACCAAATGAATGGCCGATCCCTGGCCCTGGTTACCCCGAATCCGTTTGAATTGGTACCGAGAGTGGCAGACCCCCGTCTTTACCCAGGGTAGAGTTATAGTCAAGGACACAAGGCGGGCACAAGGGGGTTATCCACGAATTGAACTGACGGGACCATCTCTCTCTCTCTCTCTCTCTCTCTCTCTCTCTCTCTCTCTCTCTCTCTCTCTCTCTATCCCTCTCCCTCCTCTCTCCGTCCTTTCTCTCTCGCCTCCTCTCTATCTCTCTCCCTCCTCTCTCCGTCCTTTCTCGCCTCCCATCTCCCTCCTCTATCTCTCTCTCCCTCCTCTCTCTCTCCTTCCTTTCTCTCTCCCTCTCTTTCTCTCTCTCCATCCCTTCCCTCTCTCTCTCTCTCTCTCTCCCTCTCTGTGCGTGGTGTGTGTGTGTGTGTGTGTGTGTGCGTGCGTGCGCCTGTCTCTCTCTCTCTCTCTCTCTCTCTCTCTCCCTCCCTCTCTCTCTCTCTCTCTCTCCTTCCTTTCTCTCCCTCCCTCTCTCTCTCTCTCCTTCCTTTCTCTCTCGTCTCCTCTCTCTCTATCTCTTTCCCAGCACTCTCTCTCTTTCTCCATCTGTGTATGTATGTATGTATGTATGTGTGTGTGTGTGTGTGTGTGTGTGTGTCTGTGTGTGCGTTTGCCTGTCTGTCTGCCCCCCCTCTCTCTTTCTCTCTCTCTCTCTCTCTCTCTCTCTCTCTCTCTCTCTCTCTCTCTCTCTCTCTCTCTCTCTCTCTCTCTCTCTCTCTCTCCCTCCTCTGTTCGCGCGCGCTCGCGTATGTGTGTGCGTTGTCTGACCCCCCCCCCCCCCCCCCCCCCTCCCTTCTCCCTAACTTTCATCCCCCTTTTCAGTTTTCTTTTCATTTAGCCTTTGCTTTCATTCTCTCCCCTCTCTCTCTCTTTCTCTCTCTCTATCTCTCTCTCCCTCTCTCTCTCTCTTCCCCCCCTGTCTCTCCTTCTTCCTTTGTCTTCCTCTTTCCTCTCTATCTTTCTATTTTCTCCATCTACTCTCCACTTATTTTTCTATTATTCGCATAATCGCTCTCGATATTTACGTTCAATTTTACCCCCTCCCCCTCCCTGCCGCCCCTCGTTCCCCCTCTTGTTCTATCTCCTCCTCCTCTTCCCAATCTTCCTTTCCTCCTTTCCTTTACCCGAAAGTAATTTTATATCTCCCCAGTTGAGGCCACTGTCTATCTTTCCTCCTCCTCGTCGTCGTCCCCCATTTTCCAAACATAATTTTGTGACCTACGGCTGGGTTAGGGAAGTCAACGGCATTGGAAACCTCCCTCATCACTCTATGTAAATTGTAGACGTACCCAATTTTCCCAGGAATCGGGTCTACAATTAACTCCCGTATATTCTAGTTTGCTATGGGTCTACCCAACCCTTCTCTCTTTACATTAAAAGATCGTCGTAAAGGCATGTTATCATCAATGCTAAACACACCAGTTTGTCATGTGGAAATCAAACACCAACGATCACTCATCCAGTCTCCATAAAATACGCCATCATCAACTTATCCCGGTGTTCGTATGTCCACGCCATCGTTTAAACGACCTTCCCGATTTTCCTGCCGGTGTATGGGGATATTTGAGAACTTAACGTTTGCCCGTTTTCGAGGCAATAACAATTTTATCCTGACTGGCTGACTGGCTGTTGCGATGTGGCGGGATCTCATTGTGGCTTTTATACCAATTGAACTGGATTGGACTTTTCTCGTTGCATAAGGCTTGTCGGATAGACTTTGTTTTTTATTATTTTTTTTCTTTCGAGAGATTGATAATGATTTAGTACTGCAACGTTGATGTTTCATTTTACCTATAAAGTGGTATTTATGTGACTTTACTTGCTTTCGTTGGATATATTTCAAGGGATGTTGAAGGTTTGAATATAAGATTATTGAATTCATGTGATTTTGTGTGTGTATGTGTGTGTGTGTGTGTGTGTGTTTTTGTTTGTTTGTTTGTTTGTATGAGCGTATATGTATGTTTCTGCGCTTGTATGTTTATGTGTTTCGAAGTAGTGGTGGTGGGGTGAATAGTACTAATGGTAGCAGCCTTATAGTAGTAATAGGAGTAGTAGTAGTAGTAGTAGTAGTAGTAGTACTTGTTGCAGTTGTGGTGGTCCATTATTATTATCATCATCATCATCATCCTCATCATCATCATCATCATCATCATCATCATCATCATAATCACCCTTTTTGAAAACCAAAACTCTTTGCCAAACCAGTGTCGCCCTGCTGTTCCATTCTATTGGAATTTTGACCAAATTCTCTGCTCAAGTTTGTTTCAAATTGTTTATTTCTCTGTGTTACTTCTTTACAAAATGAAATCATAGGAAAGTAATAAGGAGTTGACCTCTATGTTCAGAGACTCCAATCATCGTCACAACTCATTTCTTTTGTTCCGGCACTAGAAGCACGTATTAGCATCTATTTTATCCGAGCGCAATAGGCTTCAATAGTCGTAACGTCACTTCCCTCGTAATGACGCATAGTAATTTAGTAACTGGTTCTAAACTATCGGAACAATGGCGGACGGCCTTATGAAATACTTCTCCGACGAGCTTAAGAGTGTATCCATAGGAGAAAAACATTATAAATCTGATCATGTTTTGACTTATATAAATTCTGATCACATGACATGTGAAAATGTTCTAGGCAGCATGAAAAATAATAAATACAGATGATCTTTGTTTCAAAACCAAGCTGCTCGTTGCTGGGCGGACGTGACATTAGACTATTGAATCATATTATGGGCTTGATTAACATTGTTGTAATGGAGTGTATTTTACGTTGGTTTGAGAGTATTTCCACTACAACAATTAAATAAAAATTTGGGTTCAGACCTTCAAATATGTACAACGTCGGTTTGACACCTTAAAATAGTCCACTAACATAACTAACTGCCTGTAAAAATGTCATTTGATGTACACCTGTTCCACAGCGCTCATAAATTCAGAGACTATTTATGTGCAAAGCCATAAAAAATGTTAATACAATTCCACGATTATTTTTCATTGCCTTTTCTGTGGGCGGTTGTCCATTCTACTGAATCAATTAAATATTAACCCTCAGATGGCGAGACTTATTACATTCAATCATAATTTCTCCAATTTATATTTTTGGCCCGCACTCAAGTGTTAAAATGAGTAATTGGCATCTAACAGCGCTGTTTCTACGCCCCCCCCCCCCCCCCCCCCCCCCTTTTCCTTCCAAATAGTAATAGCGCCTCACAGACGTCATGTCTCATCCTACATGATGTTTTAACATGCTTCTGGCATTGGGACCCCTTGTAAAGCGCTTTTAGCTCATTTAGTGGATATCTCCCGTTATTAAAGCTCAGGTTTTTTTCATTTTAGTAATAACTGCAGATCTATCCATTTTATGGCGAAGTCCCAGGTTAGAGATTTAAATTTTTTTTCTCCATAGATGAGGGTCATTGTAATCGCTCGATATTTGAAGGACAAGCTTTCAGGCCAACACTTATGATCACAATGAAATAAAAAATTAGGGAGCAGGCACTGGTGTAAGATACATATTGAACTTTTTGAGCTTTTCTTAAAATATAACGCAATATCCACTAAATGTGCTCAAAGCGCTTTATAAGGGGTCCCTGGCCAACAGCAACATTTAACATTTAGGACGGGAGATGACGCCTGTTAGGCGATGTAACATTTTTTCGGACAGAGACAACGCTGTAAACGGTCAGGTATATATTTTATAACTGAGTACGGTGAGAGAATGTGAGTAAAGAGCCTTCTCCAAGGACTCAACTATGCGCCGAGCGAGGCTCGAACCCAGAACCATCCGATCCGAAAGCGCGTGTCATACCACTTGACTTCTTTTTCCTACTTGCTTTGTCTTACACTGTTTCATGCGCACTTTTTCATATCTGTATCTTATCATCACCTCGAATGGTGTTATCATTTTTTTCTCACTTCCATGTAAAGCACGTTTAGTGGATATTGCGCTATATAAAAGCTCTTTTCTTCTCTCTATTTTTTTTTTCTCTTCGTTTCAAATTTTATTTCTATCTTCTCCACCAACTGTGGTACGCTATAAAATCCTTCACAGAGGGCAGTTTCCCCATGTTAAGTCGGGTGTTATCCCAGTGTTATCCCGTTGGGTGATAAGATACCCCACGTCCTAATGCCACTTCAATAGGACCGCACCGACAGGCCTAATGCGTGTAAATGCGATTTTTGTTGGGTCGTATTGGCCCAAACTGTCACCCTCTCCCTAACAAATAGACTACTAAAGACGACCAGCCTTAAGTGCTCTGTTTCAGCTCAATCGCCGCGCCGCGTCCCTCTCGCCCGTCCTTTTTAGGTGGTCATTTTGAAATTTTATCTTTTGATGCCATTCATTGAATCAGTTAATGTTGTTTGCTCTCTATCTCTAGACTCTCTTCTCTATATTATCATTTTCTTCATGTCTTTTCATTTTACGTTTTATGGGTATGAGTTTTCTTGTTTGTTTTCGGTGTTAAGAACAGCTGAAAGCCCCCCCCCCCCCTCTCTCTCTCTCTCTCTCTCTCTCTCTCTCTCTCTCTCTCTCTCTCTCTCTCTCTCTTTGGTAGTTTTATTTTTAGTATAATTTAGTCTTCGTCACATTCATACTTTTGGTATCCTACAATTTGTAATTGAGTAAATTTACATTATTTGCTTCAGTTCCCTGTAACAAACGCGCGCGCGCACACAGATACACAAACATAAAAGTACATAAACAAGAACATCAACACTGAATAGTGTATTTAATATTTCTCTTTTACTGGTTTCTATAACTTTATGTTTATGTGGTCCAGTAAATATCCTTTACGAGAAAATGCATGTATTCTGCCGCCTGTCCGTGGTTGGTTCCAGAATCGGTCTCTATAATTTGTGGTCTATTTCGTCTTGTTTGACATCGTCATTATCACCGATATAACAATCATAATTCATCTGGGGCCTAGTCCGTTATCATCGAACTGAAATTTGATACAAATTTGATAAAATGTGTCGTTTTAACGCAACATTTTAAATGCCTTGGATCTGATTTAGTCTAGCAACTATACAGCCATACAACTAATACCGATTTTTTGCTGGGTTCATTTATTAATGAATCAAATGACACGACTGAGCAAAGCAACTGTAACTAATCTAATAATTATAAATACTAGTAATTTAGCCATCGGAAAAATTAAGGAGTAAAAATGTTTTAAAGATCAACAAAAACAATCGAAGTCCCAGGTTTGAAAGTTTTTGACAACTTGAGGGTAGACGGGTCTAGTCTGAATCAATCGATATTTGAAGAGCCAATATTGTGGCCAAAATGTTATAACTATTTATTTTTTTCTGAGCACGGTAATATTGGCGCTAACATCAAAATGGTTAACGCTGAATATCATATTTTTGATATCAATAATGAAATTTACATGACAGCAACAAGGTTTTTATATGGGTAAATGTCACAGCTTTCCTGTCACGCAAAATGGAAAATACGGCGATCATAAATTTGACCCCCGTGTCACCCTGAGCCGGATAACTCTATTTCGTGTCTGTAAATCGGATGGAATATGATGACTGGTTCGAACTCTTAGCTGAAAGCGCTTTCAAAGTAATAATGAATTAATTTTAGCACCATGTCTATTCTGATATAGCCTGAGAAAACACGGTTTAAAAATGTTTGCCAGGAAACTCGTCCGTCGTATTATATCGATCGATAAAAGGACCATCATCTTATCAAAAACTCTCAATCCTGGAACTTTCAAATACGTCCCAAGTTTGAGAGTTTTTGCCAAGATGAGGAGTGATATTTTCATCATTCTATATTTTAATGACGATTTTCTGGCCAAAATATTAGAAACGCGTTTTTTTTTTCAGACTTCATTAACGGCAGTATTAATTGGATTTGAGTTCGTGTTTCAGATAAAATTAATTTTATTATTCGAGAAAAGACTGGCATATACGGCGTGGACACAAAACCTTTGGATCAAAAACAACGTGTTGACAACAGTGTGAAGTCATTTCGCTCTTTGACAAACCGCATGTCTTCAATTGTAATTTCTTTTTTTTTTTTTTCAGATTTGAGGGTTTTCGACAAATTGAGGGCCATTTTAATCGAGGACTGTTTGAAATTTTATTTAAGATTTCCGCCAAAAGGAAAAAATAGTGATTACGACAGTTTTTTGGGAGATTCTTAGGAGTTAGACCAATACAGTACCATTTCATAGTAGGACACATTTTAGATAAGTTTAAAACATGTTAAAACAGAGCTTTGGAAGCAAATTGAAAATAGTTAAAGAAAACGTCTTTTAGATAACTTAAAACGTTGTTTATCGGAGCAACTTTGAAATTGGTTAAAAATGAGATGGCACTTTTTGGATTACATTTTTCCCCATTGTTATTGAATTTGCGATTAGATTCGAGTTTGAATTCTGTTTATGAGTCAAAAGAAAACTCGTTTCATAATAAAATTCCCTAAAACGGACATGGATATTGGATATTTTCACTTAGGTTACTCACAGTTTAGTATCCGCTCCCAGTTGCTGTAATCTGGACGGGCATTGGGATCGTAGCATTCTCCTTCTGGTGGGCAGGTGTGGACGCAGCTCTTCCAGGCCAGACAGTGGTCTCTGAGGGCAACCACGCTGTCAATCTTTTTGTCTCCGCAAGTATGGAGCTCTATGTTGTTATGCCAGGGTCGGCATAGATCGATATGAAGGGCACAACCTTGGCATGTCGTGGCCATAATGCCAGACATACAGTGGTTCTGGTAACACCTGAGGAGGAGAAAGTCGTGACCATAGAGTACAAGCATTAGGAGTGCACTATATCGATTTGTGCCGAGAGAAATAGATATGTAGTTAAATATGAGGAGGAGGACAAATTAAAAACCACATAATAAAATATATTATAATAAAATAGATACTAGTAGTCTAAATTATATGCCTTACATAAAGTTCAGTTCTAACCGCTTTCTAAAAGCAAGTGGATTTTCACTATTTTTTGTTTTAATACTGATGGAGTTACACCAACGGGGGGGGGGGGGGGGGGGGGGGGGGGGGGGGGCATGGTGGTCAAAGGATTTCTCATGAAAAACTGAATATTTTGTTGGAGGTGCCCTTAGGAGATTTAAATTAGCAGATCTCGATTGATTCCATACACGCGGATAAGTTCTTGAAGGTAAACAGGAGCAGAATTGTTCAAGCAATTGAAAACGTGGGTTAGAATTTCAGATTCAATTCTAAACTTTACAGGTTGTCAGAGTAGGTTCTCCAAAGTGAAACAATCACTTACTGGACCTTGCATGGACAAAGATGATTTGCCGCAGCATAATAGCAGTTCCAGGTGTCATGGTCTCAAGTGAGTAAAGAGCTACTCGACTATGCATAAAGATATATATGTAGAATGAGGCCCCAGAATTTACTAGTTACTATAAATGAAAAACAATTAACGATTTGTTTACAATGAAATAAAAATAATGATGAAATTTAATTAAAAGAGATAAACAGTGATCGTGGCAGTTACAAATAGAGATATGAATATTTTACGTAACTTATGATAATATGTCAGGTTCGTAAGTTTACGTTTCCAGGCAGTTGGTGGGCTTGGATGATCTATTCCTCTGATAACAGGATCGGACTCGTAAAATTCCACTTCCAGGCAATTGGTAATGGGTTAATATGTAATCCTTTGACAGCGGGCTCGGGTTTGATCCTTGAAGATTATACAATCAAAGTTAAAAGCTCCGGCGTCTTAATGGTGTAGATATAATATCTACAAAGTCCCAAAAGATAAAAATCTTCCAGTATATAGAAGGTATAGAGCGACTGGCCGTCCGGCATAGATTGTGGAGAGAAAGTGAGTGTCAAATGTTAGACCTATCAGCTTTTATAATAAGTGGCTACGTGACAGAATGTAGAACGAAAAGTATTCACTAATTAGAAATTAATTCGAGGGAAGGCTATAAAAGGAAAGACGATCTAATATAAGAAGGTAAAGTTTATCTAAGCCTACCGAAATATAACTGGAGTGAGATGAATTCAGTTCTTAATAAAATAAAATTTAATAAGATAATTGTGAACAACCTTTACTGTGACACCAGGGACTTGTTCCACATGTTACGTCACAAACGCTCTTGTTCTCGTCAAAACAGCCCTGAAGGGTCATCATCCCAGTCATGAAACAGCCAGGCACGAAATAGGATAGCAACAGAAGCACGTTCATCACATTAGTCCATGTTGAGGTAGCAAATTTTAGGTTTTCTGGATATTGTGGGAAAGAATTTGAACAAGTTCATATAGAAAGAGTTCCGATGCGAACTGAAATCAGGACAAGTTTATTTACAACAAATAGGCCGATTAATATATATAGAAAAAAATACTGCTTACTTCTTAAGTTGAAACGATTTTTTAAAATAGTGGTAATGATGAAATTCATTGGGAAAAGAATTAACGAAAATAAAGCACTCTTACTTTTGTTTGTGTCCATGTTTGAGATATATTATGAATCCGTGACTGCAGAAAGCTGCAAATTTACAAGATGCAAGTCATGGAAAATATTTAAGGCGTTTGAATGGTAACTTTTTATTATTTAAAAATATCTTTAGTATAATCCACGGAAAAAAAGAGCATGGAAAATAAACATTTTATGTCACCAAAATTGACAAACACCGTTTGAATATATAGCCTTTGCTGCATCAGATAATGAAGGCCACAATGCAGTCTGAGCCTTCTCTATTAGATGCTCAATGGCCTTCCAGCTGCCACCATGTCAGGGTTGGTTCATCGTATAAGATAATTGAGGAGTAGGTGGTGTTAAGGATGAGGCATTGCTTTGATAGTTCCAGGTGAAGCAGTTGATGTAATCCCGTGTGACCATTTCCCAGGTTGACAGTGTCAACCATTGTATAATATTATCATTGTCCTTTCTGTTATCGTCATCATCAGAATTGGTAGTTATGTATCTCCATCGTGTTCCCTTCTTTCCTCTTTATGCACTTGTACTCGATTGCCTATCGTCATCATCATCGTCATCATCATCATCATCATCATCATCATCATCATCATCATCATCATCATCATCATCATCATCATCATCATGCATGAAAGCCATTGCGTGCAATGACCATATTGACCACGTCTGTAAGCTTTCGTGCTCTGTGTTCCCACTCCGGTGTTAACAACATGTTTTGAGGGGTTTCGAATTACCATTAGTCTTGTCCTCGGGGGAAAAATATTGATGCCATTCGAATGCATGAGTGGGAGAGATAATGAATGAACGAATGAATGAATGAATGGAATTGTGGTAAAATATTGGAACCATTGAATCCATCACTCCTGTAGCATCGCAGGCTGTTGATAGCGGGTGAGTTCATTTAGACCAGTAATAATGACTTACACTCTCTGCGCTCGCCTTTTTCTCTACCCTAAAGATAATCAATAGCAAACTGCATGCATGTATCTTGGACGCCAGTCAAATGTCATTTTATTACAAGGCTGATGTCGGAAGGGAGTTTCTTGGTTGTGTCGTATTAAACAGTAATAATTCCTTCTTTGTTTTGACTGGCGTGGTGGTTTTCGGGAAATTAGAGGTGATCGCTGACGCCCCTTTCTTCCAGTTTACGTTTCGTGATTTATTCACATTGGAGAAGTTTTATCCGAGGTAAGTCATTGGCCCTTGCTTATGATATAGCTTTTGCTGATGGTTGATATAGATATCAGGGGAATTGAATTTGATGTAGGAATTGGATTCAATTGATTG
This sequence comes from Berghia stephanieae, assembly GCF_034508935.2. Classification (NCBI taxonomy): domain Eukaryota; kingdom Metazoa; phylum Mollusca; class Gastropoda; order Nudibranchia; family Aeolidiidae; genus Berghia; species Berghia stephanieae. The sequence continues at coordinate 38,389,036 of NC_088361.1, forward strand.
ATCGTTTGACTAATAAAATTATTGTTTGTTTTCAATCTGAGCACGGGCAAAACTTAAAATTATCATTTGCACCTTTCATTTTTATTTATTGTGTTTGATTAAATAAAAGCTTGAATGCAGATTGAGAAACATTAAAAACTCACGAGTTATTTTCAGATATATCGACGTTTCTTTAATAATGTAAAACAATATCAGGAATTATTCCATTACCCACGGGAGAAAGACGAACCACAACCACAAACAGTATTTTTCAAAAACAAATATACACGTTCTGAAGCTGCAGTTTGTTCATTCTTGTTAATAAACTAAACAAGACTTACACGATAATGATAAAGTCGCTTAAAGCTGAATTTCTTTTATTTAAAAAAATCGAGAGATGATTAGTAAGTTCTCTAACTTGAACTTATCAAGAAAGTAAGCAAGAAGTCAAGAGAGGATCTGCAAAATTTTCTGTCCGTCTATCTGGAATTTAGTAATGTATTTATGTCTTTATTGTTTTGTGTTGTTGGATGAAGAAGGGTTTTGAGTCCGAACCGTTCCGTGCTTGGTATTTTGTTCTTTGTCGAAGCTTTTATATATTCAATTTTGTTTATTATTGCTACGAATTGTTTGTCATAGTAGGTAGGTCTAGCAAGGCTATTTCAAATCCCGTTATCCCCGAAGGTCGAGTACGATATGTTCACCCTAGTTACACGTTATATAAGAATGGAACAGGTGGCTTTTACTTTATTGTTTGGAAGAGTGGACCGATCACACTGGTAGACGGGAGATTAAAACTACATTGATGTATCACCGATGATCGATGTCCAGCAAGGGTCACTTCGTTCTTTACAGACCAATTCTCCCGGAAATGACCTTCTCCCACGTTTGATGTTTGGAATGGATGGTATTGTTAATTTCGTGTATAAGATTTTATAATTCTACAGAAAATTGGCGGTGGACTAACGTCCTCTGCAAAGGGTAGCAAGCAAACATGTTTATGCTCTCTCTCTCTCTCTCTCTCTCTCTCTCTCTCTCTCTCTCTCTCTCTCCTCTGAATATATTTATATATATCTTCTCTCTTCTCTTCTCTTCTTCTTCTTCTTCTTCTTCTTCTTCTTCTTCTTCTTCTTCTTCTTCTTCTTCTTCTTCTTCTTCTTCTTCTTCTTC
>NC_088361.1:38392684-38395184 GCF_034508935.2 Berghia stephanieae
TCCACTCCGATTCACAATCCGATTTGTAACTCTTTTAATCTTCGCTTCCTTATCCATTTATTTCAATAATCTTTCTTGTTCTTCTAGTTTTTCTTGTTCTTATTTCTCTTCTTCTTCTCCACCTGTTGTAATTTATTCTTTCCTCGCATGATTTTTCGTCATATTCATTTTTTTCATCCTTCTTCATCTTCAGACATTGACTGCTTGTCAAACTGATCTAGATCTAGTCTTTGGAGAAATGCGAAAAGACTTACAGATTATGTTTTCGGATATTGATGACGATCCTAATGACAGTGATTATGTCCATGATTCTAGTGATTCAGACTTTGACTCTTTTCCGACATTTTTACCAGTTGGTCTTTTAGAAAAACCCGCCACTGTAACAGTTACAGACTCAAGATCACAGGAGTACACAGATTTATCGGGCTCTCAAGAAAATGTAGGCAACCAATTAACAGTGAACCAAAATAGAATTGAGGGATGTTATCTGCCAAACACAAGAGGAGATTCTAAAAAGCATTTCTGTGTTGTTTGTGGTAAACAGCAGGCAAAGTTAAAACGTCATCTTTTATCACAACACAAGAATGAAAAAGATATGGTGCCTTTACTTAATGCTACTTCCCTAACTAAAAAAGATGAACTTGCCAAACTTCGCAATGCTGGTGACCATGCACACAATATCAATACGCTGATGCAAGGAACAGGCATGGTGATGGTCAAAAGAAGGAAAAAAAACATTAACTCAAGTAAGCAACTTTGTGCCATGTTTGAGATGTATGGGTTGGGTCTCTAAGAAAGATCTTAGGAGGCATAAATGTGTAAACAAAGCTGAAAGTGTACCCCGGAAGCAATTGGTTAAACAAGGAAAGTTGCTTTTACCACAGGCATCTGACAACGATCTGTATAATGAAATAATGGTGTCTTTACGGAATGGCCCTATTTCAATCGTGGCCAAGAGCGATGAAACTATAAAACTTCTTGGCCTCAGAGAGACGACAAAGAACGGACATGACAAATATAGGCACGGGCATATTCGAAATAAATTAAGAGAATTGGCCCGCCTTTTGATTAAGCTCAGGAGTGCACCTAACTGTGAATCGTTGTGACTATCAGACTTCCTTCAACCTGAAAGATTCAAAGATGTCGTCTCAGCTGTAAGAGAGGTGGCAGCCTACTCATAAGACACAAATCAATATGGAATACCATCCCTTGCTCTAAAACTAGGACATAGTTTGGCGGACTGCTGTATTCTGTTGAAAGCTAAAGCTATTGAGACTGGAGATACAGTTATGAAAGAGAGAACAGGTGCATATTATCAGCTTCACACAAGTATGTGGAATCGGGAAATAACTTGCAATGCCGCAAGAAACCTACATGAAAAAAAGAAAAATACCACAAAGACTATTCCACTCACAGATGATGTGTCAAAGCTGTCGAAGTACCTCACTAGTGAAACTGAAAATCTGACCATGGAAATGTTGGCGCCAAAAGGCATTGTCAAGGAAAAATGGAAAAGACTCGGTGTGATTACGCTAGTACGAATAATATTCAACAGAAGAAGGCAAAGGGAGGCTTCAAAGATGAAATTGTCTGACTACACCCAGGGAGTAAATACCGACAAGCACAATGAGGACGTTCTTAAAGAGCTTAGCCCTTTTGAAAAAGAACTTTGTAGTGTAGAGTCTTATCACGGATCGAGATAATTGTTGAATGACTGTGACTTTCTATCTTTTGGTTTTAATGCAGTTTATGCCGAATTTGGCAGTGTTCTAGGTTAAAGCATGGTTGAATAAAATTTTGAATAAAATGTTGAATTATATGTTAATTTCCTTTATGATTATCATTGCTATGAAACATAAGCTATTTCTAATCTCTGCTATTGCTATGTTCATCTTAAAACAACAAACAAAATAAACAAAGACAATCAAACAACAACAAACAAACAAACAATCAAAAACAAAACAAAAAAACAATGGCGTCATATAGCGGAAACATTTATTCTTCAAACGTACCACTATGATAATGTATGTAAAATAATGCAACCCATAAGGAAAATAATGGTGAATTCATTTCAGAATAAAGTTTAAAGATAGCTATCTTTTCAGTCCAAAGGCTATGAGACTTGTATTATTTAATGACTTAGTCACGAAATAACGATGTACCATCATTTTGTCCTGACATTAATAGGCAAATCATATTGTTTAGGTTCGATTCCAGAATGGAACCGATGAGAACATAAAAATACAATTTTCCAATGCACATAGATTAAGAATCTAGATGCCCGGAGTACATTTCTACAAAGTCGGTTTTATGTTTGTTTTTCATGTTTTTGTGTAACATGCTTGAGGTTCAAAGGTCATGCGATGTCCACTTAGTGATACGTCCCAATAATGTATGAGTAAAATAATGTTGACATGAAAATGGAAGCAGAGGGCTGAAATCTGGCATACACCAAACTTTTCATGTCTAGGTGATACATTAAAAAAATCAGCCTGTTTGT
>NC_088361.1:38400184-38405184 GCF_034508935.2 Berghia stephanieae
TTGATGTTTCACCAAGAGGAAGAAGTTTTATTTTTGTAAGAATGGTATGTAAGTTAGTGTTGTTATGTGGTCAATTATGATTTGTATGAGGTTTGTAACATTCCCTTAAAAAGTTTAATTGAGTAGTAGGCCCTTCTGAATTGTATTGCATTAATATAAGCTATTGTACTGAAAACTTTTATCTGGCTTATAATGATTGACGTTACTATTGATGTCATCAAGATATGTGTACATGAATGGGCATAGTCCCCCTCCCCTCATACAAATTAGAATAAAGTACAGATAATATAATGTTTTATTATTGATATTACACAGTTTCGCGTATTCAAGGATTTTTACAGAAGGTTCGTTTTACGTCGTGTACGATTCCCCCCCCCCCCCCCCCCCCCTCCCACACATACAATTAAATTCAGAAAATGGTTGTGTCTTTGGTTTGTGTAGAGTGTTATCAAACAAACAAATGTAATTTGCATGTTAAATAGATATTTTGATCAAATTATCATAAAGATAAAAAAAGTAGAGAGCGGTGGGGGTGCCTCTGAGCTGCCTGAAGCCCAGGATCGTTATGGAAAGGTGAAAATGGAACAGTTTTGGATGGAACAAGTACAAACAATTGACGTTTCGGGCAACGTCCATTGTTAGTCTATGTACATAATACTACTCGATGCCTTGCTGTTTCTAAACAGTTTTACATTTGAATAAGTGATAATGCGTGGCGAGTGAGGAACATTCTAGATTTTTTATATATTTTTTATCTTCATTCATGATTGTTATACCTTTTTAATCCACTTTGCCTTGACAAAATACCAATTCATCGTCGGGAATAGACTCCAACAATGATTTCCTTTTAAACTATAATTTACCATGACTCCTCCCCCTCTTCTTTCTATGGAGTAAAGTTTTGCTCAATCCCATTGTGCTCTATTCGTAGTACGGGTAAGGCTATAGTGGGTTTTTCAATGGCCTTTTAAAGACAGGAACTGGTTTGATAATGTATATAAGAAGTGACCTGTCGACTCCAAATGGTATTATTTCGTGGTGAACAAGAAACTGGAAATTAATCTTTTTGTCAGAAATATGAAACTTTGGTGAATTCTTTTGATCTTTTTATTAGATGGTTGGAGGGAGGTGGAGGTGGCCGAATGGTTAAGGCATTGTATTGTGATCCGGAAGGTCCCGGGTTCGAGCTCCGCACCAGTCACTTTCGTTTTTTTCCCCTTGACCAAGATTATTCACCCTCAATTTTTTAGGTAGACGGATTTATAGATTCGTATGCCAAATTCCCATTTTTCGATTATTTCATTCAAGCTCTTACTTTCCTAAGAGGTGCTTTTAAAATAACATCCGCATTTAACGCAAAGTTTAGAAATCCACAGACTTTGTCTTACAATTTTCGAATAGAAAGCTTTTATATCGTGCTTTTCTTTTGGTAAATTAGTAAGTAATTTAAGCCATTACTTTTTATTTATTACTCATAAGGTGTTAGTTCTTAATGTAAGGAGATTATCAATCTACTAAAGTGCGAAATCGGATTTCAAAAGCTTTAAATTTAATTTAAACGACGTTTTTCATACTGGATTATTATAAAGGCCTATTGATATCTATATCATATTTCATACACCATTATAAACGGCTGGTTGACCTCAGTGTCCACTCACGTATTTAATGTAAAAACCTTGCTTCTGTTATTTATTTGGCTGATTACAACTGTCAACTCAAACTAGATAAAAAGACATTAGTTCAGACCTTTTATCGCCTTGACATTAGCATTGGAATTAAATAAACTTTCACATTTATACAGATCATTCCCCGAATCTTTCTAACACGCTCTTCACGCTTGTTCTTTAGGCGTGTATCGATAGTATGCGCTTGGCTAAGAAGCTCATAACATTGCCATCCGGAAGTATAACGGACCAACACACAAAACTGGGTGTATCCATGAACGTTTATAGTCAGGTAAATACAGTTCAGTGAGCATTACTCATAAACGCGGATGGCAAAAAACAATAACAAAGACCTGTGTGGCGTCATCTTCTAACTATCTATAGTCATCTAGAAATCCAATTCAAACCAAATTTTCATTTTTACAGTGCAGGTCGCTTGTTAGGGACACCGTTTTTCTCTCTCTCCACTCCGACAATATACGATATCGTCTGTGACCAGGTATTCATTGACACCTGAGTCAGTTGGAGTAATACATGTAACGTCGTCCTCTCCGAAGGACAAAACGCCTGTGGTCACCGTAACTCATCTCGTCTGCGACAACGCTCCATCATATTATCTATCTCTTTGACATTCGTTATAAAACAAGACATGGTACAGTCACACTACCGACTGACGATTTGTAATGGACTCCTCCCCTTAGACCATCATGAATCCTTGACATCTCTCTGAAAAGGAAGATCGTTTTTATACATTATTATTGACATTGTTTACACTGGCCATTGGAGATGAATAGGGGATATCGAATGAATGTGGGGTTGATATGAAGGGAGTATAGAATAAACAATATACAGGATGAGTGAGTGAATGGACATCGCTATGGTATAAATATCGTACTCCGAGAAAACACATCTTTACAATTTCGGTCTTTCAAATATCGATTGATTAAAATGACACCCCCCCCCCCCCTTTTGAGAACGGAATATAGAAGTGGTATTGTGTTATAGGAATGGCTCTTGATATCGTAATACAGTGGATACCACTTTATCGCACTGCATTGGAAACAAGACATTTGGGTACAACGAACCGACTGTGAAGTGGTGTCAGGAGATGCCAATTTTTTTTTTTTCATTTGATAATAATAATAAATGGCGTTTGTTTTCTATAATGATAATGTGATGAATATAAAGTAGATGCTTTAATAACTAAAAACATAAATAGATGATAAAGAAATAGATCAATACATAAACCAACAAATGAATAGATTGAAAAAATAATAATGAAAGTATTCTATTTAAAAGGTTATTTATTTTATTAAACACTATGAGCTTTTTATCGTACGGGGCAAGGCGCTATATAAAAACCATATTATTATTATTATTATTATTATTATTATTATTATTATTGTTATTATTATTATTATTATTATTATTATTTGATTTTGTTCCCTGAATTGACAAAAAAAAAAAAAAAAAAAAAAAAAAAACCAAAAAAAAAAAAAACAAAAAGAAACAAAACATAACAAACAAACAAACAAAATACAAAACAAAAAAAAACAAACAACTAAACAAAACAAAGAAACAACAAAAAAACATAAAAAGAAAAGAAAAGAAAACAATTTTAAAAAACAACAACAAAAAACTATACGCTTTCAATTAAGATCATTACCAATTAAAAACCACTTTTTTTGTTGAAAATGATTCACCCCCCCCCCCCCCCCCAACACCCCCTCCCCCTTGACATAATACCATTTCGGGAGGATAGGTCACATACTGTATTATTCGTCCATAATACCTATTAAACGGATTGTGTGTTTAACCGAATAGCTTGGACGATTCGATACCAAAATGTAGGAATGGAAATTGTATTGTATTTCTGATTTATTGTCATTATGTCACTGACAGAGATACAATAACTTTGATGTTGGAGGCCTTGGATGGAAATTTCTGGGGATTTTCTATTCAGAAATGAGAAATGACCTTACTATCAGACGTATAGGCATAACACACACACACACACACACACACACTCACACACACTCGCAAACACACGCACACACATCATATTATTGCATCAGTGCATAAACAGACAACTGTATTATTGAGATCTGTGTTCTTTCTGTAAGAAGAAATTAAATAGCGAAATGTATGATTAAACACAGGGGAACAGAATTGCTACGAAGTGGGCACACGGATATTGAATAACTCTTTGTTTTAATCTAAAGATCACCAAATTTGATTAAAAAGTAAGGATATCATAATATTGCTGTTGCCCTTTCCTTTATACGATGGTTATTATGTATCCCTCCTATTTTAAAAATGTTCATTGTGTCACAATCGAAATGCTTTTATATTGAAATCAATTGTTTGCGAAAATTGTCCAATTATGATAATCGCTGAATGGAATCAGTTTAATTACCACCTATTCACTTACTTTCACTTAGCATGAGAGATAGAGAGATATATAGATAGATAGATAGATAGATAGAGAGAGAGAGAGAGAGAGAGAGAGAGAGAGAGAGAGAGAGAGAGAGGGAGAGAAAGAGAGAGAGAGAGAGAGAGAGAGAGAGAGAGAGAGAGAGAGAGAGAGAGAGAGAGAGAGAGAGAGAGAGAGAGAGAGAGGAGAATGAGTTATATATAATTTGTTGAGTCTTGCTTCATGTCGTGAGGGTTTTTTTGTTGTTGTTATCAGTTAATGATTAAGCGTCAGTGGGATCAATTTTATGTATATACGCCTGAATTAATCCCAGGCATGCTGGTTTTACACCGTTTCTAAAGGGCAATAGTCTTGTTTACATTCAACTGTGTAATCGATTTTGTTCAAGTTGGAAAAACGTGTTAATGAAATTTTGTATGTGTGATAAAAATCCTTAAGACTTACTTACTTACTTATCCGAACCCGCGACCTCCTGAGCTCTAGCTCTTCGGTCTTGTATCATGACGTAGAAGTTAGACGTCTTTTGTAGTTGAAAATCCTTAAGAAAATGCTTTTCTCTTCCTCCTCATCGTTGTCCTTTTCTCTTCCTCCTCATCGTTGTCCTTTTCTCTTCCTCCTCATCGTTGTCCTTCTCTCTTCCTCCTCCCGATTACCGTTTTATTTACTTTCTCTACAATCCCATATCGATTTAGCCTTATTGAGAAGATAATATGCGATTTTTACACTCGTGCATTTTTGGAATCCCTGACGTGTTCTCAATCGCTGCATGAGCTTGCGAATGCTCGGTGGGAACAAAGTTCGAATCCAATACGAAAGAGTGGAACAAATCCTTTTTTTTAAACCCCTCAATCGTTTATGATTTCGTTATCTCTGAACAAATGACATTAAAAAAATACTTAAAT
>NC_088361.1:38410184-38505184 GCF_034508935.2 Berghia stephanieae
AAGAAAGCCGAGAACACATTACTATTCAGTGTATAAAGTGTGTGTGATTAAGACATTAGAATTCGCTGAACCGTGCGAGACGGAGGTAAGTTTTTTGGAAAATGAAAATTCAAAACATAAAAGGACTCGGTGTGTTTTATATATGCCTCTATTCAGAGGCGTTTTAGAATTGTATGCTGTTTGTAACATTCATTACAGGGATAAATTAGATTTCGTATCGGAGTTAGTCAGGTAGATAATGTGGTCGAGAGGTATCACTGGTGTTGTAGTTTGGAGAACAGCTCTTGGAATATTGCGATTGTTGTTGTAAATTTACTGTCATGTTGTAACGGCCTGCGTTTCGAGGATGGAAGTTCTAGAGACTGATATAGATGCTGTAACAGATATTGACGATGTAACAGATATTGACGCTGTAACAGATATTGACGCTGTAACAGATATTGACGATGTAACAGATATTGACGCTGTAACCGATATAGAAGCTATAACAGATATAGATGCTATAACAGATATAGATGCTGTAACAGAGGTCAGTGGCATTGCATAATTTTATAACGATAACAATAATGTTAACTTTGAATGTTTGCCTTGCTGTCTCGAATTTTAAATGTCATCTCTGTTTAATCTCGCATTCAGGCTAAAGTTTCTATAGAGAGTAGAATGAGTGGAATTGATTTCTTGAACGTTTGACAATTTGATTGTATTTGAGATTCGGAAATCAGAGGATGGGCGGGTGGGGGGGGGGGGGGTTGGCGGTGGTGGTGAGGGGATGGAATCATTTATTCAGCAAGATGTGTCCTACCAAATGTTGTCCAGCTCTGCCATAAACAAAATAGCTTTTTTTCCATTTTACCAAAAAAAAAAAAAAAAAAAAAAAAAAAAAAAAAAAAAAAAAAAAAAAAAAAACAAAAAAAAAAACTTAAAAGAAATCAAATGATTCAAACCCAAGACTTCAAAATAATCTCAGGTTTAAGAATTTTTAACAAGTAGAATGTTATCATTTCGATGACAAAGGAAACGCTATTGTGAAGGTAATTTTAGAGATTTAAAAAAAAAATCAAAATGAAGTCTTTTTGTGCATGTACGGCAGTTTTCCGAATTCAGATGATAATATTTAGACCCTGACCATTTTAATAATTCGGTTTGAGTTCGATTATTTCCTGTTGCTATGACGACGTAATCGTAGATGGTGGTCCTTGACCTCCCGATGTCTTTTGTTTCGTGTCTTTCCAACAAATCGTGTAAATTTTTATTTTTCCAGGGTGATCCCATCTTTTGTAGGAGAATAGGAGACGATGTTTTTCTTTTCTCCCCCCCCCCTCCCCTCTTAGTCCCCTGGGCTCCTCCCACATAAAACATAAAATGCGAATTAAATATATTCTATAATTTCCCTATTTACCAATATTGAAATTTTAGAAAAAAAATTCTCACAAGTTTATATAAAATATATGTAGACGGGTCTAGGTTCTAAAATATGTACGTTATGCGTTAGAATGGAATAATTAAGATTTAATAGATTTTGCATCAATCAAGCCATTTATTTAAATGTAAACAATCTGAAAACATCTCCATTCATACACTCTCTCTCTCTCTCTCTCTCTCTCTTATACACACACACACACACACACACACACACACACACACACACACATCTTTGAATTTATTAAAACCCGATAAATCAACAATGGAGTAGAAATTGTGAGATAAAATAAACTCAATATTTATACTCTCGGGGCATTTCGTATTGTGTATGAATCATCAATGCTGATTCATCTGAAATGGGGAATGATGTATTCTATAATAACAGAATTATCGAGCTTAACCAACCAAGAACTCGAGTCGTGATAAAATTTAATACGGGTGCCTCTCTCGATTATAATGTTGTTATCTATTGTATACAAAATGATAGACACTCCATTACAGCATTGGGATTGCAGCTTAGACTATACATCACACAGTTAGTTCTCGGAAATCAGTGTAACACAGCATAATAGTTATTGATGTCTGTGGCTTATGGATAAGCATATAAGAGAAAACAAATCCGTGACATTTTTCTGCCGCCGTTTCCAGTTTATTTCTTACTGCGTCTTTTGTTGATTGGAACATGTCTTAATAGGTTTTGTGATCAACTCTTTTAATGCTCTATTGTTTATTACGAACCGGATTTAATATACTTGTCTTTTTTCATTGTGGATTATATTATTGTATTGTTCATTCCGTCTTGAAGTCACGAGTAAATTGGGCTGCTAAAATGCGTGTAGTTTTCATTGAAAGTCAACTGATTGATGTGTGCTTAGTGTTTAATGCACTTGCACATCGAATGGTTCGACGAAAAAATATAAAATCCACATACGAAAGTGCTATTATTACATCACTCGCTTTGAGTTAAAGATTGATTATTAAAAAAAATCTAACAGCATGCGTAACAACGAGTGCAAATCCCCATAAAATCGTAGAGACACTAGTAAGTAGTTATCATTCTTTGCACGATGTGGACAATATGACCGATGCTATTCGGGAATACCAGAATTCGGCCATGCCCACCACCAGCATACACCAGCATTTCCCCGTATCTTCCCCTGAAGGTGGCACACATCGTCCTGCCTGCCACAAGACAAGGGCAGCTCTTCAGCATGAGGTATTGTTTTAATATGATAGTCCTCTTTTCTTTCTTTTTTTTTTTGTCTCTCTTTCTTTCTCAAAAGGTCCCCACTTTTCTCAAATAATTTCACACAACAATGTAAGCCTTGAGTAATATGTTTTGATGCTGGAGAAAAGCCCTTTGCTTGCCTACCCGCCCACTAACTTTGCATACTTTCTGTTACAAGCGCATACCTCAGCGAATGTTGACTTTTAATGTGATGTCCAACATTTTGATACTGTTGTATTCTAGTTCTTAAATATGTTTTTTTTTCACTCGAACAATAGAACAATATCCACCACACGTGCACAGAGCGCTTTTACAAGGGGTTCCTAGCCAACAGCAACACAACACGTAGGACGAGACATATATATATATATAAACACACACACACACACACACACACACACACACACACACACACACACACACACACACACACACACACACACACACAATAGACTTCCTTTGTTAAGGATGTTCAAGTTCAACGTCTTTCTCCGCAAAAGGTGGATTTTATTGATGTCTCGGGTAAAATCCCTTGCTTGTCTACCCTCCAACTTTACATACGTCTTGTTACAAGTGCATACCTCAGCGAATGTTGACTTTTAATGTGATGTCAAACATTTTGATATTGTTGTACTCTAGTTCTTAAATATGTTTTCTTAAAACTTGAGCAATAGCGCAATATCCACTTATCAGTAAAGTCCTAATATTAATTATTACGCCCTTACGCCACGACATCATAAGATATCGTCGCCGAGGCATTCCACGAAGTAATATAGATAATCCATCAAACAGGGTTTCTGATGTCAACAGGAATCACAAATGCTGTCCAAGTGAGCAAATTGGGGGTTAATAATCTTCCCCAAGGAAAGAAAAACTAAAGTGCCTAAAGTGGGTCTCGAACCCGGGACCCTTCGGATCTTAGTACAATGCCTTAACCACTCGGCCACTTCGCCCCCCCCCCTCCTAATATGCACCTAATAAGTCCTAATATACATACCGAAATATAGCCGAGATATGATTTCACTGAACTATGATTTTAAAATGTAAAGCAGAACACAGGGACTAGATAAAATTAAAGTGGTTCATGTTTCAGGTTGGAAATAATTGGGATTAGTTAGAGGAATGCGACATGGATGTTAACGATAAATATAAAAACATTGATGCATCTATTACAATAGCTTGTTCGTATATTGTACAAAGATTTTGATACTTATTATAAAAGAAACACAGACAACGTGACAGAGCAATGTTGAAATCTGGTTTGAAGGCTGGCCATTGTTGTAATGAAGAGGAAATATATTGGTCATTGTCCATCCTAATCATCAAAAACCTGCGTCAATGTTTTAATTTCTTCTTCTTCTTCTTCTTCTTCTTCTTCTTCTTCTTCTTCTTCTTCTTCTTCTTCTTCTTCTTCTTCTTCTTCTTCTTCTTCTTCTTCTTCTCTTCTTCTTCTTTCTTCTTCCTTCTTCTTCTTCTTCTTCTTCTCTCTTTCTTTCTTCTTCTTCCTTCTTCTCTTCTTTTCTTCTTCTCTTCTTCTTCTTCTTCTTCTTCTTCTTCTTCTTCTTCTTCTTCTTCTTTCTTCTTCTTTCTTCTTCTTCTTCTCTCTCTTCTTCTTCTTCTTTCTTCTTTTCTTTCTTCTTCTTCTTCTTCTCTTCTTCTTCTTCTTCTTCTTCTTCTTCTCTTCTTCTTCTCTTCTTCTTCTTCTTCTTCTTCTTCTTTCTTTCTTCTCTTCTTCTTCTTTTCTTCCTTCTTCTTCTTCTTCTTCTTCTTCTTCTCTCTCTTCTTCTTCTTCTTCTTCTTCTTCTTCTTCTTTTCTCTTCTTCTTCTTCTTCTTCTTTTCTTCTTCTTCTTCTTCTTCTTCTTCTTTCTTCTTCTTCTTCTTCTTCTTCTTTCTTCTTCTTCTTCTTCTTCTTCTTCTTCTTCTTCTTCTCTCTTCTTCTTCTTCTTCTTCTTCTCTTCTTCTTCTCTCTTCTCTTCTTCTTCTTCTTCTTCTCTCTTCTTCTTCTTCTTTCTTCTTCTTTCTCTTCTTCTTCTTCTTCTTCTTCTTCTTTCTTCTTCTCTTCTTCTTCTTCTTCTTCTTCTTCTTCTTCCTTCTTCTTCTTCTTCTTCCTTCTTCTTTCTTCTTCTCTTCTCTTCTTTTCTTCTTCTTCTTCTTCTTCTTTCTTCTTCTCTCTTCTTCTTCTTCTTTTCTTCTTCTCTTCTTCTTCTTCTTCTTCTTCTTCTTCTTCTTCTTCTTCTTCTTCTTCTTCTTCTTCTCTTCTTCTTCTTCTTCTTTCTTCTCTTCTTTCTTCTTCTTCTTCTTCTTCTTCTTCTCTTCTTCTTCTCTTTCTTCTTCTTTCTCTTCTTCTTTCTTCTTCTTTCTTTCTTCTTCTTCTTCTTCTTCTTCTTCTTCTTCTTTCTTCTTTCTCTTCTTCTCTTCTTCTTCTTCTTCTTCTTCTTCTTCTTCTTCTTTCTTCTCTTCTTCTCTCTTCTTCTTCTTCTTCTTCTTCCTCTTCTTCTCTTCTTCTTCTTCTTCTCTTCTCTTCTTTCTTCTTCTTCTCTTCTTCTTCTTCTTCTTTTCTTCTTCCTTCTTCTTCTTCTTCTCTCTTCTTCTTCTTCTTTCTTCTTCTCTTCTTTCTTCTCTTCTTCTCTTCTTCTTCTTCTCTTCTCTTCTTCTTCTTCTTCTTCTTCTTCTTCTTCTTTTCTCTTCTTCTTCCTTCTTCTTCTTCTTCTCTTCTTCTTCTTCTTCTTCTTTCTTCTTCTTCTCTTCTTTCTTCTTTCTTCTTCTTCTTCTCTCTTCTTCTTCTTCTCTTATGTCATTATTCATGAACGCCCCCCCCCCCCCTCCCCCCGAAACAGTGCTGTTCTTTTTTTTTTTTTTTGCTTTGTTGTGTGTCTCTTTTATTTGTTTTTATATACTTATACATATGAATTATTCGAAAATTATGAGTGTAAAAGAAACACACACACACACACTCAAACACATACATACACATACACACGTACATATATATTATTTCTATTTCTCTATATCTCTGCCTCCCCCGTGCATATCAACCCATTGTCCTAAACAAGTGCCACAAACAGCTTTCATTGTTTTTTGTTGTTGACTGAAGAAGGGTTTTGAGCCCGAAACGTTACCTGCTTGGTGTTTTGTTCTCTTTTTTTTTGGCGCTGTTATATTCATTTTTGTTTATTACGGTTTTTTTTTCTTCCTGTCTTTAATTGACCCCTCACAAAACAAATCACAATACAATGGCTTATGGTTTTGCCGCCGTCCAGTTTTGACAGCCAAGGGAATTTTAACACCTTAAATCCCTATGGGGCCCTCGGTCTTATACGCCGTTGTCATTTTTCAGTATCTTCAGCCCATCGCAACATGCTCTAAAAGCCAAATAAAACGCCACGTCATATAAATACTATACGCCCTTTTACGCCCTCACCCAGTCAGCCGTTTCCCAACTAAGGGTCATTTATTTCTCTAGTGTTCGGTGGGCCGTGGTTGTCCATTTATCAGCGTCACTTTCCGTTCTTGTCTATTGCCCAGATCTTACATCTGAATAAATCAGATACTGTTCTCTTTGTTGTCGTGATTTGCTGGCTGAAGAAGGTTCGTGGTCGAAAGGTTTCGGTATTAAAACAAATATTCTCACCTTCTTGCCGAGATTTTGTGATTGCGATTGTTTGTGTGTGTGTGTGTGTGTGTGTGTGTGTGTGTGTGTGTGTGTGTGTAGGAGAATAATAAACCCTTACATATGATTTCATTTTTCAATGATTTCTTGTTTCATTTTGGATTCAAGAGAAGTGGGCTGTAAAAATTTATCTGATTCAAAACATGTTGAGTTTTTAAAAAAAGTTTAAAAAAAAAAATCTCTTATTTTTTCACGAAGAAGGGATAATAGAAGTGTTGTGTGTGTGTGTGTGTGTGTGTGTGTGTGTGTGTGTGTGTGTGTCTGTCTGTCTGTGTGTCTGTGTGTGTGTGTTTGTGTGTGTTGGGGGGGGGGGGGGGCGGCAATGGACAAGCATGTCATTGTCAAGTCAGATTGGCTTAACGATAGGGAAATGGATAGGAGGCTGCAGTCAACTGCAGTGGTCCATGTCTCGGGGAACAAAAGGAAAAGATAAAACAAAAATCCTAAATCCAAACATCATTAACTGATGAAAACAAGGGCTAAACTTGTTTTATGTGTGGTATGGTGAAAGAATTACACTTAGAAATAAGACATAAAGCACTGCGAAAGTGAGAGGAAATAAGAAAACAACCTTTTGGACAAAACTCCCCAAAGATATTGATTGCTTAACAAAGACACATGCAGTTATTGGTATGTTAAAGACTGGAAAGCTCTTTTTAAGTTCAGATAGTATGACACATGCATGAATTAAAGGAGAAAAATACAGAAAAGAATGAATGAGGAAAAGATGATGACGTTCCCCGGCAATTCTCAATGAGCAGTGTGCGGCTTTTGGTCTTGTGGTGGGACACTGGCCTTAGGGCTATTTTAGATTCATGATTCGTGTCCCTATGTGGTCGGCGAAAAGTCAAATAAATATCCTTGATAAAAGCTTTTGAGTCACATTCTTTCATTGTATTCAGGTGTAAACCGGTATCACTGTTGTCTCTGTCGAAAGAAAATTGTAAAAATTCCTTACAGGCGTCATCTCTCGTCTTAAATATTAAGTCTTGCTGATGGCTAGGGATCACTTGTAAAGCGCTTAGAGCACTTTTTGTGGTTATTGAGCTATTAAAAAGTCCAATGCTTGTGATACACCTTGCCCAACAGTCTAAGCAAGAAGTTTGCGATATTTTAACTTATCCTGTCACTAACCATGCTCAGCATTGCTTGATCCTGTCACAAACAAATTTATCGTACCGTCAGACCGTCGTCTCCGCGAGAGATTATTAAAAAAAAAAAATAAAAAATAAACATTTGTTTTCTTTTTACAAAGCGTCGTGAGATAAAGGAGTTGATTGTAGTAAGAAAGGGGAGATTTACATGGTGACGTAGTGTGAAAGATGAAGGACCCAAAGAGATTTCAATGTCGATTCAAGCGTAGCGATCGTTGGTGGTTATTATTGTGTGTCGCCGTAGCTGTTGTAGTAGTAGTGGTTGTGGGAGTTACTTGCTTTGGTGGTGGTGGTCGTCGTCGTCGTCCTCATAGTCAGTCAGTTGTCGCCGTACCGTAGCTTTGTAGGTGGTAATAAATGACTTTGTTAATGACCACATAGTTGGTGGGATTTGGTCTTATAGTGTTTTTGTTGCATGTGGGATGTTTTGTGCTGTGATTGGCTTGACTGGTCGCTTGACCATTGACCACCTAATATCGCACTGCATAACCATGCCCAGCTAGCTAGTCGTAGAGTAGCCATAAGGTGCCAAGCACGTTCGTGGAAATTAACCACCACAGCTGCTGTGTAGTGTTTTATTTTCGTGATCATGATTTGTTTAGTTTTGGTTACGTTCCTTTTACTTGATGATTAGTTTGGTTTCTGTGATTTTTTGTTATAGAATAAACGTGATTTCAATTGGATCGATAATGTGTTTAAATCCTATTATTACAATTGGTTTATCTTATATAAGAGGATTGTATTCATTTGAGATTCTATAGTTTTTGTTGTTTATAATGTGTCTATTTACATTCTTCATGATCAGCTGTTATTTTTCTTTATTGAATTATTTATTTTTGTTTTCCTTTTTATTTTTTTTTTTAAATGCTTTTAAAGAAACAATTTCCATTATGTTAAAAACCGTCATCCCGAAATAAAATTCATATATTTTGAACTTTCCTTAGCTTAAACCTCTCCTTACCAGCCATAGGAAAATCATCACATTCGTTACGATGCAACCAACAGTTTTCACAAAATTTAAAGAAATGCTTTCTTTGATTACAGCTATAAATACTAAACACTGTGTTGTAGACATCATTTTGCCGGACAACAATCTGTATAGAATGCACTTGTTTGGTAAGAAAAGTTGTTTTTTTTTTCTGTTGGGTGGGTGTGAATTTTCAGGGGAAATTCTTCAAATGGCTGGTAAGGAGAAAGTGAATAAACGAGTAAACCGTGTGAAATTGAAGGCTTTTTCACGATCCAATAAGTAAGCGATACGCGTCCTACATGCATTTATTAAGATCTTAATCTTTGTATACTTATATTGTTAGCACAGTCTTACTGATTGACATAATAGGCCCAAATGGAGTCTCTGTTTATCATGCACAAATAGGATGACAATAGTAGAGTACATATTCCATATTGACACTCGCCCGTCCTTAGCATCGGGTTATGATTGTGTTTACAATGTTTTAAGTAACTTTAATCCTATCACTATCATGGCGTTTCCCACTGATTTATAATTTAATGTTCAACATTGTCAGATGGGTCTATATTTTAAGCAGTTGCAGTGTGAAAAGGCGAAACTCGGCTATAACAAGAAGTCACTGATTATGCAAAATGTCTCACTATTTCCGACGTCTCGTTATTTCAGAAGTCGTTAATCTTGATCTTTTTCTTTTTTTTTTTAAGAATCGAAAACGCTAAGACTTGTATCTTAGAGGGACTTGTTCAGAAGCCTAAATGCTATTATGATCCAGATAGAAATCAGCCCAAAGATAAAGTTGATCTATTTAAAGGGTATTGGAACTTTTTCTTTTCATGTCGATGTTCAATATATCAGATTTTGAAGATTGAACTTGCTTGAGCGTATTGATCAGTCGACACTGATTATTTTATTGTTAATCTCCCTTTGTATCGAAACAGCCGATGTTATCAGAGCATTGCTCGCTTTAGCAGGTTGCAGCTCAATACTGCCGTACCCTGAACCCCGCCCCCCCCCCCCAGAAACCCCACGTATTTAACATTTTGGCCAGAGAAATCGTCCCTCGGAAGTCCAAATTTTGAAAGGGTTTTTTTTTCTTCACCAAGATGAGGCTCATTTTAATAATCGATCGGTATTTGAATGACGAGGCTTTTTTTTCAGCCTAAATTTTAGATAGCTAAGTGTTTTCGGAGATAAAACAAAACTTAATTTATAATAAAAAAGCTCAAGTATTTTTTTCAAGCCAGAATGAAACAAAAGTATTTTTTCTATGCATGGCATAATACGTGTGTAAGGTCCCAATTTAAAGCTGACTCTTTTTATTTGATGAAACTGGAGAAGAACATTGTGACATTTCTAAGGTCAATATCGCTTAAAAAACAAAAAAAAAAAAAAAAACAAGGGGAGATAAGGCGATTGACTCTGTTTCTCCACTGCCCATGACAATGCAGTTACCTCGCCTTTTGATAAGCTTTAGAAGGAATGACATTGACTTCACTCAGCTCTTTGTAGCCGGCCATTTTTATTCTATCAATCCGACTTTAAACGCTCAAAGGTTAGTGTTGGTGCGGTATATCGGCTGGTGGATGTTATGCTGTTTTGTGTGTGTGTGTGTGGGGGGGGGGGGGGGGGGGGGGGGGGGGGGGTAGACAAAAGACATCAATATATTATTTCGCAGGAATATTTCTCGAAAATTTGAAATTTTTCTAAGTAGATATTTTGAGATTTTATTAGCCTTTTCATTAAAAAAAAAAAAAACCTAACTTTTGATGGTATATTTTATTTTCACAAATGTCATATTGATATCCATTATTTATACATTTTTTTATATCAGTTCACTAGAAAATAAAAGTTGAATGTATCGTTAAAAAATTAAAAAAAAAATAATAGAGAAAAAGATATAACGATAAATAAAAAATCAATTTTGACAGTTTGCAAAATATATTTTTTGAAAACCTGCTATCTTTTATTTCACTCTTAGCAAAATCTTTGAATGTGTAACGTTGTATTGCTATGCTAATGAATTTCTTTGATATCCCTGTACCATTCAGAACTAATATATTAATTATTATATTATATAGAGTGTTGCATGCACAAATCGGTAACTTAAACCTGCGCCGTAGCCCCGAACAAATAATATCTTTGATTGATTCATTCAATATTAGAGTAGCCGAATTTATTTTTAAATTCTCTAACTAATAAGTCAGAGAAGTCGTGACGTCACACCTTCCTCATTACCGATTCAATACTCATTGGAAATGTGTAACCAGTCCTCCGGACAATGTATGTACATTGAATGGGTTGAATATTGAATCTTAAGGTGGCTTAACTATATTAGTAGCAGGATGTATAAATTCTTATGACAACTGGACGTAAAAAAAGCTAAGATGGACGATCTTTATTGACGACCAGCATTTATTTAGGCTAGAAAATAATATGCCATCAGTCTGAAAACAGAAGATCTGTTACGCAATATATGTATCCAGTCCTCCGGAAGACTGGCTTTCTATAGACAGTTGGAAATAATTATTTGAAGAAAAAAAAAGATGTCAAATGTAAACTCTTGTGTTGTATAGACAACCGCGCTGTGTTCAAATTCTTTTGGACATGGTAGGCACACTTAGAGATCCGATGTTGTTTTTTAAATTTTATTTAAAAATTTGAAATGATATATATATATATATATATATATATATATATATATATATATATATATATATATATATATATATATATATATATATATATATATATATATGGCGACACATTTATGACACTGTTACCGAAATATGGAAGTCCCGATTATTCAGTTGGAAGAGCACTCGCTTGGCATGCAAAGGGAATGCTATTAATCCCGAGTGAAGTCAAGATTTTTTCTGACCTCCTGTCCATCCAACGGAGGTTGGGTAACTTGGTCTATTAGATTTGATGGAACGTACTTTTGCGATAGACTAGCGTCCTATTGAAAGGATCGCAAGCAATTGTTATTGTCCTTTTCTATTGTCCATAGAAACCGAGATAGACTCCGGCTCCATAGGCCTACAATGACTCTGAAGGACTACTTTTTTTACTACCGAAAAATAATAGAAAAAGAAATATGAGCAACTACCCCCCAGGAGGAGTAGTAATATAATTTGTGCATAAAGTACAGCAGAGCACACCAGGTAAACATTTCGAACAGAATAATATGTTTTACCTCCATGTGTGTGTGTGTGTGTGTGTGTGTGTGTGTGTGTGTGTGTGTGTGTGCGTGTGTGTGTGTATGTGTGTGTACGTCTGTTCAATGGCCAATACTGGCAGACCTCTCATTGCGTGTTACCGTTCTCCCATTGTTTTATTTGCGTTGACATGTCGTTTGTGGTTATCGGGTCACTGGGTTTGTGAATTTAAATTAGATGTATCTTGTAGACATATTATATACAACGATCAGAGGGATAACCAGGTTTACCAGATAACTGCCGTACTCTGGAAAAATTCCCCCCAACAAAACTCGCGTTTAAAAATTTGGTCAGAAAACTCTTCCTTCAAATATCGATCGATTTAAATGACCATCATCTTCGCCAGTACTCTCAAACATGGAACTTCATGCGAAGGCCCAGAGTTGAGAGTTTTTGCGAAGATGATGGTCATTTAAATCGATAGATATTAAAAGGACGAGTTTTCTGGCCAAATCTTTTAATTCGAGTTTTTCTGGAATACAGCAGTTATCTGGTTTATAATAATATCGGTTCATGATCGACTTGCTGTCATTTTGACTTTTTGAGACTGGACCAATTCAGTTTATATCTTTTCCAACGTGATTCTGTGGGGTGTTTTTTTTTACTAGAAATGTGTATCTCATCTGTTGTTTTTTTAAAACAAACAATCCTACCCATCACTGTATTTTTTATAAAACTCTGATTCAGAATTTGATAGTTTTTAATCGGGTTATTGGCATAGGCTGATGTTATGATTGTCTTTGATCATATTTTTAGCTTATTTTGAATCTTTTCAAGTGGAGACATAGCAACACATTATGTTTTGTCATAGGTAAATAGGCGTGCTATTGATTCATCAAATCGGGATTTTAAGTGTGTGTTAACATTCTTATTCTCAAGATTAACGACCGATTTTTGTTGTTGTTGCAATTTCGTGAAATATTGATAGAGGATGACAATAAGATAAGGTATTGATTATCTGCCGATTATCGATCTAGAGATGACGTGCTTTAATGTATTTTGTCCATGTGAGGTATTGCGTATTAATAATAGTGAAGATAAACTCTGTTACACAGTCGAGATTGAAGATTTTCTTATAATATATCTGACAATACCTTATTCACAAGTTTTAAGGTGTTCAAGTCACTTCATTGTCTTATTTACAATAAATCTATTTTTGGCAATGAAATAAAAAAAAAATCGATTAATAATGCAATGAAAATAATATCGATTATCGCCATGTCAGGTCAGTGCGCTCCATAGATAACACAGGACTAGTAGTCTGTGGTGCGCTCCGTGGCCACTGCCAGCTGTGACCCTTACTTGATCTATAACCCCACGGGACTTTTTTTTTACATTATGAGTGTCATCATTAAAAAACAAGAAACAAAAAAAAAAAAAAAAAAAAAAAAAAAAAAAACACGGCAAAACAGCTACGTAGTTATTTATCTTAAGATGCCGTTTAGATATCGTTTCATATCATCACATTAATTTATCGTTGTTAGTCAGCATGGAGTGATTATTTCCCATAGTTAGCCTTTTTTATCTTCTTTTTATTTCTTGATTCCCAATACTGTTTCGTGGATACGTCAGTGGCCTGTTAGTTATTATCGTCAAACGCATTTATTTCTTATGGAATCGAACGCTTCGGGTTCAAATCTACGTGTGATTCCAAGGCCTGGATTTATTCCGTTTTCTTTTCATTTTTCTTAAAAAAAGATATCATTGTTCAATTCCGATAGTGCATCAGTGACCTCGATTCTGTAGAAGGGCCATTATTGATCGAACGCTTCGGGTTCAAATCTACGTGTGATTTCAAGCCCTGGATTTATTCCGTTTTCTTTTCTTTCTTTTTTTTTTCTTTTTAAAAAGTATCATTGTTCAATTCCGATAGTGCATCAGTGACCTGGAGTCTGTAGATGGGCCGTTATTGATTTGCATCTGTCTGTTTGTATTTTTGAAACTGGTAGTTAATATTTAATAGCTTTGTGTTCGATCGTACAAAGTATCAAAGGAAACAGAAAGATATTATTTTTCTCGTCGGTTTGCTCTTAAAGTAATACTGGCTAATGTATTTTTGTTATTGTCACTATTAGTCTACTTTATTTTGGAGGCATTTCAGTTTTGATAATGCAATCTTACATTATTTTTTCTTCTTCTTGATGTTGTAGACAACAATAGAAGATATTATTGTTAAAAGAATTGATCGTTTGAATGAAGTACATCTTCTCTGGAGTTTCAATGAACGGGACATTTGAAAACCAAAATCCATTATTAAAAAAAAAAAATGATGGCTCGAAAGTCTACCGGTTTTGTTCCCTTATTTTGTTTAGGCTTGTATCTTGTCACCTCTCTCTATCTATATCCTAACCTTTCTCTCTCTCTCTCTCTCTCTCTCTCTCTCTCTCTCTCTCTCTCTCTCAACTCCCCCACCTTTCCAATGCGATACTGTTCATTACGACTTGCACTCTTGATTGAAGAAACCAGTCGATTCAGACTCATGACTGACAACAGACAACTAGGTCTTCTGTGACAAGAGGCGCTGTCATCTCTATGTCACTGCCTGTTGATAATCTGTCAGCATGGATGGATAGGAACACAGGTCCCTTTAGTCAAACTTGTCACGTCAGTTATTCGTGTCATGGCATTCTGTAGGAACTTGGGCCCTTCTTTCTTAAATTGTCATCTCCCCCCCCCCTCCTCATTTCCACTCTTTTCTATTAAATCTTAAATTTCTCTAGATAAGACGCGAAATGCGATAATAATAATAATAATAATAATAATAATAATAATAATAATAATAATAATAATAATAATAATAATAATAATAATGGTATAGATTTATAGTGCGCCAAACATCCCTTCATCAGGAGGGCTCTGGGCGCATAACATAGATTAATTTAATCATGAAGCCCTAACACAGTACACGAACAACGCTAATTATACACATAATCAAAAGAAAGCCTGTCGGAATAAGAATGTCTTCAATCGACGCTTGAATTCCTCTAGTGAAGACGAAGAACGTATCTCTAGTGGTAATAAAGTCCACAACCTTGGACCAGAATGCTGAAAGGCGCGTTCACCAGCCTTCACTCGACAGCGGGGTGTTTTCAATTTGAGGTCGTTCGTTGATCGAAGCGATCGCTGTGGGTTATACCGTTCAACGAGGTTTGAGAGATATGCTGGTGACGAGCCCTCCAGGCATTTGAAAACGATAGTTGAAGATTTATATTTAATCCGCTGGTCCACTGGCAGCCAATGCAGCTGCTGTAGTAATTCGGGAGCTGCAGTTTTTCTGTCTTTCTGTAGTACAACGCGGGCTGCCATGTTCTGTATTTTCTGGAGTTTGTTTATTTTGTCCTTTGTGAGACCAACAAACAGTGCATTGCAGTAGTCCATTTTCGGGAATATCAAAGATGTTACCAATTTGTTGCAAGTTTCCCTATTAATAAATGGTCTGATTGTTCTGATATTTCTTAGAATGCAGATAGCACTTGTTCTCACATTGTTAATATGTTTGTTCATAGACAGATCACTCTCTAAGGTGATGCCGAGATTTTTTGCTGATGTTGTGAGTTGTATTTTGTCATTATCGTTGATTGTCAGTGCCAGTGTAGATGGATCCGTCTTATTATTTGAACTAGCAATGAATAAGGCTTCGGTCTTGTCGCCATTTAATTTTAATCTATTTGCAGACATCCATCTCATCACATGATTGATGCATTGTTCGTAAACAGTTATCTTTAAAACTATATCGGATTGCAAACACATGCTATATATCTGGGTATCGTCGGCGTACATATGGTAAGCGAGAGAATGTTGCTCTAAGATTCTCACAACAGGGGAAGTGTAGAGTACAAAAAGGACTGGACCTAAAACGGATCCTTGAGGTACACCAAAATGAATGTCACGCTCTGACGAAGTTACTTCCTCAATTAAAACTGATTGAGTTCTTTGAGTAAGATATGATGCAAACCAGTTTAGAGCAGTGCCCGATATGCCGAAAGTAACTTGTAGCCTTCGAAGTAGTATGGCATGGTCAATGGTGTCAAAGGCCGCCGAAAGATCGAGAAGACTAAGGATGGTGGTTTTTCCTTGATCAATAATTTGCAGCAAGTCATTTGTGATTCTCATCAATGCTGTTTCTGTGCTATGATTTTGCCGATAGGCCGATTGAAAGCACTCATCGAGGTTATTATGTTTCACGTGACAAGAAAGTTGTTTTAGTACAATCTTTTCTAGAATTTTGGAAATGAATGGTAGATTTGATACAGGCCTAAATAGAAGACATAGATGAGCAATAGACGCTTGTCAAAAGCATTTCATAATGTCATGCCTTTCCTCTATCAATTTTGTGATCGTTTGGTGCTGACGTGACTTTAAAATGTCCCCAAGCGCCTTTAAAATAAAGAGGAAGAAAGAATGAACAATAAAAAAAAAACAAAAAAAACAAAAAACAAAAACAAAAACTCCTCCTCCTCCTCCTCCTCTTCCTCCTCCTCCTCCTCCTCCTCCTCCTCCTCCTGCTCCCTCTTCTTCTTCTTCTTCTTCTTCTTCTTCTTCTTCTTCTTCTTCTTCTTCTTCTTCTTCTCCTCCTCCTCCTCCTCTCCTCCTCCTCCTCCTCCTCCTCCTCCTCCTCCTCTTTTTCTTCTTCTTCTTCTTCTTCTCCT
This sequence comes from Berghia stephanieae, assembly GCF_034508935.2. NCBI lineage: Eukaryota > Metazoa > Mollusca > Gastropoda > Nudibranchia > Aeolidiidae > Berghia > Berghia stephanieae. Next base: position 38,426,494 of record NC_088361.1, read on the forward strand.
CCTCCTCCTCCTCCTCCTCCTCCTCCTCCTCCTCCTCCTCCTCCTCCTCCTCCTTCTTCTTCTTCTTCTTCTTCTTCTCCTTCTTTTTTTTTTTTTCTTCCTTCTCTTCTATCTCTTACTTTCTTTTTCTTTCTTTCTTTTAAGGAAGTTGGCGACAGACGCAATTGTTGTCCATGTCTGGTATGACAGAAATAGCTTGTACAATGGTCAAAACAAGACGTTCGAATTGTCCAAGCTGTGTCGTCTGCCAGCGCGTCACGACGTAATGCGATGTACCTAGTACCAAGTACAACAAGACCACAATGCAGTGGGTAGGACGCGAACTCTTCTATCATAATGTCCAGATTTATGACTTACCATTCGCTTCTTCCTGATCTTCCTTCGCGCTACTAAATACGATCGTTTTAAACCTAAAAACCCCATAATTTTGGCGCTTAAGGACTGTCAGTCCATAGAACGAACGAAGTCGACGTCACTCAGGTCTTTGTTATTGTTTTTCGACAGTCATTTCAAATATTAGTTCTCACTAAATTCTATCAATAAGACTACAAACTTTAAAGGTTGCACACAGTTTTGTTTAATGGCACGTTATGTCCGGCTGGCGGATGTTGTGAGTATTTTACCTAAACTTTTAGCACCAATAGTCTTTCGGCTATTAATGTTTGATTATAGGCGTTTCACTTGCGAAACTTTTAGGCCATGCCTGTTTAGACCCAGATTTGTGATATCTATTTATACGACATATTTCATTATGTACGATGTACAGCTTTCCCCTTACGAAAATAATAAACAAATACGGTGATCATTTTCTTTAAAGAAATGAATAGTCAATAAAATATGGTATTGGATTGAAGTTGCACTTGACAGACTTACATTGGTATTATTACAAGTAAGCAATAGACCACCAATAGATTTCAAAGGTCGATTGCGCATTGATTGGGGCATAACTGTGTTAGACATAATGATTTCCGTGTCGCTTAAAAATGTGTTTTCACTCGATGAAACATGTTTTAATTTTATGAGGACGCCTTGGACTAGAAAATGTGACAGAGAAATTTTGCAATAACTGGTTTGATCAATATTTTTGTCGATATTCACCATTACTGGTAAACTATACGTGGAAGTCGTGTATACTGAGATTTTAAAAGTTGAGTGGTATTTCATGTCGGCGTCTGTGGTGAAAGTTTTTTAAAAAATGATGGAGTTTAGGATACATTTTAATTATCTATTTCTTTTTATTTTTGTTGAATGACAGTAATTACAAATCAGTCGTGAGCAGTTTGTTTTACGTTTATATGCTCAAGTTTATTTTATACTCTTGTTACGATATAGTAAGAAGAAACATACACATTTAATCTGTCTCTCTCTCTTCTCTCTCTCTCTTCTCTCTCTCTCTCTCTCTTCTCTCTCTTCTCTCTCTCTCTCTCTCTCTCTCTCTCTCTTCTCTTCTCTCACTCTCTTATCCCACTCTCATCTGAATTTCCCCCCTCATGTAAGAATATAAGTGTTAAAAGAAGGAGACTTTTTGAACAAGTAATCATTCTTTGGAGAAAGAATTTAGAATAACATGAAATAAACCAAATTATTCAATGGAAAACAATGTTCCCCCCCCCCCCCCCCCCCACCTCTGACCTTTGATGTTGATTTCTTTTAGAGAAAATGTTAAATTTATCTCAATAGTGTACAATGGCTTAAGGTAACAAATACCCAGTAGAAGGAATAAATTTTGGATTTAGCATAAAATGAATTAAACGAATTATTTGATGACAACCAATGGTGTTTTCCCCTCAATTTTTGTTTGTTAATTTTGATTTCTTTTACAGAAAATGTGATAATTATCTCAATGCGATGACTATACATCTATTATACAAATTTAACATGTACCTGACAGGAGGATTGTGCTCTGTGATGTATTCTATAAAATAGATCGTGCGTACCTACGGTTTCGATGACTGGGCTATAATGGATATATACATATTATACTGTGCATGTGTGTCATTATGAATCCATGTGACTGTTGTTGTGGTACCAATCGTGTCATTAGGTCGATTTCTGAGGTCTGGCACCGGTATTAAGGTCTGTGCTGGCCTCTGTTATTATTACCATGGCCATGTATTCTAATAGTCATTATTATTACAACAACAACAACAACAACAACAACAACAACAACAACAACGGCCACATGAGGCCCCCGCCTTCTTGGGCACCGGTAAAGGTAAGGATTTGGGTAATATACATAGTGTTTTGGGAGTGTTTAGTGATAATAATATGAAGGTATGATGATGATGATGATGATGATGAGGATGATGATGATGATGATGATGATGATGATGATGATGATGATGATGATGATGATGATGATGGGAAGTATTATAAGAGAAGACAAAAAAGGTGGTTTAGGGGTGAGAGAGGTATAAGACACCTCTGTGTGTGTGTGTGTGTGTGTGTGTGTGTGTGTGTGTGTGTGTTTACGTGTCCCTGTGTGAATGAATGATAGATGGATTGATGGATGGATGTATGGGTTGAAGGATGGGTGGATGGATGTATAGATGGGAAAACCGTGAAAGGAAGAAAGAACGAAATATTGAAGAAAGTGCAGTCTGGATGTTATTGATGACTTGCAATTTGATCAATGCCTGATTGTCGTTGAGGAGAAACTCTTATCAAAAATTAATTTGTGTTTGGCCATTGCCGATGATGATCACTCTTTGAACTTGTCTCTAATGCAGAATAAGCAATAAACCGTAGATACTTAGAGATAATAATTTATCTTTCTCTCTCTCTCTTACTATCTCTATCTCTCTCTCTCTCTTTCTCCTATCTATCTATCTATCTACCTAGTATAAGCGGCAATACGACCTCATATGGTGGGCCGAGAGAGGCCACTCTTGCTTTGTTTTCTATCCTCCTATATCCGTCTTTCCTTTCCATTATTATTATCATCATCATCATCATCATCATCATCATCATCATCATCATCATCATCATCATCATCATCATCATCATTATTATTATTATTATTATTATTATTATTATTATTATTATTATTATTATTATTTTTATTATTTGAGAATCGTTTACTTTTGACCTAGCCCTGGATGGATCCTTAGATGACAGGTTAACAGTCAAATTGCATATGAGAGATGATAATTTTGTTGAAATCTATATCCATTTTATCTGTTGTTATAATATTCTACACTGGGGTCTTGTTTTTAGGGTGTTTTAAAAAATAAATAAATATAATCTATATAGTTTTTTTTAATTTATTTTTTTGAAAAAGTATGTGAGTAGACTCATGTTAGGGGGATCATGTCCTGGCGTCTGGACGGGACTCTTTGGTTGTCTCAAACTAGACACATGATAGATTGCTCTTGGGGTCTATTTCTGTTCCCTGTTTAAGATAATCCTCTTTGTCTTACATTTTCTTGGGTGCTTTTAACTGAATAGCTTTTATCCCCAGTTCCCTAAATAACGTAAAAGCATGTAAACAAAAAATAGTCCGGTTCTCTCTCTCTCTCTCTCTCTCTCTCTCTCTCTCTCTCACACACACACACACACACTCTCTCTCTCTCTCTCTCTCTCTCTCTCTCTCTCTTTGTCTCTCACTCACTGTCTGTCTGAATCTCTTCTTATTTCTCCTCTATCTATCGCTCACTTTAGATAAATTGGAAACCCTGTAGGATTTAATTTACTACCTTATTAATCAAATCTGAAAATTCAACAGTTTCTTAATGTAGAACGACCGTAAAATAACAGGTTATTTGAACTTACAACTCTGATCTAAAAGGAAAAAAAAGTTTCATTTCTTAAAAATAAGAACAAAAAAAAAAAAAAAGAAGTGTTGAAACAAAATGAGTGAGAGACATAATAATACGTCCTTCGGCATGTCATGACCAAATCTGTTTACAACGTTCCGCTTTTAGATATCAAAACATTCTACATTAACATAGATACTGCTGATATTATGATTTATTAAATTGATTCAAATAAACATATTAAAACTGTGGTCACGGATGAATCGTTTTATTTTGTGACATGCACAAAATGTCATTACATTATAGCTGACAAAAATGTAAATTCTCTATAAGCTCATTACAATTTGATTTTATTCAAATCAAATAGAAGTTGCTATTTATTTTATTTTTTTTATGTTTGGGGGGGGGGGGGGGTTCTTGTTGCTGTTTTGCAACGATTTATATATCCTTACTTTTTCCTTTAGGCCAATCGGAAAATCAAAGCTATTCTGTTGTTCATTGACGAAACACATTTTCCTCATTTTGTTCACCAATCTTTCTCTTCATCCTATCCATAGATTAAGATCGACATCACTTCTTCCAAATAGTCCAAAAGCAAAACAAAAAATCTTAAATACGGCTTCTGAAATCTAAATATCAAATTTAAGACTTTTTTGGGTCAAGTTTTGGACATGGTACGAAGTTAGAAGTTTTCTGGGAAAATTAGAAAAAAGGTGTCATGTCAAAGTAAACAGAATAGGACCGTTTACATTTTTTTTCATCTCGATGTTGCTGCATATAACATTATTGTTATTGTTACCTATTAAGCTGCAAATGTTCCCCGATGCATTTCAGACATGCAGGAAATCAATAGGCCTTCTACGTGCGTACGCATAAATGAATTCAATAGAGGTGACTGGTGATATGCATTGACTCTTTTCATCGTAAGGAGATCGGCCTTCCCCATACTTGTCTACTTTATATTCTGCAGCATCGATAAATATCGTGTTAATCAGAAGAAACAATCATTTTAGACAGTTCGGAAGAGCAAAGAAAAATAAAATGGCTGTCATTATTGACCACGATATGTTTAATTTGTTTCACTTTAATTACCATATGACGATTCTTTTGTACTCGTAGACTGTAAATGATACACACACATACGCGCGCGCGCACGCACGCACGCATACACAGATCTACTCTTCCCTATCCCTTCTCTCTCTCTCTCCTCTCTTTCTCTCTCTCTCTCTCTTTCTCTCTCTCTCTCTCTCTCTTTCTCTCTCTCTCTTTCTCTCTCTCTCTCTCTCTCTCTCTCTCTCTCTCTCTCTCTCTCTCTCTCTCTCTCTCTCTCTCTCTTTCTCCTTAATATAATTGCTACTTACCGGCAGAACCCTAAGGATTAAATTAAATGATTCAATTCTGATTTTTAAAAAAAAACAAAGCACAAAATAAAATGAATAAAAACAAAACAAAATGAAAAAACAAAACAAATCAAACTAAATCAAAACAAGTCAAAGCAAAATAAAAAACAAACAAACAAACAAACAAACAAAAACAAAACACAGCAAGATATACTAAAATGTTTGTCCCTCTTCCTCGAGGTTTTAAAAGCATTTTCTCCAGACAAGAACTGACAATTATTGTATTGAAAAGGGTTTAGAAGATTCATTTCCAATATATTCTTGAAATTGTTATGAAGCACAAGTATATCTATCTAGGTGGAAATTTAGAATGTGTGTGGTATTTTTTCCTTTTCGTGCCATCTGACGTTGGCTTTTTTTCATTATTCGACTAAGAATTCGTTTTATGCAACATCAGACTTATAAGACTAAGAAAGAGTTTTGTAGAATTGTTCAACATAAACTTACTGATCTTTAACTCCGTTCAAGGGTTCAGAAATATTTTTGGAGGGTACAAACAACTCTTTCCTCCTTTTTGAGATAATAAATGTGTATTCTTCTCTCTCTCTCTCTCTCTCTCTCTCTCTCTCTCTCTCTCTCTCTCTCTCTCTCTTCTCTCTCTCATAATATATCTTTCTCGATCAAATGACCCACGATATCTACATGGCCTCACAAGTTAGAATCATAAAAAAGGCAATATCAATAATGCTACCATGTTCCAATGTCAAGATCCCCCTACCCTCCCATAAATAAAATACATGTCACTTAAAACGTATTTCACAACACGGCGTCTCATATGTTGAACCAGCGCCATACCTTTAGAACAATATTGACATGGTACATGTATAGTGCGTCTCAAAGATTTATCTACACTGGTTGGTTATATCATTCGATGCTAGGTGCACATATTTGCAGGTCTGATATTTGAACGCTGTTATGGGGTTGTTTTAACATGTTTGTAATGGATAATATACATATATATATATATATATATATATATATATATATATATATATATATATATATATATATATATATATGTTGACGTGAGAGTATTTCCATTACAAAGTTAAGCCCATTACAATACCAGACCTGCAAATATGTACACGTCGATTTAATGACATGTTTGATATTGAAAATTTGTTATAGACCGGTTATACTTTGCATTCTTCAATGGTTTTTTTTTCCAATTTTTATTTTCTACAGTTGTGTATGTGATAAGAATCATCTTTCCTATTGCAAGGACATATTTAATTCTTATGTGATAAAAAGTGTGACTGAAACATGGGAATATTGATTAGATGTATAAAAAGTTAATGGTTGCTTCATTAGTGTTCCTGCCTGAGGCCGGTAATAGTGAGAATTGCTATAAATTAAGGTAAAAGGAAAGTCATTACATCGAGGCAGTACTCGCTGGATACAGTTTTTGGATTCAGTGCCTTGTTCAAAACAAAGAATAAACAAAACTAACGAAATGATTTCTCCAAAAATGTATATTTTATAATATGTACTCATGCTATTACAAGTCTTTCCATTTAATCGGAGTTTTATGGGCTCAATGGTGATTAAGGATGACAGATATTTTTGCTGATTCACTCTATCTTCACTATCGTTAATTAAATTATTCTGAGACCCCCCCCCTCCCCCCCCCCCAACTTTCTTGGGCCTTAAATGTGAGTTTGGACGGGTTGGTTGTAGACTTTGCGTTTTTATAATGGTTTATTTTGATAAATCACTGTTGCATATTGATGTCCTTTTAGCTGTTCATAGTTTTTATACACTGCGTTGAATTCTAAGACGCGCAATATAATTTAATTGAGAAAACTGAGCTGTCATTCATTGAGTCAAACAAACAGACAAACAAACAAACAGACAAACAAAGAAACAAAAAAAGATAGAAAAACAACCCCTCACTCTCTCAAATCGTCTCCCATATCTATTCCTTCCTTTCTTTTTTACTCCCTTATCTCTCCATCCTGTCTCTTTTTAAAAATCCATCAACACGTGCGGGTGTTAAGAGCTGCTGGTAAGGTCCTGCATTCCTTTATCCGTTGTTCCTTTCCTGTGGCGTATTATCCTTGCCCGGAAATGAGACAGATCGGATTTGGTTAGCTTGAACTGTTAGTCCTTTTTCTCGAGGGAAGCAGACGGGTATGAACTTTGTTCGATTATCGTGAAAGATTATATCATTTCTTCTTTAAATTATCTCTCTGAATGATCGAGTATTATTGCAAGGTACCATTTGGTTTTGGTTTCTGCGTCGGAGTCTGTGTGAGAGTTTTTGGTGAATTTACGCCGGGCACAGGAGTTATTTCTGAGATCTACTTTTATCAACTGTAACATTGTCTTATTGGCTTAAGTTTTACTTTCACTTATTTAAATCTGCTATCTATCATTTCGTGTCGTTATATAGCACCATCTTCCTTTTCATACGCGCTGAAATACCCTCAGTGTGCCGTGAGAACTGTCAAAACCTTTAAAATTGAACTAAATTCTCCAAACATTATTAATATAATGTTATTTTATTTCCTTTCTCCAGCCTGCACGCTCACGTGATCCGCAACGGCGACGTCCAGGGCCGGCCGTCATCTACGACCCACGCCAGGCCACCAACACATTCGAGTACGACGATCTTGGTACGATGAGCGACCTTGAACTCCCATCCTTCCAGAGGGGAGGCTTCATGAGAACCAGCTTGCCTATCGTACGGAGTGCTTCCACATCTTTGGAGAGACCTTTGGGTAAGTATGGGAAAATAAATAGTTATATGGCATGGTTCATGCTCACTTTTTTTTTGTTTTTTGTTTTTTGTCTTTTGCTGCTTCTGTTTCTTGTCACTTGAATAATAGCACGTTTGAATGGTTTATGTGTCTAGTTATTTTTATATAGGGTATTTTGAAGCAAGACACTCTTTATCCCTCACGACTTGCGTTAATTCCAGTGTCCATCAACTATGGCAAATTCCAAATTCTCGTTAGGAAGTGAGTGTTGATAATAGTTTTCATTCAAAGTTTTAACTGTATCTAAGATGAGAGAGAGAGAGAGAGAGAGAGAGAGAGAGAGAGAGAGAGAGAGAGAGAGAGAGAGAGAGAGAGAGAGAGAGAGAGAGAGAGAGTATATAAATATGACACTCGTTATTACGATAAAAGGCTGGTTATTGCAAGGCAAATGGAATAGTTCCAATCTATTTCCTCTTCAGCTTGAAGCATTAGTCATTGAGATTGAAGCCATTGTCACTTCGTTGTGAGGTCTGACTATGTTGAGAAAAAATAATGGTGGATCAGGCCTGAATAAACCCAAACCCTGCCGTTGAAGGCTGTACAGCATTGGATTATAACAATCCTCACTTTCACATTAGATACTTTAGAATGTAAGAAGTTTTGAGGAACCAAATTCTGCCTTCAGCGAAAAAACAATTGAGCTCACTTCACGAGAGATTGATTTATAAAGGTATGACTTGCATATATTTTGGTCGCATTATCGATTATTTTCACAAGTGCTGCATCTGAAATATGAAAAATTTGAACGAACATCAGTTGTGCCGCATTTGTAACTTTTATTTTTTGATGTGCCGAAAATGACAACATCCCGACTTTCAATCAATTTTACTATTTAATATTTTTTACTGTTTGCCTATACAGGTCTGGTGTTTCTTGTCTACGGTAGTCAGACGAAGAAGTCACTGCTGCCCAATGAGCTGACCACCCTGGACACGGTTCGAGCCCTCTTCGTGCGGGCTTTCCCGGACTTGACTATGGAGATGATGGAAATGCCTAGGAAGAAAATCTACGTCCTTGATCAGGCAACCAACATCTACTTCCAGCTGGAGGACTTGGGGTTTGTAGATTTCATCATCATCATCATCATCATCATCATCATCATCATCATCATCATCATCATCATCATCATCGCCACCACAACTTCTACAACCACCACCACCGTCGTCACCATCGTCACCACCACCACCCAATCCAAACCCATCATCCTAACCACCACAACCAAACCACAAACATAAGATGTAGACCAAAAAACTCAATTTTATTTTTGACCAAAAAATGACCGCTCGCCAAAAAGTACGCGGAAAGTTTAATAACACTGTCGCATTAGATTTCACACAAACAATACAGAAGACATGTTCAATCCTCTCATCTCCACACGAGTCGTGCGTGCTGGACGAACCATTGAGATTAACAGACTTGTGACAAAAGAGGACTGTAAAGGGGAAACTCTAATCTCCGACAAACAGCATTGTTAATTGGTATTTTTTACTGGGAGATGAAGGCTTTCATTGCTAAGCTACGTTGGGACGGACGACGAATTTGACTTTAAATAATCTGGTTAAGGAATTTGATGCCTAATTGATTTCAAGTGCGCACGCACTGTCGTGAGAGAGGAGAAGTCCCGAAACATTCAGATTAGTTGTAGTTGTTAATTAAACTTTAACCTACATTCACCTTCACCTTTTTTGATTTTTTTACTATTTGGGCATAGCTTAGATTGAACGTGTGCAAAGTGTAATCGCGCATTTTAAATATTGCTGTTGGCTTTCGACACCTAGCAATGCACTTCGAGCACATTTCGTAGACATTGGGCTATGCTTAAGCTCAAGTTGTTGTTTTTTAAAAATATCTAAATCAAGAATACTTAAGCTTAATGAATAGCATTTAAATAATGATATATTGTCATGTCTTGTCTTGTCACATTAAATACAATAATAGATGATGGATGAGTTGAGAGTTAATAAAAGGAGAGGGGGATATGATGAGATTTGTGAGAATAACCCTCTTATGGGTTTTACTTAGTGTGACAACTGTAATATGGCACTTGTAGAAAGAGACTAGAACACAATGAGCGCTATGCTTCCCTGGCTGACCATGTATTTATTACTATAATATTATAATAATATCATCACCATATCATATCATGTAAATAAAGGATTTTCTGGGTCAAATGAGTATTGAATGGCACGGTATACAATACTATCATAATATTGTTGGTCCATGGTCATTATTGTTTACATTATTGTATTTATTTTCATCATCACAAAGTGAAAAATAAACAATTGTAGAAAATATGCCACAAAAAGCCAAAACAACAACAACAACAACAACAACAACAACAACAACAACAACAACAACAACAACAAAAAATAAAAAACAAAACAAAAAAAAGGCAAAAAAGATAAAAGAAAAAAAAGAAGTTTATAAATAAAATTAAACACAAAAATAAAACAAACAATTTTTATAGTTTATACGAAAATTAATCAAAACAAATTGATATATATATATATATATATATATATATATATATATATATATATATATATATATATATATATATATATATATATCTGTCACTCCTTCACCCATTTCTCTCCCTTCTTACTCTCAGGGAAATCAAAGACAGATCCGTTTTGAAGCTGCACGAGACAGACGATGGGATCCCTCAGAAAGTACGGGAACGGCAAGAGATCAGAGGTCGTACTGTTCAAGTTCCATTGACAAGGGCCCAATCTCATCAAGAAAATCCAGAGGTACTAGCCCTTTAATATTACTTTGTTCCTTAATCCTCATCGAGCCATATGGGCGCATAAAACATCTACCAAAGGCTTCAATTTCTGTCTTTCGGCTGCATGGACACCGATGACATCGACGTTGTTTCAGATTAGGTCAGCCTATGTAAGCTCTTTACCCTTGGATCTTCTCCAGGTTTCTTTGGGCCTCTCTCTCCGTATTTTGCCATCAGGCATCCAGTAGAGTGCAATTCTTGACAAAGCAGTTGCTTCCATTCTGGCAACATGTATTATCCGTCCCTTAGCCCTTTAGTATTAAAAATATAAATTGAATGCATTTGAGATACCATCTTCCTTTCTCTGTCCAAGGTTTAGAAGACTAAAATCAATGAATTTTCGGCATTATGTTTATAATTCCTCAATAACTAAGTTACTGTCAGAATGTTTAATTTGTTTTGTATGTAGGTACATGATGGTTTTAGCAACAGTCATCTGCACTTTTTCATTTTCTTTCATGTATCTTGTTAGATGCAGTTGACACGGAAGTAAGGTGTGTGTTTGTGTGTGTGTGTGTGTGTGTTTGTGTTTGTGTTTATATGTATATGTATGTGTGGAAAAGCGATGCTTATCTTTTATCATATTAAGTTCTCACCTTTGTAAAATAACATTTACTATTCCCAGTACTCCAACAAATCCCTCACTTTGCCAGCTCATACGGCTCCTGGGTTCCCAGACCAGGACCAATGGAATGCCAGGGATTTGGACAGGAGGTCAAGGTCAAGAACGCCTGAGCCAATGGAAAGGCAAAGGTCTTTATCTGCAGGGGCGTCGTCCAGACAAAGGTTTTAGGATTCCATTTTTTTTTAAATCTAAAGACAAATCTAAAACGTGGGCTTGCGGTGCCGTGATTTACTGGCTTTGAATGCATGGCTGTCTACCGTGGTCAAACTGGCTACATATCTACTTACCAACCAACTTGCCTTCTATCTGCTTACAGTTCTGCCTTTCCACCAACCCCCATACTCACCCACATTTCTATATTTACCAAAAGATTTCCTTTGAAAAAAAACTTGTCCTCATCAGCACTCCTGACACTTACACATTCAGTGTTGAACCAAACTCTATTATACAAAATTAAAGAGATAATGAGTAGATGATTTAAAGTTCAGGTAAACTTTCAAGCGTATTTCATTAATCATGACACGGTTATTCTGTGTACCTTGCAGAATCTTTTTTTAAAAAAGATAATTTTTTTTTTTCAATCTTGTAGTAAAATTTTGAGAAAATGAAATTATGTCTGAGATCATAATGAAGGTTAACATTACTATAGTTCCGGTTCTACATTTGAAGACGATGATTATCAAAATGATATGATCTGATTTACAATTTTTTCCTTATTTTACCATTATGGTCATTCAAGGAGATACATACAAGTTTAAAGACAAGAAAATGTAATAGTTTGCAAGCAACCGACGCCATTGCAGGATGACAGTTGATGGGAAGGGACCTAAGAATTTCTTACTTTCCTCCTAAGGGCTACTACAATTTATAATGCTTAAAAAAAAAACTGCAAATCCTAAACACCTTTCCTGTTTATAACAAGCAATTCTCAAATTCCCTCCTATTATTATCCTGTTACACACGTTGCTTTTTATCAGATGCCTAAAACATCTGAATACTTACTCATTATTTCTGAATATGGAACACGCGTTGCTTTTTATCAGATGCCTAAAACATCTGAATACTTACTCATTATTTCTGAATATGGAACACACGTTGCTTTTTATCAGATGCCTAAAACATCTGAATACTTACTCATTATTTCTGAATATGGAACACACGTTGCTCTTTATCAGATACCTAAAAATATCTGAATACTTACTCATTATTTCTGAATATGGAACACACGTTGCTCTTTATCAGATACCTAAAAATATCTGAATACTTACTCATTATTTCTGAATATGGAATTCGTGCTGATATACTCGTAGTTAATCACGTCACTCCTGTAACTCGATTTTGACAGGTGGATAAACCGAATTGTGTATACAAATTGGCCAGTATGCTTTGTGTTACATTGGCACTTCACAGTCCTTTAGTCTACTTTTAATTTAGATACATGTAAACTGCAAAATACGGAATTATTACTTTTGCAAAATGTTATATCAATGAAAATATGGCAAACGCTGTTCTTACTCTAAATAAAGTGGGTTTGGTGGTTGGAATTATTTCGCTTTGAATTCTTGCACGAATGTTGTCAAGCCACTTTGGTTTAATTTTGTTTTTCTCTAAAAGTCATTCCAATTTTTATTTTTACTTTTGCATGAAATATAGTTCAGATGATAAAAAGCAGATAATTCATTTGGCATGGATGACTTGGGTTGATATGAATAAAATGCCTGTACGTGGTTGGTTATATATTGTCATATCGGTATATCGTAATCAGTGATAAAGTACCCAAGGTAGACAATACAATAAAAACATACATATTCAATATAATATGATAGAAACATTCCACACAGTCCAACTTTATCAGTGAGGCTGCTCCCCCCCCCCCCCCCCCCCACCCCTGCACCTACCCCGCCCCCCCCCCCCTCTCTCTCTCTCTCAATCTCTCTCTCCACGCTCCCTCTCCCTCTCTCTCTCTCTCTCTCTCTCTCTCTCTCTCTCTTTCTCTCTCTCTATCTCTCTCTTTTCTTTCTTTATCTTTCTCTCTATTTAAAAGAAAATTTCTTTCTATATTCTATGTTCTTTTTTTTTCAGTAATTTGTTTGTTTTCTTTTAACTTTGTGTTTTTATTTTTAAAAAAATACAAACTTGATTTGAATTAACAAGAAACTAATCCTTGTCTGGACTGACCAAAAACCATCACCTTTTAAAGTTTATTTTTATTGCATGTAATTGTTTTTAGGGAGTGAAAAATACTTTAAAAGCATTGAGAATCTAAGAAACATTTTGTCCAACGTATTTAAACGTAAAAATCTTGGGATTTGGGAAAGAAGAAACAATAGTGTCAATATAATTTAACAGTGAATTTTAATCTGTATTGATCTGCAACTTCAGGTTTTTGGTATAACGAATCCTACTTAAAATCCCGATCATCACAAACGAAAATATAAGCATCATAGTATACATCGGATGTAAAATAACGGATTTGATTTTAAATACCATGTAACAGGAACACTACTCATAAAAATTTTTTAATACTAAGTTTTGCTCTAATTAAGATTCAAGTAACCATAATAAGTTCTAATTTTTTTAGCACTTGTAACTTCTTTCACATTAATTTCGATGTATGCAACAAAACCTATCGAATTAAAAAATCGAGTTTTTGCTCTTTTGATTATGATTTTTCATCAAGCTCGTGTAATATTTGATTAAAAGAAGCAAAATATTTCTCCTCTTTTTGTTCTTTTGCTAGTAGCCCTACCCTTAAACGGTTTCGACTGCATTCTTTCCAGATACCCGCACTCACCAGAAGGATTCACAGCTGCTGATCGAGGAGCCGGTGGTGGCTCCCTCAACCCCATCCCGGAGAACCGCCAGGTCAACCCACATTACCGCGAACCTCCCGGCGGCGGGGGCAGCAATAATTACTACGAGACGATCGGCCCACATTCCCCCAACAGCAACTACAGCAGAGCAGGGTATCCTTCTCACCCTCAACCCCATCCTCATCCGCAGTCCCACTACGACAGAGAGAACCCCTACGCTATTTACGCAGCACCACCCCAGCAACAAGCCTACATAGCCAGAAGTACAAGAGCATCCACAATGGTTCATCCCCAGAGAGCCATTGGACCATCACAACCTGATTCTCGTGAGTACAATAATTGTCCTTCCTGTGAAAAGGATTTTTAATATCTGAAAAGGTGTGCAAAATGCAGTGTTAGACAAAGGAGAGAGAACAAAACAAGAAATAGAAATCGTCCAATAATGAAAATGGTTTACACGGTATCGAACTTCAAACTTTCGATTGACATTTCATCAATCAGAGGGTCTGAAGTTCGATTCTCAGTCAGGAAAGCTAATTTTTAAAATAGCCTTTTTTTAAAAAGATTTGTTTCTGTCTGTTTTGTCAGGAATTGCATTTAAAACAACCTTTCAGATTTGATTTTCTTGTATCAGTTCAAACTCCTATATTTTTCATGAGAATTATGTTTGATAACATTACTAGCCAAGCATTTCTTGACTTGATTGATCCTTTCAGTTATAATTTCTTCCTTTGCCTTTCGATTCGTGCTTTAAATAGAAATTCAAGCTTTTGATGTCTCCAGTTTGCCAGCGCTATGTATCAGGAAACCATAGGACTGTTATTTTATTTTTATTTTTTTTGATAGAAAAAAAATTACCCCACTGTTCTCATTAAAAAAAACCGACAAGAAAAACTGACCTTTATTATCAAGAGCTGATATGCCATTTTTGGAGATGAAAGTCGAACTATACCTTAAATTAATGCAAAGTCCCTTTTTTGGGGAGAACCTCTGTTAAAAATTAAAGTTAAGAAAATCAAATTTCGTATAGTCCATTATGTAGTGCTGCCAAATGATGATCGTATGAACGAAATTACTTATCTAATCATTTAAATCCTGTCTATGTTTGCTTTCACCTTTCACACGCATTCTCTCCATATTCTTTGTCTTTTGATGTCTATCACAGTATTGATTAGTTTTCTGACTTGATGGAGTTTAAAAATGGATATTTAGATTTCACTTTTTTTGTTTTGTTTTTCTAGTCGGATTCACACAAAAACTGTAATGTCGTAATATGACAAAATAACTTTAAAAAATTTTGGCCTGAAAATTAATCGAACTTCAGATGATTCCCAACATGACAAGAATCTTTAAAAACCAAGACGGTCTAAATGATTTTTTTGGGTCAAAGTGACGAAAAGTTGTTCTGTTAGTTTACGACAATATGGGTATAGCTCAACTCACCAATTTCTGTTTTTATTTTCCTTTTCGAAGTCCTATAAAAAGGTCTTCAAATTCAATGCTCACATATTACAAAAATGAGAGTCGTCTAGTTACATAATTGATTTTTAAAACAGAATGAATCGTTTGTCTCTTTGGACTAGCATTGAAGGAAATCTTTATTTTTTTTAAATTTAGAAATTATATAGGCCGCATTTGTTTTCATTTTATACTTATGTGATCACGTTGTGTGGCATAAAATACTGGTGACAACGGTACGACGCACAGTAAAAATATTTTTTAAAAAACAACAAAAATAAACAAAGCAATCACAGTCGATAAATTTCTGGACCCCCAAGGATTACAACATAGGATGTAGGCGTTTTATTGAAAAGTAGACAATGAGTCTTCGTTAAGTCTGAATACAATTTCCATCCAGTTTCCGGGTAATCAGTGTCTTTTCGGTGCTAGAAATTCCGAAATTCAAAGACCTCAATATGAAAAAGAAAACTTTTGTTCATCGTTATATTTATGCATCTGTTTAAGCGCATCTTGATAGTTTATTAAAACAAAGCACAGTTCAAGGGTAATTCAGTTACCTTGTCGCTTCCATTAAATATTGTTTATTCTCTGCAAATACACTACGTGCTTGATTAAAATGAATGTCATTTTTCTGCATTTTGAAACTTAAAAATCAGCATTTATTTTTGTGGATTAAATCTAGTTAATTTTACATCCTTTCTAACCACCTTACAATGTGTACACGTGCCTTTTTTGAGTGTATCTTGGATTTCTTAATCAACTTGAGTCTCTTGTTATAGCCAACCTTTTATGTTTGCATAAATTAATATTCCACCACCACTAATGAAACAGTAACTTTGCTTGCCGAAGTGTTTGTTGTAGGCAGGAAAATAAGATTTAGAGTGAATATTTCAATGTCTTCATAACAATATCCCAGGAGACGGCTCAAGGGGAGTTAACCCTGCCTCCTCCTCACGTCACTCTCCAGCTTTCGCCCCAGGCCCACAACAACAGCAGCAGACGAACGGGGAGCCCATTTACCAACGCTCCCAGAGTTATCGGCCTCCCCCTCTGGAGAAGGACGTGGAGTTTGTCAGGTCTTCATCCACCAATCCTGATGACCATTACACAAGGTAAGAAGTAGTATTATATCCCGTGCTGTCGTCAATTGACTAAGCACGCACGTGTTGTTTTTTGTCCTTTTCATGTTGGTATATCAATTATATTCAAACTTAATAGCTTGTTATATCTCTTTATAACCCGAAATGTTCCGTCTTACTCACGGTCCCATTTTGTTTTATTTTTTTCAAATTATACAAAAATTGTTCTAGTCCTTTATTTTAAACGTAGAATTGGATATTGTCGTAATCAAATTGCACTGAAATTGAAGATAACAAATAAAATTATCTACACCAGTGGACACTAAGAGTGTGCTTTCAACAGTTTCGTCTCCACCTTCTCCCTTCAAGGAACAACATTTCTTCCCCTATAGAATACTTATTTGATCTTTGGTGAACTATTGATTACCCCGTTTTTGAATATCACAAGTGTTTGGTTTTTTTTTTTTTACACGAAAGGCTATCTTGTCTTTCCTCTTCACACTTTGTGTCGTGCTAGAGATTTTATCAACTTTTGAAAATAGTTGAGATTTTTGCCTTTGATGATAATTATTAGGGTTTTATATTCCTGAGTTGGAATGTTTTGATTCATTTGTGTTTTAATTCGCGTTCTTATATTATAGCAGTGGACTAAAATAAATTTGGATACATTTTATCATTGTAAGTTAAACGTTTTGTGAAATGCTGTGCGGATGGTATTGACGTTGCAAAGCTGCATCTGTGCCATAATACCATAACGTTGATCATCAAACTGAAACCACATGACTTTTTGTTTTAGCCATTAAATTATAATAAATACATTGAATTTGTTAAGCGCTCTACCATATCGCTAAGAAGTACCCGGGGAATTTTATAGGGTCATCAACAATTCAATTTGGAAAATAACATTCTTAAGATGCTTTTTAAACATCTCTTTCGATGAACAATGCCGTAATTCTTTTAGAAGTTTGTTCCAGAGCGTTAGAACGTTTCTAGAAAATTAGCGTAATGAAATTAATAGCGTAATGAAATCGCATGTAAACGGTATTATGGGAGTAAACCAGATGTCAAAAAAAGTGATTTTTAAGTTAAAATAACTAGAAATGTACACGCTAGTATTGATCATGCTACAAATACCCAGTCACGTGTATGAAAAAAAACAACAACAAATCAATCAATTCATAGGCATGAAATCTAATTAGATTATTACCAAGTAATTAAATTACATGTTTCCATTGATTAAATAAGCGTGGAGGCTAGCTCTGGCCTTGACTGATGATAAAACCGTATCCAATGTTTGTCAATATATTCGTGGTGTGTGTTTGTCATCAGATGATCTGTTCATATTATACTATTTAGCTTCACGTCATTCACAAATAACCATTAACTGCTGCACCTGGAAATACTATATAAAATGTGGCCAGAAAACGTGTCCTTTAAATATCGATCGATTTAAATGACTCTCATCTTTTCAAAAACTTCCAAATCTGGGACTTCGCGAAGAGCATCTCTTACAGTTTTGGGGAGACAATTCCAAACTTTAGGTGGAAGAGAGTAGAAACATTTCATAATTTTTGAATATTTACTTGGAGCGGTTGTAGGAATATGAAAAGCTGTTTGCGATGCAGCGCCAGATAAAGCAGATATAATGCAAGAAAGATTTATTTAAAAGCAGTCAAGCAGCCTTCCTTGATCAGAGATTGAATCCCAGAGCTTATGACCCAACCACCACCTAGCAAACAAAAGTTCTGAAATCCAATCCCCGACGGGGGAGACTAATATTATTTAGGAGGTTATTCTTTCCTGAAACGTATGTCGGTACAAGGCTTAGATGGCGTATATATGGAGTGTGCCAAAAGGTTTTCATAACCCTCGCCACAAAAATACTCAAATACTAAGCTATTTGGAAAATTTAAGGAAAAATAATTGTTTTCATCAGTTTCTCTGGGTTACTTATCGAAAAACCAACCAAAAACAATTGATCTAGCACCGATAGGATAGCAGAAATGGTTGGGGTGGTTTTGTGACCAATGTTACAAAAACGATCTTTTGCTACAGCATCATTTGGCTAGGTGATGTGTTGTGTTAGTTTGACACAATGTGAGTCATAGTCATATATAGTATCGGGTTTCATTAATAGACAAGTACTACAATATTGATATGTACACCATCAATAATGTCTTGTGTGACAGAGACATGAGGAAAAAACAAACTTAGCAAGGGAGGGGAGAAGTGCAGGGAGTCTTTCCCTGATTTCAAAACTTGCTATTCCAAAACCATTATAGATATTTACATAATATGGTTTTCAATATCTTCTAAGGAAAAGTCGTACATTTATGCCAATAAGTCATCAACCTTCATCACATCACTCAAGTTAGCAAATAAGTCTTAAGAGACCTCATTTATTTCTCCTTCTGTTTCGAAATCATAACAGTGGGACACAATTCTCTTTGTTTAATGTGATGGCATGAAGCGAGATTGCCATAAGTAGCTTAACAACGTTTCATATCCCAGTTTGGCAGACCAATACGGTACATTAATAAGAACAACAAACAAAATGCAGAAAAGGGTTTCTAAATTTGCTGAGACACAAAGTGAATGTTTGATGTCGACAGATGTACAAAAGGGTTATAGGCCCCCCATCTTTTTTTTTTTCAATACAAACGACTACTGTAAATGTCAATTTAGATCTGTTAGAATTTTCGCTGCTTTCCATCTTCATGAATATTGAATTATAGATAGACAAATGAAGAGGACACATAAGTTTTCAAGAGAAATATATGTTGTCAAATTAAATATGATTTATTTTCCACCCCACACCATGAGCAATGTGTGCGTGTAAGAACAACTGCTTGTAGATTTTGATGTATATTTTACGGTTAAACGTAAATTTGTTGGGCACGATGCGCAAGTCCTAGATCACCTATTCCACTTTAATGACAAAGCGAGTTTGGTAGTGGCTCCTTCCTCCTATCATAATTTCTCCTTGATATGCTGGTACTGTACAAGTTTTTATAACTATAGCCGTGTCATCACACCAGGCGAGGCATCAAAACATACCAGAACAGAATTGCCTGATGGCTGTGTAATTGAGGATTCGGTTACTGGAATATTATATCGTAAAATCCCGTCGAGTTATTCATAATATTAGGCATCACGTGATGGTATGTAGCCATAGTATATATATATAATTCGTGCTTTTGGTAATGATATACATCATGAAGGATAGGCAAGCTGGCTGGTTTGTCATGTGGATTCATCCCGCTGTTTGGGATCACAGCTGGTCGTTTTTTTGATCTTCAGTTTTCGATCTTGGTTTAATGTTGACAAGAGTGTTTATTTCATAATTAAAATTTGTCGGGGTTTTTTTTTTCATCTTCAGTTTTCAATCTTGGTTTAATGTTGGCAAGAGTGTTTATTTCATAATTCAAATTTGTCTGGGTTTTTTTTTTTTTTTCATCTTCAGTTTTCGATCTTGGTTTAATGTTGACAAGAGTGTTTATTTCATAATTAAAATTTGTCTGTGGATAAGTGGAAGAGAGTAGAAACATCTCACAGTTTATGAATATTTACTTGGAGCGGTTGTAGAAATCTGAAACTTCGTGTGTGATACAGTGCCAGATATAGCAGATATAGTGCAAGAAAGATTTAAAAAAAAAAGCAACCAATCAGCCTCCCTCGATCAGAGATTGATTCTCTGAGATTCTGACCCAACCGCCACTTAACGAACAGAAGTTCGGAGGTTCAATTCTCGGATGAGGTAGACTGTGGTATTACTTAGGAGATTATTCTTTCTTGCATTTTTGTCAATGCTTTGTCTGCCATTTGTATCAGTACCTGCTTCCTAATATTTCTTGTAGTGGTTGTGAAAATTAACTTTTCGCTGTAAGACTGTGTTGTTTCGAGGTCTTTGTTACAATGGCTGAAGAATTGAGGCCAAGAGTTTCGGTGAGGTGAGTTTCACTTTAGTCACTGATTATTTATTTCAAAAGGAAGTTAGTGTGTGTGTGTGTGTGGGGGGGGGGGGGGGGGGGGGGCAGGGTGGTTAAGAGATCGTTACATTTATACCCGGACAACCCGGGTTCGAGTCCCGCTGTCGGCATCTGGTTTTTAAAAAATTATCTTTGAGCAATAAACGTAGCCCAACGATATCTGGGTCTTTTCTTCAATGTACTTACTAAAGAAGAATTTCTATTAAGATGAATGAAATGATCTTTTTAGTATAAAAACAGTTTTATATTATACACACAAAGTTATTCGTTCAGTGAGGAGGAGATGACAAGTTCCTTGTACTAAACACACACACACACACACACACACACAAACACACACACACAGAAGGTGCAGACTGACTAAAAGATTAGAAGGATAGACTAAACGGGTACATAGCTCTCTTGGTCAAGACTAAATCATGTCTAATCCTTTACAAAAAATTAATGATATCACTGAAGAATATCAATCTTCCCCGTTTAAGATTTGAAAAAAAAAAGAGAGAACCATCTCTAAAAACTCTATTAAAAAAGACATGCTTTAAGATAAATATAGTTCAATGATGGCAACATTGGAATACATTATTACACCAGTTTGATGTAAACTTAGATTACGTAAGAAATTCATATCGCTTTCGATATACTGGTGGTTGTAATGGCAGTGGTGGAGGAGGAGGATGAGGAGGCGGGGGAGGAGGAGGGGGAGGAGGAAATGCATGAAGTTGTTTTTTTTAAATGCCAAAATATTAAATTGTATATTTCAGATAATTTACACTAAAATCTACATTTCGTTATCGTGACCTTCTGGACATAATACATACCAATTTGAGGCAACTGGTCACATTTTATATTCTATTTTTTGTTTGTTAAAAAAAGGAGCTTTTATATAGTGCAATATCCACTAAACGTGCTCAAAGCGCTTTACAAATGGTCCCTGGCCAACAGCAACATTTAACTTATAGGACAGGACATGACGCCTGTTAGGCGATATTACATTTAGAGACAACACTGTTAACGGCCAGGTACTCATTTTACAACTGAGTACGGTGAGAGAATGTGAGAAAAGAGCCTTCTCCAAGGACTCAACTATGCGCCCAGCGAGGCTCGAACCCGGGACCTTCCGATCCGAAAGCGAGTGTCATACCCACTAGACCACATAGCCGCACATGTTTAGCCCATTATCATTCCTTTTACTGGCGCAGAAATTACCCCATGGCGTCGCAAGCACACCTAACAGACAAACAAACAAACAGGCAAGAAAGAAAGAAACCAAACAACGAAATCCATCAGGGTTAGACTTCAAATAAAATTCTTGGAATAGTTTTCTGTGATCTTGGTTGCTTGTAACCCAGTAATGCGGGTAATCAAGATAAACTCGCATGCAGGTTCAATTAAAATAAATAACTTTTAACGCCCATTATCCAATTATGAGTCATTCCGATGCAAAAATAACAATCTGATATCTGTTTTGAATAACACGAATACGATTTTCACCTTCAATTTAATCTAATTTGATCAATCTTAATAGGCCGGAGTGGATTATTCTTTAAAATATATTAGGTTACGACATTTTGTCTTACTGTTTTCAGAAAGAACGCAATACAGTAAAGGTACTTTTTTATTCCGTTTAAACCACGCGTCTAAACCAATGCTACTGTATTCTGAAAAATAAAACCCGATATAATTTAGTTTCTGGCCAGAAAACTCGTCCTTCAAATTAGATATCAGTCGATTAAAAATGAGCTTTTTCTTGTCAAAAACTCTCAAACCTGGGACTTTATTAAAATTCCAAGAGTAATAGTTTTGGCAAGATGAGGGTCATTATAATCGATCGATATTTAAAGGAGTTTTCTGGCGAAAATTTACAATGTGTTTTTCAGAGGACGGCAGAATGGACCTTCAACTTGTGGTGGTGGTGGTGGTGGTGGTGATGATGATGATGATGATGATGATGATGATGATGATGATGATGATGATGATGATGATGATGATGATGAAAAGTCATGATGATTTTCCCATTACGCATTTCAATTATTTTAATGAATCGAATTCCATTTTCCACCCCAGGAATCGTATAGAGAAGATGGAGCAACAACTTGCCAGTCTGACAGCCTGGGTCCACTACCAGAAAAGTGACCTTCCTGGAGGCGTCCATCGGAAGGATTCCATGAAGGGACCCAGGAGCTTGGGTAGTACCACCTCAGACAGCTCAGACACTTTCCCCGCCTCCTCTGCCAGTAGTGAGTTATAGTTATCACTGATAACTAGATACGCCTGGAATGGTCACACATATCGCCTCACTTCACTTTGATTCTCTCTCCTATCATTATTCAACGGAGGTTTTCAGTTGTGTTTTGTGTGTGAGAGTTTTCCAGCCAGTCATGACAATGAAACTAAAGCATTTTTGGTTATTTTTAGACTTGTAAACAGTTGACATGGGCTGTACTTACTCGTATTCCTATTTTCAAAATTATTTATTGAAAGATGGAAAAAAAAAATGAATTCTAAATTTAATTTTTATTTGGTGGTGGTGGTTGGGGCGGGGGGCGGGGGAGAGAAGGGGGAGTGGAGAGAGAGAGAGAGAGAGAGAGAGAGAGAGAGAGAGAGAGAGAGAGAGAGAGAGAGAGAGAGAGAGAGAGAGAGAGAGAGAAGGCGTGGGGTAGGGGTGGGGGCCCACATATCAAGTTCTCACATTTAGAAAGATATAAAATATAAAAACCAACCTGTTTCGACAGGGGATCGAGTCTCATATTTTTTCTGACAAAAAAACAAAACTTCATTCTTCTCAATCTGAGTATTTTGACTCTTACTTAGGATAGATGAGATGGGTCTCATATTATAACTTAAATCCATTACCACCCCCCCTCTCTCTCTCTCTCTCTCTCTCTCTCTCTCTCTCTCTCTCTCTCTCTCTCTCTCTGTTTTTATTTTTTTATTTTTTTATTTACCTCTTTATTTCTCTATGCAGGCTGTATATATTATATTATCACTACCATTATATTAGACCTATAATATTATGTTATTAATGTCTAGGTAATGTGGGTATAATTATATGTCCAATCCAATCCAATCCATACTGTTACAGCGTCAGTACTGAAGATGGACGCAACATTTGTGTGGTGTGGGATGGTGGTAGGTTATGGCTCCGTATCAAAAATTATTATGTCCTCCTGTGACAGATATATTAACTAATTTACAAATAAATTTCTCATAACTGTCAGAATTTCTCAAGATGTCAGGGAGGGAATACCATAACCTGTATTGTACTTGGGGAAAATGGATTGAATGACTCTGCATTCACTTCGGAGTGGAAGGGTGAAAGGGGGGGGGGGGGGGGGGGGGGGGGGGGGGGAGAGAGAATGTACATAAAAAGTAAAGAAAAACAAGAAAATATTGATTTAAAAAAACAAAAAAACAAACAAACAAAAGAAACTTCGACCAGCATAGGTTCAGCATTGATACAAAAGAAAGTGAATAATAATAATAATAATAATAATAATAATAATAATAATAATAATAATACTAATAATAATAATAGTAATAAAAATAATAGTAATAATAATAATGATAATAATAATAGTAATAAAAATAATAATAATAATAATAATAATAATAATAATAATAATAATAATAATAATAATAATAATAATAATAATAATAATAATAATATAGTTATGTGTAGATCCATCATTCAAACAGTGGCATCATTTGTCACCTTGAGCAATAATAACGAAAACTCAACTTTCATGTTCCCTTCATTGTGATCGTATCCTTATATTGTGACGTCATTTTAGACTTGGGAGTGTCAAGGGCTTATGTAAACGAAGGTCTCTAGGTGTCTAAATGAGTCTTGCATATTAACGAAGGCTGAGTCTGTTCTATTTTACGTAGGTAACCCAGTTTATTTTCGTTTTGTTTGGCGCACCTGATGAAAATCCATATAATCATTTATAATACTGTACCACGCAAAGTAAACGGGTAAATTCAAGACATTAAATTCCCAAAATTCAGCCTTCTTACCACTCTAGGGTTCAAATCTCAGACCTTCTGTAATGGGACAGATGACTGGGGCACACACATTACCAGAACGGTTTTAGTAAGGCTGGTCCTTTTGTGTGGTTGTCGGGCACTGAAGGGGGGTGGGGGTGGTATCGATAACTAAGCAAGTGGCTTCGGTTCCTGGTGCAGTCAAGATTTTCTCCTGGCTCCTCAATTCACCCAGCAGTGATTGGGTCGCTGGACCTGTTGGAATCTAATGGAAAGTACTATGCGATAGACCAGCATCCTAGCCATAGGGTGGCAAGCAAATGATACTGTTCATTTTACTATCCGGAAACCGGGATAAATTCCAACTCCGTAGAACGTTTGGCTATGATGGAATATTTTTGTTGTTTT
Organism: Berghia stephanieae; assembly: GCF_034508935.2. Taxonomy (NCBI): domain Eukaryota; kingdom Metazoa; phylum Mollusca; class Gastropoda; order Nudibranchia; family Aeolidiidae; genus Berghia; species Berghia stephanieae. Next base: position 38,451,555 of record NC_088361.1, read on the forward strand.
TTTTTTTTTTTTTTTTTGTCTGGCTTTTGACTATACGCGATTTTACGGATTGTTTGTCTTGTAGCCGGTGTCTGTTCTCCAATTATTTCCCCATGTCTGGTGTGCATGAACATTTTCACCAAGTAGATCAGGGGCTGACGTGAAATAGAACGTGTTTTGTAAATCCCTGAGAATAAATAGCATGGCAAGGACTGATCACTTCTCTGTCAGTTTCTTTAGAAATGCTTTATGGTTCTAGAGAAGTGTAAATCGCTGTATCTAAATTAGATCAATACATTGTAAATATTTCAGGTCATTATTTTTTGATTTCGTAGAGCTTACTGTAGAATCGGATTTACATTTAAATTTATTTTATTTTATTTTTTAAAACTTGTTTTGTTGTGTCTTTTAAAGTAGAAAAAGGTCGTAAATTGTTTCATGTTGCCCCTCCCCTGCCCGCAATAAAAGATGTGTGTTTTATTATGACAGACACGCATTCATAGAAACGTGTGACACTCTCTCTCTCTCTCTCTCTCTCTCTCTCTCTCTCTCTCTCTCTCTCTCTCTCTGTCTCTGTCTCTTTCACTCATTTTCTCTCTCTCCATCTCGCCCTCCATTCTCTCTCTCTCATACTCCCTCCTCTCTCTCTCTCTGTCTCTCTGAAATGCCCGTGACAATGGTTTGCCTGAATACATGATGACAAATATGTAAATAACCTAACACCATTCAATTTACAAATCACCATGGGTCATACCACGGAATGAAAAAAAAATGCCAAATAGACATTTACTGCAGCTGGTCTGATTGTATAAATGAATGATGTAGAAATTGTGTTGATTTGAATAGCGGATTGAAGCAACAAGACTTCCACAGGGCTTTTTGTGGTCTTATTAATAAAACTTGTCTCTCCTTTTCAATATTTTATATGCGATATAAATAGTCCTCGTACTCATAAATTTGCAAAATGTAACAATGACGGAAGCTTTAATTTTTTTTAAAAATATAGTTTTCAGAATGTAACCTCTTTTGTATGTTATACCCCATCAACCAGGCCCCTTCTTTGCGTTTTCTGATTTGGGATTTTTACAAATGGTTCGGGGTATGTTGTGCGTGCCATATCACATAAAAGCTCAACCGAAGAAGAATGTCTTTTAAAAAAAAACAACCCAGAAAAAAACCCACTGATTTTATTCTAATCCCAGATTTTAACTCAATTTTACAATTTTCAGAACAATCTGAAGAGACTACTAGTCCTACCTCGATCTCATCTCTTGTTCCAACTAACCATGTAGCCCACGTTACTTCTGCCACTTCTAAAGGTCATATTGATATATTATCCACACAACCTATCGTACATATTAATATTATCATCATCGTCATCATTATACCCACTCCTGTTTATCCCCTGTGGCTCTATCTCTTTATCCTGCTATATCAATAATCATAATATCATTATTTTATTTTTTGTTGTTGTGAAATTAAGTCGCTAAATATGCTGGGTGTTTTTATAATTTTTTTATAATTTTTTTTCTTCAGCTTGTTTTTTGCTAATCATGATCGTCACGGTGTACATGTTTCCGGGACAGACCTACAAAATTATGTAGGCAGTCCACTCACTATTTTAAAATTGATATCGAATGATAAATTAATGTGATCCTCAGCTTCTGCTTCTATTTTCTGTCTTTTTTTGTTTGTTTGTTTGTTTTTTTTTTTTGTTGTTGTTGTTGTGCACTTTTGAAAATATGTTTGATTTATTATTTTAAGGTGTCCGTTTTTTTATCATTGCACCTGTTATAACTTTGATTTTTTAATTTTTAAATTTTTTTTTGATGACTGTAACTTATGATATATTTTTTCCAGTGTGGTGATGTGATAGATATGCTTATACATAAAATTATATATCAGCAAACATACTTAAAAAGCGAAAATTTAGATTTACATACAAAAATACAAGACGGGCTAACAAATACGAATAAGTGAATAAATAAATGAATACAAATAAATAAATTGGTTAACATAAAACAAATCAATAAATAATTAAAATTCCCTTTTCTCATCCCCAATGGGAAATTTGTCAAGTTATGGTCAAATGGAAGACTGGAATGATCCAAGCGTCAGCGTAATTTAGCACTGCAAAGTGAGCTAAATTTTGCTAAGACAATGTGACTTGCTCAAAGCCACACAGCGCAGCGGGTAGTCAAACTCGGTACCTTTCGGGCACGAAGGAAAAACTATTGCCATTGAGCCTCTGAGCCTCTGAGCCTCACGGCCCTTCAAATTATATGAAATTACACATCAACAACCTTGATTTTACTGTAATTTACATCAGTTTACTCAATTCGTGAAAGATTGACTAGGCTAATGTGTGTGTGTGTGTGTTTTTCTAAGAGGAATTGCATAGCTTGAGTAAAAAAAACCCAACTCTTTTTTAAAGATAAAGAAGTTAACGAGTTTATATATGAAAGGTGCCAGACAAAGCAAGAAAGAAAAATACAAGGAAAAAACCATCCCAAAAATCAATCGACCTCGACTGGGGATCGAACCTCAGACCTTCTGATTAACCTTTTTAATTTTACCATTTCACCCACTCATTTCCAAACTTCCTTTTCCATCATTAGGACAAGCCGGCAACAGAAACCACGATATTTCTTTTCCATTTGTTTGTATTGAGATTTACTGGAGATGGCTATTGCTATTTGATATTTTAAACTGTACCAAACGTGTTTATGACTTATAAATGCTTGTTTTGCCTAATGCATATCTATATTCTGCTAATAATTTTAAGATATCTATATATTTACAAAACATACCGGAATCATGAAACATTTTATTAATTTAAAAAAATACATTCTGTGTTGATACCATAGCATGTATTGTAAGAAAATAATAATGATAGGCGTGCATACACGTGCATTGATTAAAAATACATATATATATAGTTTAATACTAATGAAGTGGATGTGGTAATATCATATCTCTCTATGTTTGTATGTCGGTACCTGATTGTATCCTGCTATATGTGCATGGCGAATTGTCCTAAACTGCATCTTTATTTATAAAGTCTCAAAGATTTTGAATGTAAAATTATTTAATTTATTTACAGGCAGTCTATGCATTCTACTTTGCCTTTTCCATCTGAATGTGCTTGTGTTTTGTGTTTTGTTTCAATTTGTTGAGTGTTTTCCCCTCTTCTCTGTGCTTGATTAATCCAGTTCGGTGTTCATTTAAAAGGTCGAATTGTCAAATACACTGTAATCCTTTAAACGTGGGACGGGATTCTAATACAATGGACATTAAATAGAGTTTTTAATTAATAAGTCCATTTCTATACCCTATTTTTCTATCACACTGTACTATTCAATAATATTTTTTTTGAGAACCCTGTATAGCCTGCTTTTATGATTTTGTAAATTAGTAAGAATTGCCTTTGAATGATTATAGGCTGCCTACTTACACATAATATAGGATTCGTTAATGATAAGTGATATATTCCCATTGCATGAATTTTGGGTGTGAATTAAATTGGAAAAATAATAACACATACTCTATCATTTGCAATGATAGTCTGTTATTTGTATTTATCATGTTTTACACGGGCGGCTTTTTAAAAAATTGGGAATGAACCTCACCCTCTCTGATAATCGGCCAGACGTGCTACCATTAAACCACAGAGATTGTATTAAGGAATCAAATGCCTGTTAAGCTAATTTATGCTGTTGTTGTTGTTTATTTCCAGTCCCTATATATCTGGTTCAAAATGGTTATATTTTTACTAAAGATAATCAGTATTTGATTTAAATACGGCATTCCAAGCTACTGTTTTTTTCTTCTTCTTAATTTTCCAGGATAGATAATGATTGCTCTTGTTCCCATCTCATTTTGTGGGAAAGTGCAAGAAAATCGATATATTCACGCAGATTTAAGCTTGTGTATTGGAAAATGGGTTTGAATTTTGTATTGTGACAAGAAGATAAGAAGCCTTGTAATAATCAATGCATATCGTCTAGATCTTTTTAATAATTTGAAATTAAAAAGTAACGAAACAAAATGTGTAACTATCAATGATTATGGGAAAAAATGCAATATATTCCAACACATGGATTTGGAAAACAAATTGTTTCAATCATTATAAAATATTGTAATCTTCCTGAGTTTTAAGGGGTGTTTAACCTTAACTTCTTATTTATTTTTTTAAATATTAAAACTGTTAAGAAAAACAAAGACAAACAAACAAAACAAAACAAAGCAAAAAATAAAGACAACAGCAGCAACATTGCGTGTGCCAATTCATAATGTCAGGGGGGAAATCCAATTAAACATGACGTGCATTATTTATTCAAATATATCGTGTGTTTATGTGAGTGGTTGTTTGTCTTTTTTGTGAATATGTGTGTCCGTCAAAGTGCATCTCGGCAGGAATAAAATAATTTATTACTATCTGACAGTAACGATGTGAAAAATTCTTAAAAGTCTTACCTTTCCACTGTCTCAGGTCTTTCGGATATTCATGATGGGCAGAGGCCGTCAACGGGGACAAGTAACAACAACATGACTGCCCCTCCCATCTCCCCATCTTTACCACCATCATCATCCACCACAGTCACTACCACCACGGTCCCACCGTCAGCAACCTTAGCAACCCAACCATCACCCACTGCCAACGCTATGGTACCAGCCGACATCAGCAACCAAGTGACTAGGCTCAAGTCGGACCTCCAAGTGTTGAGGAGACAAACGCAGCTCAACGTGGAGGCCATGAGAGAAGAATTCATGAAGGCTGCCAACTCCATCAAGGTTCGTGATAAGATAAACACATAGACAGACAGCGGGTGGTTGGATGGGAGCATCACCCTTGAATCATATACCTATGAAGTTCGCATGGGTGTACGATCCGATAGTGATGTCGTTTCTTCTTCTCTTTACCATCCTATCCTGCTTCTTTGGTTTGTGATTGTATTTTTGACAGGGGATATTTTTTTTCTGTAAATCTTCTGCCTGTTTGTTCTTGGTTATTTATAATTTAGCTTATGATATCTTTAGGTTATGATTTTGATTTACATTTGTACTATTTTTGTTAGATTGCTTGTTTTTTTGTTTCAGCGGTCTCTCATATAACCTCAGTTGTGTTGGAAGAGACCTAAAGCAACAAACAAACAAAAAAAAACATAGACAGACAGACAGACAGACAGACTGACAGATAGATAGACAGAAAGAGGAACAGATGGATAGAAAGATAGATAGATAGATAGATAGGTGATTTATAGGTAGAGAGATTGATAGATATAGAGATAGATAGATAGATAGATAGATAGATAGATAGATAGATAGATAGATAGATAGATAGATAGATAGAGATATATAGATTTGCAGGTAGGTATATAGATAGATAGATGGATATATATATATATATATATATATATATATATATATAAATATATATATATATATATATATATATATATATATATATATATATATATATATAAATATATATAAATATATATATATATATATATATATATATATATATATATATATATATATATATATATGAGAGAGAAAGAGAGAGAGAGAGAGAGAGAGAGAGAGAGAGAGAGAGAGAGAGAGAGAGAGAGAGAGAGAGTATTGATTGGGTAAATTACGCTTTTGGATCTGACAGTATATACATTGAATTACATAGTCTGAATAGTAATAAGCAATATTTACTGTGAATGTAGCGTTACAGTGACAGAAAACGGAATAAATTCCGGCTTCATCGGCCTCATGTTACTGAAGGATTTCTAAACGACTTTGAGTGTATCCATTCTGTCAGGTCCTGGTGTCTAGTGTGAACTTTTGAGTAGTCTCAATCTCATTCACATCAACAGATTGCTTATGGATCTAAAATTATTACCTCTTCGACGTCTGGATAATCTGTCTTTTCTAATATTAGACCCTAAAGGAAGATTTCACATGAGGTGGGAAAAGGGAGTTTAATTTATATTTTTATATCAAACTTCCCTCTGTTTAACCGTTACTGGGGCTCCTTAAAAAATGACAAACTCTTATTTATGTCAACCAAACTAAAGCCGTTATCATCCACTAGTCACTACCATCACAGTCGGCAACCTCTGGGACCCAACCCACTGCCAGTCAATCAAGTCTTATGTCAATCAAAACAAGACAAAAATAACCTAATGCTGTACCATACGCATGGAAACTCGTAAAAACAAACTACTTTTGAATATTTCTTTACAATGTGGATTAATAAATGGCAAGAATGCGAGTATGGTGAGACGTAGGGTATTAGATAGGAAATGACTTACAAATTGCATTATATATAATATGTAAATGTTGTCCTTCCCTAGGTGGTGATTTCGTCTGTACCTGGAGCTGACAACCAGGTAAACTTCCACAAACGTGTGGAGGCCACCAAGAGGAAGACGGCCTATGTCAGTGACAAAGTTCATGTGGACAATGAGCTTGGGTAAATAGAAAATAATAAATATTATTTTATGCCTTTGCTTGTGATGGATCTGGTATACATGTGTTGAGATCACAAGACAGTGACATTACACAAGAACTGTGGTCGTCTTTCATACATAGATCCGTTTTCACACGTTACAGAGTCCGGTATTGGGCATTTCTTGACCATTTTGGTTTACAGTAAAGTAAAGCTTTGTAAATACCTAAGTTACGTGCTTACAGATAGTTAGTTCTATTTTACTCATTTCCCCCATGTTATCTCCAAAATCATTGTGTAATACATCGCCAGAAAACTAGATTAAATTATTCAAAGAAATTTTAAAATAATATATTATGTGTGATGTTAGATTGAGTATGGGAAAGTTTGTGTCACCGTTCCCGATCTACAATGGATAGACATGGTGACTTTTCAGAATATTATTAGAAAAGTTGTTTACAGTTAGTTTTAGTTTGAATAAAATTCCAAAGTTTGTTATATAATGTACAGAAAACCGTTTGTTTTTAACTCTATTCAGTTTTTCACAATTCCAGATACAAACCCCTGTATTTATTCATATAGACGTCTAATAGAACTTTATATTTAGGGTAAATTTGTTTTTAAATAAATGCTTGTGGAATACGGCAACAAGCTGAAAACTCATGAATCTAGTATACATATTGAAATGCCTCTTATGCAGATTTACTGATTTAATGAAACATTTAAAAGTATTTTCCATCAAGCCTTAATTTAATAACATGCCATATGACATGATGGGTTACTTGTCTTCATTACTTCATAACAGTGACTTGGAAAGTAGTGTGGAAGAGCTCCGCTACGACATCCTTAACCATCAGTGTCGTGTCCAGTTGACTGACGTAGAAGGCATGGCTCTGCTGCTCAGCAACATCACAAAGAATCTGGCTGACCTAAAGGGTAAGTTTTTACTCGGAACAAATCTGCCTTGAATTGTTTATCAAACGCGGGAGAAGGGTAATATAAGGATTCCTGACTCATCATCATCATCATCATCATCATCATCATCATCATCATCATCATCATCATCATCATCATCATCATCATCATCATCATCAACAACAACAACTTCTGTTGACATATTGTCAAAGAATATTTAGATAAAGTCTTATAAACAACAAATTTTAAGCTCAATATTTTTATGAACAATTTCCACTGCCGACGCAGTCACAGTTGTCATATCAATTTATCTTAAAAGAAAATGTTATCACCATTTGCTTTGTAGAGATATTATCACATAATTCATATTACTACTAATAGCCTTGGTACCATTATTTAAAAAAAAAAAGCTAAAATATGATCCCAGATCCCACTTTAAATTCTAGGCAATTACAAATAGGAATGCTGTTTGTTGTTCTACTACTTGCGGACTTATAGCATTCTGATTAATAATTATATTAATATGATCATAATATTTATATGATTATCTCGTATAATTTCCTTTCAAGCCCAATTTCCAGAAGTACAGGAAAAGATGGCGGAGGTCATGAGGAACGAAATGACAATTGTCAAAGCAGAGGAAAAGTAAGTATTTTTTGTGTTGTAATCAAATAATAAATTTTTAAAATAATACATGACAGAAGGCGAGCAAATAATTCAATTCTAACTTAATTTTCATATTTTAATGTCAGTCTCACCTAAAAGAAAGAAAAATTGAATGGCGTTATGTCAGTACATTTCTCAGCAATAATAAAGTCTTTTGTTTGACCTCCATTTTAGGAAGGTTGACATGATTGTTTTTGATAAAATTCTGTATAGATTTATTTTAAAAAATAATTTCCAGAAAAAGTAGAAATAAATATACATAAGAAAAGACTGGGGATTGAACACTAGACAGCTCGGTTACTGGTCGATTATTAAGCCACAGAGGTTAACTCACTCAATCCTAGAGATTTTCGCTACTTTTCAAAATTGGAAAAAAATCTGTTAAAAATGAGCATGTTCATAGATTTTTGTATTCAACTACCATGAACATGTAAACATTAAGAACATTAGCTTCGATACTACGCCTATACTTTGTCTCAGAAAAATGTAATAAATAGCATGGGGTAAAACTAACCCTGGGCATACTACGGATATAGTCTGTGTTAGGGTTGAGTGTTTAACTGAGTTGTGATGACTTAATCCTTATAATCTTTAGAGTATGCATTTCTGTTGTAAACTATTTTCTGTCATCAAAGAATGAATAGGCCTAGACTTGAGAGCAAGTTCCGTTTTGCATGATTTTATAGTTTGAGAATGAACGTGAAAAAAAATTGATGCAGGGATTGGTGTTAGAAAAAACTCTGATAGGGTTGTGAAATACTTAAAGATAAAGCGGAAAAAATATAAAAAATATGTAAAGTTTTCCCAAGTAATCATGCCGATTGATTATTGTGAGATGGCCCATGATTATATTATTTTTGTTATTTGTTAAATCCCATAACTTGTCGAGCACTATACAATACATAGGTACTGCTTTTCATACTAATGCAAAATACTGAACTAAATCTATTTTGTATGTCTCTCTCTCTCTCTCTCTCTCTCTCTCTCTCTTTCTTTCTTTCTCTCTCTCTCTCTCTCTTTCTCTCTCTCTCTCTCTCTCTCTCTCTCTCTCTCTTTCTCTCTCTCCTTCCGTATGTGTGTGTGTGTGTGTGTGTGTGTGTGTGTGTGTGTGTGTGTGTGTGTCTGTGTGTGTGTTGAATCAAATTAAAGTTACTTTTGTTGTTTTTACAATTATGATTCTAAAATTGTTACAAAGGCTACCTAAAGTTAACTTCTTTGATTTCTCATAAATTTTCTCAGCTTTTTGGTTGAAGAGCCTTCCAAGATAGAAAAATCTTTAATGAGATGCAAGAAACTCACAGGGACTTTGTACACTCTGAAACGGTAAGATTGCTGGTGCGGACACACAGACTTAAGGAAAAGGATAAGATAGTTGATATAATTCGTAACAACATTCTTAGATTTTTTTATATCTTTTTATTTTCCATATGGTGTGCATATAACTAGATAATGATTAATTTTTTGGACGGAGAAAATGTGTTAAAACAAAAATTAGACAAAACTTTCATGATTTTTTCGCTTTTTATAAAGCAGAAGGCAAGAATGATTTGAGGATAATGATAAAAACAATGTCATTTCTGTGACATTAATTCAAATGTTAAGAATTTATACCTTATTATAGACTAACACACTTAACTGTTCCAAACTTTTTACAATTATAAAGTACATAGAAAAAGACAAACTTTATTAGTGCTCTGTATAACTGTGAATATTTACTTTATAATTAACTGTGAATATTTACTTTATTATGAAATATATACAGACATGCCTATAACTACAAAAAATGTGGAAGAAATACAATTTTTTTTTCTCTCTCCAACGTCAGAACTACCTAATCTTTTAAAATTCTATATCACTTGTTAAAATGGAAACTTTGTTGCTGTAGCACTTATACTCAGGACTTTTTGGTACTTTGATAAATCCTTAGTACGCCTATTTTTAGTTTAGATAAATCTGTAGTAATTTTTCTTTTTCTTTCAAAGCAACAGATATTTAAAGTTTTAAGTCAAACTCAGGAGTATATTTTAGGCCATCAGCTAATAGTAATACCATCCAAAATATTCTAATCTAGATCAGCAGGGATTACAAATATGTAAACGGCACAGACAAAACGAGAAGTTTTCTAACAATTTGTCATCCTTTGTATCACAGGCTTGCATCAGTTCAGGATCACCACCGACCTCATATTCCAAACATCGCCACCTCCACTGCAGCGACAATGACCACAGAGGAAGACCCAAAGAAAACCCTCCTTGAAAACATACGCGCGCTGGTGCCAGACCATGATAGACGAGTCCAGAAATTAGAGGTGAGGAATTACTCATTGTTGTGAAGCGGGACCTTCAAACTATGCCATAGATGCCGGATCTCATGAAAACGGGTTGAGGTTCACTGAAATTGGTCATTTCTTATTTATTGTGTGCGTACACTCAACGTGTGATCCATTTTGCCTCAATCTGGTTTCATATTAGGGTGGGATAGAGTTCAACATTCAAATTATGAAATGTTATGAGTTAAATTAATTTTTTGTTCAAAGGAGGATAAGTGTCCTCTTTTATGGCGGAAAAAAATACGGAATTAAAAAAAATTTTTTTTTAGTTTTGGCATCTGTTGCACATGAATACAATACTTGACTGATGCAGGTAGGTACTCTCACTCAATAAATAGAAAAGATGGGGGAAGGGGGCAGTCTTAAAATCAGGCAAGTAGGGTGTATTTGTGTGTGTGTGTGTGTGTGTGTGTGTGTATGTGTGTGTGTGTGTGTGTGTGTATGGATATAAATCCTACCATGCAATCTTGCAAACTTGGAAATGTTTTAATTTATTTCATTGTAAAATATTTTAATCCTTTTTTTTTAAAGGGAATCTATTGTACCTTTTATTATTTTTTTTACAAGACTTTATTTTATGTTGTCAAATTGCACTCATTTGCTGTCCCTTTTCTTCCTTTTGTTTCAGGCTAGAGAAGCAGCAAGACAAAGAATGAAGAAAATTAGCACCCAGAAGGAAGCCTTAAAGTTTGGTAAAAGTTTGGAAATGGCATCAAAAGGTCTTCGTCCCTGCAGCAGCCATGATGATAAGTTGGAAGAAGGGCAAGAGAGCCCAGAGCAAGTGTTGAATGCCGAGAAGCAGCCTGTTCAGGAAGATCCAATTGCTATTAGTTCTCATTGTTCTGTGTCAGCAAACCCAACACCATTACATAACAATTATTTTGGAACACAAGAAGCTCCAGTTGTATCGTCATCATCTTCATCATTATCATCATCATCATCATCATCATCATCATCTACTACATCGTCATCATCAACAGTTACATCATCATCCTCTCGACCATCTGTAACATTTTCAGATCCACCATCATCATCATCATCATCAATGCCATCATCAATATCCCCAACTCACACAGAAATGCCTGTATCCTTGTCATCAGGCCCTGCCATCAAACCATTCTCATCATCCTACTCTGCCAGTCTCTCTACCGTCTCATCGACAGCATCCAGTACAAGTAAACTTTCAGAAAAACCTACAGCCACTGTATCAGCTATGCCTGCACACAACACCAGTAGTAATATTGCTTCTGACCTCCTTCCACCACCTCCTAAATCCCCTTACAATGTTGACAACCTTAACAACAATTGCAATACAAATACTACCAACAGTATCAGCAACAGTGTGAAATCAGCAAATATTCCTTTAACAGAGATGACTGAGCGTCTCAGCAGTCAGGTTCAGGCAGGAACAGGTCCGGCAACGAACTCAGTCAGCACAGCGACAGACTCATCCAAGAAATCAGATGCCTCTGTATCAACATCAACCAATTCAGAGGCTGTTGCATCCACATCTGGCTCAAGCCAGACTTCATTCAGACCTCCGGTTTTTACAAAACCCCCACGGCAATTTTCACCAGGTAAAACTACTGCAGTTTCTAATGTCCCCAACAAAGCAGCACCGCTGGTGACTTCAGAGGATTTTGATATAAATGCTAAAGAGCGACCCAAATCTAGTGGAGCACCATTTTCTTCTTCTTCAATCTCCAAAAATCCACCAATCAGTAAAGCCTATTCATTAGATTCCAGTCCCACAAAGTCATTCAGGACATTGTCGGCTTCTGCCGCTGATAGACAACTGAATGGCCACACGGTGCTGGACAACAACCCTGGCAAAGAGGAGGGGGATAACAAATCCAACAAGCCTTACAGAAAAGCAGCCAGAAGCGCTTTTTCAAGTGCCTGGGTCTCACCCCCATCGTCACCAACACCAGTTGTGTCACCCAAAACAGCCCCATTGCCGATATCGACTGTTAACTCCATTGCCCAAATCACTCCTGGTGGAACAATCAATCTTGTGTTATCTGGAGTGGCCAGCCCCAAGTCTCCCACCAACCCAGGAACTTTCACAATCACACCCCCCACAGATATCACGACCGACTCCATTCCCACTTCACCTCCACCTTCATCTGTTCCTGCAGCAACACCCAGTTCTGTTCCTCCCAAACAGGACTCAGACTCTTCTACAGCAAATAAACAGAAAAAAGTACCACCTCCGCCACCGCCAAGAAAGGGAAGTCGTCCCACCTCCATGACAGGTCTTGATCTTAATGGAGCTGAGCAACAGCAGCAGCAGCAATTACAAGAGCAAAAGGAAATGCCTCAGTTTGTTGGTGGAATTCTTGGACAACACCGATTGTCAGGGGGGCCTCTCTCCTCAACCCCCAAACCTGCATCTCAGCAAAAAGTTTTGTCTACTTTTGAGAAAGACATTGCAACAGGGATATATGCCAATCTTAATAGACCAGATCTTCAAAGTCAAAATATGTCTCCAAAGCAAATGTTAGACAAAGTGAACAGCAACAAAAACGCCAATAATGGAAATGCTGTGAATGTCAATATGAATCCACTCAACAACAACAACACCATTTCAAGTGGATTCTCCAACCCACAAGCTCCAATGGTTTCTACAACTTGCGTGGATAGGACAGAGAGAGGCAGTAGTAGTGAGAGCACGAGTAGCAGCAATTCGGGCACCAGTAGTATGGGGTCCCAGCAGTCCGTAGCTGGTGGGGTCATGAGGTCAGCATCTGTCAATATAAGAAGCTCCAGCAGTAGTAACAAGCCCAAACCAGAGCCGCCGAAACGCCACTCAAGTCTTTTGTCCAAGAGTCCAGTTACCCCACCTGACACGAGGGTTCCGACCAGAAGGAAAACTTTGAATGGGGTGGATTTATAGTGATGCTAATGGTCAGTCATACTGTAATACTTAGGTTTCTTGAAATTTGATTTAATGGTTGTTAACATTTTTTTGAAAAATACAATTATTTCCAAGATATAGAAAATAGGGGTGAATATACATTGCAATTTTATATTCTATGGAAAACATGAAATGAGATTTATTTTTACGCTTTGTATAGTAAAGGAAGCTAAGGGAAAAGAAATGCACAATTTTTAATTGGAGACTGTGGAATTAGCAGAGAATATGTTAGAAGTACTTAGGCATGAAAGATAGCGTGGTGCCTGTTATTAGACATCTAAGTTCTCCCCTTTTGATTTCAATACCATAAGAGCTCCAAACATTGTTACCTCTAGTTTGGTTTTTATGTGAAGCAATGGGAACGTTTCAGTTTGGCTATAACGTACAAATAAATTAAAAGATAATTCACAAACCTGAGTAGCTAAAATTCTAGATTACTAATTGAATATGCTGAAATTATTTGTTCATATTTAGGTAATGTTGATATCAATTATTTTAACAGGCTGTTACTTACGGATGATCAAGATAGAATTCTAAATGATAGACAATAAAATTACTAAGAACTCAAAAAAAAAAAAAAAAAAAAATTAAATTTTATTGTTCCATTTCCTTGATTGACTTTTGTTTGACGCAATTGTGAAAATGAAATATATTTATCTATTTAATTTTCACTTCGCTTATAGAAATAGATTTGTTTTAATGCCCTCTCTATAATGGCTCGCAATGCAAGAAATTACTTGATACTGAAGGAGCAGCACGTTCTGATTTAGCATTGTCCAGTTTAGAATATATAATATAATCTACTGTCATTTCCTATCCATTTAACTCGCCCCCCTTCTCTTCTCTATTTTGACTACCAATCCAATCAAGATTGGGTTCAAAGCTACTTTATCCCCCCCCCCCCCCCCCCCCATCTCTCTTTTTCTCTCTGCTTCTTAATCTGTGCGAGAGACTGCCACTACACCAGCGTATTTAAATACCACCCGTTCTCAATGAATCAGTGCAATTGTATAATAATAATTTTGCTTGGTTGTGACAATGAATGTTTTAAAATTATTTTTGTTTAAACAAGATTTTATTTTTTTTTAAATTAATGATAATTATTTGTTTCCTGATAATTTAACATGTTGAATGTTAATTGAATTTTTAAAAATATCATTTATATTATCTGTAAATTATTAGTTGGGCGAAAGGATATAATAGGCTGCTTCCAAAATGATGGAATTTCGTAGGCTGTGGCGTGAGAGATAATTTATTTTCTATCTTGTAAATTGATATACATTATGTAGGCTTTGTTGTCTCGTACAGTATTTTGTAACATAAAATAGTTATAAACCTTTTTTTAAATACATTTACAAACCCTATTTTTTTAAATAATAATAACAATAATAATAATAATAATAATTATTATTTATTATTATTATTATTACTATTATAATAATGTGTAATTATTATTATTATTGTTATTATTATTATTATTATTATTATTATTATTATTATTATTATTATTATTATTATTATTATTATTATTATTATTATTATTATTTTATTTCTTGACAGTGAATGATGCTTCAACATTTTCTATGTCATATCAACGCCCAAAGTCTTGCTTTATGCTTTTTTTTGCCTTTAGTTTAAGGTTTGCATATTCTTACTATGCATATTCAAAGATATACCTCATCAGATTCAAACTGTCAACTGTCTACAGGCAGGGTTCAATTTACTCTATCTCACTTTGATGTCTTACTTTTAAAAAAAATCAAGTAACAGCAAGGAAGCTAAGTTGTATGAATTGCAATGCTGTTTGCGCTCACTGGGGTGAAAACGTTTAAGATATCATGTCGGGTTACAGTAAATTTCGAACTGATTTTGCTATAAGGCTAAAGAGGGGAGAGTTCTGCAGAGCAATAAGACCTGTGGAATGAAGTTTATCCCAGATTCTGTCGCATGAAGGGATTGTTACAATTGCTTGCTACCCTTTACATTGGACACTAGTCTGACGAAGTTTTCTCCCTGCCCGCTCTTACAGACCCAGTGGATGGACAGAGGAGTCGGAAACAATCTTGAATGCATCATGGACAGATACCGGTTCCTTTTGCTTGTGAGGCAAACGCTCTACCAACTGAGCCAGGGAAGTTAAAACATTCAAGTGATATTTGTTTTTACCTTATACATTTCTGAGTTCATGGTAGTCCTACATATCAATTTACCAAGCGGATCAGAATTTGATCGTTTTTTTTACAAAATTAACTTCCTGCTTTTCATCAACGAGTAAAAGTGACTTGCCTTCTTCATAGCTAATTTGAGGCAAATGATTATAAATGCGAAAGATTCAAATTAATTTATTTTGATTATATTTTATTTCTTTTGTGTGTGTTGACACCTTATAAATTGATTCAATTGTGTATTATATGGTAATTAATGAAGTTATTAAAAAATAATAATTTATATTATACAAATGCTTGTTGCCAATTCACTTATGTTCTTTTCCAACTTTCTTTGATCTATTTGGTGGAACACGGAGTAAATTTGTTAACCATTTAGAAAAATGGCAAGGAATTTCGAAGTTTTGTCTGATGGAAATAACTAATATATTGGGGTAGTTAGTAATTCAATATCTTGTAATTATGGTTATCACTTTATTGCTCTGATTGTGATATCATGAATTAGCTTAGTTGGATCTGGTCAGAACTAAGGGTTTGAACCAATCAGCTAAATCAGTTTGTTTTTGTGCAATTCACGTCATGTGTTTGGAAAGGAGATGATGATATTATTATGTATTTCATTTGTAAGTTTTGAATGGAGAAAAAACTTCTTAGGATTGAAGAAATAATGTTTTGTTTTTATTTTAATCGTATATTTCAATTTTGCATTGGATTGGAGAAATGTAAAAACATTATATGAACATGGTACTTCCCCCGCCCTCCTATCTCTTTATTGCAATCGATTTTGAAAAACAAAGCTACTCAAAGGTTATTCCATAATATAATCTTAAGTTGATGATGTTTGTCTTGTTTATGTTACGATTAGTAAAATGTCTTGAACTTATGAATAAATATCAGTTGCTCTGGATACTCCGTGTCTGATTTGGATTAGCCTCTTGGGGTGCATTTTGATTTTCTGATAAATGAAGAGCCATGAAATGATTTGTGAATTTGACGAGAGCTGAAAGCGTGCCTATTGCATGGCGTTTTGTATATGTGTACAGCTAGTTGTACCGCTCACGTATAGCGTATCACTTGCCTTTGTTTTAACATACTACAACTACCAATTTCTCTCCTGTTGCCTTGAGGACAGTTTTCCTCTTTGATTGCAGCAATTTTTCCATGAATAAAAATTAACATTGTGATTGAAAATCGGATTTGCTTTCATAGTTTTGCTTTGTGTGCTGAGTGAATTGAAGAGGGGACATTGTCCGTGCCTGGGTGGGATTCCTTACCTCCCATAGTGGGCAGGGGGGGGGGGGGGGGTACATACTGTGTCTTCTATCCCCTTATATCTGTTTTCCAACATGCTTTCTGTCTTTGTCTTGGAATGAGATTACTTGGTTTTGTCCTAGCCCTGGCCGGAGTCCTAGCTGGGAGGGAAACAGTCAAATGCATAGTTATTGTTTTGGGAGATGATATTTTTTCCTTGTAAATCATCTCTCTGTTATGTATTATTATATTTGTTAGTTTGAATGTATAATGTAAGCATTTGAGAGTATTCCTCTTTGTTGGATTTTGGTGCTTGTGTCCGGATGAGACTTATAGGTGATCTCAAACTAAGTACATTGGTGGTATGCTCTTGGAATCTTCATCTGATCCCCATTTGTTCCCAGTTCCCCTATGTCTTACTTTTTCTTGGGTGCTTTAATTGTAATTCTAGAACTTTTTACTATCCCATTTTCTTTCTTTTTACTGGCGCTGATATAACCTAAATGTGTTGCAAGCGCCGTAAATCTCTTAAAAAGAAAACAAAACATTGTCTAAGCCTTCTAAACATCTTTTCCATGTAGCTCTCTGTATTTGATATGGATTGAGATTGCTCAGGTTTTTTTTTCTGGTCACCATGCCACCACCAGCAGCAGCACCACCCCCAACACCACCACAATCATCACCATCATCATCATCATCACCATGTCCCGCCCTTCACTGCGCTAGCGGCAAGTCGATTTAAATTACCCTCATCTTGGTAAAAAACTCTCAAACCTTGGACTTCGCGATTATTATTATTATTATTATTATGACAGGAAACAATTGAAAAGCAGGTACAGGGGGATATAAGACACAGTAAGTACCTCCCTGCCCACTATGGGAGGTCGGAGCCCCACCCAGCTTGGGTGCTTTAATTGTAATTCTAGAATTTGTCTATCCCATTTTCTTCCTTTATACTGGCGGTGATGTATTGCAAGCGCCGTAAAACCCTTTAAAAAACAAACAATAGAGCAACATGAAAAAGGGAAAACAGATTCAGATATATGTAGCCGAATAGAAGACAAATCAGAGTGACCATGGGTAGATCTAGGTTTTGTTTTAACTAGTTTTAGGGGTTTAGTGGCACTTTTACACGTAACAGAATAGTTAAGATTTCCCTCACAGAAAAAGATAAAGCTGGAACCTGGCAAACCTAAATGGTCCCATTTAAGAACGAGGATACAAAGCTAGCTAAATGGAACTGACATGACATGAAACAAAGGGATAATAAGGCGGTGATTTACCCTGCAGTAATTCTCACCAAGAGGAACAGTACTGGTTTCGTTTCGATTTAAATGGCAATTTGCTCAAAGGCTGCCACTTCGTTTAAAAATTACTGGTGACGATTAACCAAAGAGTGAAAAGCCAGTTGTTAATTGTGCACAAGTTAACAAATGACTCTATTGGTTGTGCTATTGAATACATCTCACTGTTCACTTTCTTCTGGATGTCGTCGCTTTGAGAGTGTGATGTAATTATTTGGGTCAGGGTCAGGCGACGAGTTTACAAGAGCTACAATTTGCCTGTTGAGCGCATGTTTGTTTTTAAGGGTTTTATGGTGCTTGCAACACATTTAGGTCACTTCAGCGCCAGTAAAAAGGAAGAAAATGGGAAGTAAAAAAAAGTTATAGATTTACAATTAAAAGCGCGCATTACATAAAAGTAAGACAAAGGTAAACAGGTGTAGATTTATTGTGCATGGTTTGATATCACCTTAAAGTCTCATCCTGACACAAGCACAGGTCCACACTAAGAGGAACACACTCAAATGTTTACAAATCATATTTTCAAAAAAAAAAAAAAACAACAATACATAACAGAGCGATGACTGACTTAAAAGGAAAAAAAAATATCAGCTCCCAAAACTATAACGATACATTCGACTGTTTCCCTCTCACCCGAGGACTCCTGTCAGGGTCAGGACAAAACGAAGTAATCTCATTCCAAGACAAAGACAGAAAGCAATTGGAAAACAGCTACAGGGTATAGAGGTAGAAGACACAGTAAGTACCTCCCTGCCCAGTATGGAAGGTCAGGAACCCCACCCAGGTTGAGCGCATGAAATTGCGCTGTGTTATCATTAACGTTCATATTTATCTACTTAGTCATTTATTCACCAGAATACTAATATACCATTGTTTTAAAAGATGAAGACAAAAACACAAAATAACTTTCAACCATTTTTTTAATTATCATCATTATGTACGTAATCATTCAATTGTAAGCTATTATCTTTTTTTTTTGTTTTAAATTGTAATAAATTCTTTCAACTCCCATGAACAAAATTAATTACATTGGCTTGAATGTTGCAGTTTATGAAAAATAATAACAATTACAATGATAATTCATTTCTCTCAGCCATTCAAACCAACCACGCCTCCATTTCACATTCAAATCAATTCTTTCACTATGCTGTACAATTAATGCCTCTTAAGTCAAGGTCGGGTCTCAAAATGCACATTATATTTTTATTATTTATAACAGGATGAAAAAAAAACCAAACTGATAAAACCGGACGTCAATAATAAGAGACATGACGTGTATTGATTTTGGCAGCGTCATGAATTCCGAGAAAGATGATAATACTCCAGCACAGTTTCTCTTACATCAACAACAGCAGTATGAAATATTGGGTCTGTCGGAACCCATGATGGCAAAACTTTATACATGAAGATGCACATTAGGGTTGTCGTCCTTTAGTTATACCATATAAGATGTGCATATATATATATTTTTTTTTCTATTAAATCTACTCACAATATATGCACTCAAAACACTTTTAATCTGTTCTAATATATATGAACTTATCAAAAGGATTTGTAATAAATTATAAAAAAAGGAACTCGGGCAGAGGTTTAAATATGAAGGTGGGAAAATGAGAAAAAAAAAATACATACGGGTATAACTTTTTTAAAGTATTTAAAAAGATGTTAGAAACATTAACAATAGCATTGCAAAAATTTAACCTCTAGTTTTCAGGAATTTTCAATTTATGTTTCTGATCTCTTGTCGTATATGTATACTTAAATAAATCAATTTTTAAAATAAGTTTAAACAGGGACCGAATTAAACCAAACCCCAAGGAGCCTTCAGATAATGACATCAGTACAGTGTAAAATACAAGATAAATTGTCGTTTAACCTAAGAAATCCACAAGGCTGCCAAACTAACATGTGTTTGAGGCAAAACCCTGTTGTGGGGCCAAAGGAGTGATATATATTCTTTTTCAAATGGGAAGAAATAAATTTTAATAAATCTCATTTCCTAAAAACGATATTCAGTAGTGCTATTTACCAAACATTTTGGAAATTTCAGAAAACTACTTTGGCACCTTCGGGTAGCGAACCTTAACTAAATGTCATGACTTAAAGTTACCCATCTTATTCCGATCAGAACACATCGAAAACAACGTGTGAAAGTACATGGATTGACATTTAAAAAATCATAATATGTCAGTGCAACCCTGTGATTTGACTCGGAATTCATACCACTCTTGCATTCATACCTATTCACAATAATTGGTACTCTTGAATACATTTTTATTTTTCAAATATTTACATATTTTATAGGCTATGGAATGAACAAAATATAGAAAGAATGAAGGAACTGAGCTCAACTAGTTGATTTGGACGAGCCCTATCAGAAAAAAAAATAATACATTGAAAATAAGATCTAGATTATAAAATTAATTTTTTTTCTCGGCTAGATTTCAGATGAATTTATTCATCCAAGTTTAACTGCTCTTATTAGTTATTTCAGCGCCCATGACGAATAAGGTTTTAATAAAAAACACAAGCAAAAAAAACCCAAAAAAACAAACAACTATTAAGTGCCAAGATGTTGAGGAAAAGGAGTCAAGAGGCGATTAGTACAAAAAAAAAAAAATATATAAAAAAGATTCCAGCAGCATTCTACTCTGTGCCCAGGCTAAGGCCAGCACCAAAGTCTCACACAATGGCAAGGGAAAACCTCAGATGGCTCCCTATCCTAATACTAATACACAATCGCTCAGAAAGGTGATTTACAGGAGAAAATAAAATATTTCTCTTGCATTTGGCTGTACTCTACAATGAGGTTTCCAACTGGGGCCTGTGAATGTCACCTCAGTCCAAGACAAAAACAGAAAAGCCACAGAGAAAGGGACAAAGAATGAGAAGACCCACTGTGTAGCCCACACCAAATGGTATGTCAACAATCTTTAAATTTCACTAATTTCTCAACAAATGAATGAGGTTTATTGGCGGATCTTATTTTTGTTTTTGTTTTTCAGGGTTTCACGGCGCCAGTAAAAAGTAAGAAAATTGGAGAGTAAAAACATTCTAGATGTACAATTAAAAGGACTTAAGGGAAAACATAAGAAAAAGGGGTATGTTCAAATAGGGAACAGATGTGGATTCCAAGTGCGCACTATCAGTGTACTTAGTTTGAGATCACCTAATAAAAGTCTCACCCAGACACCAGCACAAGATCCCACTAAGTGGAATACACTCAAATGTTTACAAATCATATGTTAAAAATGGAAAAAAAAAAACAAAAAAAAAAAACTATATAACAGAGAGATGTTTTCTCCCAAAATTAACTATACATTTGACTGTTTCCCTTCCAGCCAGGGTATCCAGCCAGGGTATCCGGCCAGGGCCAGGACAAAACCCAAGTAATCTCATTCTACGACAAAGACAGAAAGCATGTTGGAAAACAGATATAGGGGGATAGAAGACACAGTACATACCTCCCTGCCCACTATGGGAGGTCAGGAACCCCACCCGGCAACCCATTGAGACAAAACACTGAATCTTAACTAAAGAGAATAAACAAGAATGTTAATTAATATCAAGTGGCCAGATTTCACAACTATTTTAAAATCAAAAAACAAAAAAAAAAACCCAAAAAACTCAAACCAAAACTAACCCCCACTACTTCTTTGTTTGTTTTTGTTTTGTTTTTGAGGGTTTTACGGCGCTTGCAACACATAAGGTCATATCAGCGCCAGTAAAAAGGAAGAAATGGGATAGTAAAAAGTTATAGAATTCAATTAAAGCACCCAAGAAAAGGTAAGACAAAGGGGAATTTGTTCAAATAGGAAACAGATGTAGATTCCAAGAGCACACCATCAAAGTACTTAGTTTGAGATCACCTATAAGTCTCATCCAGACACAAGCACAGGTCCCCACTAAAAGGAATACACTCAAATGTTAACAAATCAAATATAACATGTAAATAAAACATAATACAGTACATAACAGAGAGATGATTTACAAGGAAAAAATATATCATCTCCCAAGGCAATAACTATACATTCGACTGTTTCCCTCTCAGCCAAGGACTCCGACCAAGGTCAGGACAAAACCAAGCAATCTCACTCCAAGACAAAGACAGAAGGCTATTGGACAACATAAGAGGGGATAGAAGACACAGCAAGTACCTCCCTGCCCACTATGGGAAGTAGGAACCCCACCCAGCACTACTTCTTTAATTTCCAATCAGAAGTGTACATGAACACATCAAATTTATTTATAACAAACAGAGTAAATGATAGTCAGCCATTAGTAAAAGAAGAACAAAGACAGAACAGCTGCTTAGAATATGAACAGGCACGTCTTAGTACAACCTTTTTTGGGGTCATTTCACTTTTAAACAAGAGTCACGTATATTCCATAGATATGAACAAATAAACCTTTTCAACAGAATTAATACAAAATCAAACTATGTTACGATATTTCAACTGTATATCTAAATTTATGAATGCATAGTCTCAATCGAGAACAAGAAGAAAATAAAAGCTCATTGGACATTTCAATGAACAAAATATGAACATGACAGGAACGAGATAGGGGTAAATACATTATAATATGACATTAATGGAGAAAGATTTACACATAATCCAATCAAATGCATTCATTATTTCATCAACTCGTTACTCCACACCATGAAATACAATATGTATATATTTACAGTGATATCGTGAAATACAACAATATAATTATATAAACGTGAGATCTGAAATAATGTACATATAAAGGTAAATTGGAACTAATTTCTTAGGGTTCTAACAAGAATCTTCAAACTGATCATTAACCAAAAAAAAATAAAAATGCTTTCATTTGAAACTTTGGCATCTTATCGGAGTTGACTCCACCTCGTTTTCCAACTCCAACCCCCCACCCCCTCCCTCCACTCAAAGCACAACTCAACCAGCAACTAAAAAGTGTGAGAAAAATTGCCTATGGGTATTAAATGATGAACTAGGATAGGAGTGCTCCAATCAATTTGAAAAGTTCCCATATTTAACCAGTTAACTGCTGTTTTCTGGAGAAACTCGTTAAAAAAAATTTGGCCAGAAAATACATTGAGTTAAATGGCCCTTATCTTGGCAAAAACTCGATAACTTGGAACTTCAGGAGGTTCCACGTTTGAGTTTTTGCCAAGGGACGATTTTTTTGGCCATAGTTTTAAATACATGTTTTGTCCAGGTTACAGTAGTTAACTGGTTAATAGGTAAAAAAAAAGGATCCTTATCAATGTCCTTTACATGTAACTGTTATGTTTTAGATTGTCCAACACATTGAAATGTTGGTAATGAGCAGGGATGTAACCAAATAAAACCTATGACAAACAAAAACCATAAATCCATGTATGTATATGTATGGAAACCTGGTCTTGTCGTTTGAACGGTGCTCGATAAATTAAATTAGAGCATAATCACATGGTGATATTAGAATAGAACCAAAATGTAGCCATTACAACCGTTTTGTGCTTTGCATCTCGTCCATCGGCAAATTTGAAGTTATCTTTTTTAAAAAAATAAAAATCATCTTACTTTTTAACTTGGGCTTTGTTTTGTTTGTTTTTGTTTTTAAGGGTTTTACGGCGCTTGCAACACATTAAGGTCATATCAGCGCCAGTAAAAAGGAAGAAAATGGGATAGTTAAAAGTTCTAGAATTACAATTAAAGCATCCAAGAAAAGGGAAGACAAAGGGGAATTGGTTCAAATAAGAAACAGGTGTAGATTCCAAACACACTCTATCAAAGTACTTAGTTTGAGATCACTAAAAGTCTCATCCAGACATAAGCACAGGTCCCCGATAAGAGGAACACACTCAAATGTTTTACAAATCATATATAATATAAAGAAAGCATAATACAGTGCATAACAAGAGAGATGATTTACAATGAAAAAAATATCATCTCCCAAAACTAACTATACATTCGACTGTTTCCCTCTCAGCCAGGGCATCTGGCCAGGACCAGGACAAAACCAAGTAATTTCATTCCAAGACAAAGATAGAAAGCATGTTGGAAAACAGATATAAGGGGATAGAAGACACAGTATGTACCCCCCTGCCCGCTATGGGAGGTCAGGAACCCCACCCAGAACTTGGGCTTTGTCGACCAAGGAGATGCAAAGTATAAAACAGTTATATTCACTACATGTGAGTTGTTTTATTCTAATATGTCCATATAGGTTACACGTCTTTATTTCAAATCAATGACGATATCTCAATGACAACAAAGAATTTATTGCTTTGGAAGATGATCAGGTGTCATCTTTAACTCTTAACAAGCAGGGGTACAGGTTTACTCTAAAACTGGACACAATGTATACTCCTTTTCACCAAGGGAGCTGTGACAGTGATGCAACTTGGTCTTCAATAGTGTTGAGATATGTCAGCTTAAAGTAAAATCATACCCTACCTGTTAAACGTAAAACACACAGAGGTTAAGGCTGGACAAAATACAGAAGGCTAAGCAGTCTGATGATTGATGACAGATGAAAAGAATTCATCAGTTATTCAACATTGCCAAGGATCTTTCATATGGGAAACAGCTAGAGAACACAAAATTGTTCTAATTTTTAAAAGTGTTTAGGCAGTCCAACAGTGCCTACGACATATCAGTACCTGTTCAAGTAAAAGGAAGATGTTTTGTTTTGTTTTTAAGGGTTTTACGGCACTTGCAACACATTTAGGTTATATCAGCGCCAGTAAAAAGGAAGAAAATGGGAGAGTAGAAAGTTCTAGAATTACAATTAAAGCACCCAAGAGAAAGGAAGACAAAGGGGAACTGGGAACAAATGGGGATCAGATGTAGATTCCAACAGCATACCATCAATGTACTTAGTCTGGGATCATCAATTAGTCTCACCTAGACACAAGCACAAGATCCAACAAAGAGAAATACACTCAAATGCTTACATTTCATTAGACATTAAAAATAACAAATATAATAATATATAACAGAGAGACGATTTACAAGGAAAAAAATATCATCTCCCAAAACAATAACTATGCATTTGACTGTTTCCCTCTCAGTAAGGCCAACATGCCGGGGCCAGGACAAAACTAAGTAATCTCATTCCAAGACAAAGATAGAAAGCAAGTTGGAAAACAGATATAGGGGGATAGAAGACACAGTAAGTACCTCCCTGCCCACTATGGGAGATCAGGAAAGTAAAAGGAAGAACCCCCCCCCCCCCCCTCCCAAAAAAAAATAACGGCAATGACTTGAAATTTCATAGAATAAAAAGTGTTTTGAAATCAGCTAAAAACCTATAGGAGTTCCCAACACTGACAATAATTAGATCAAAATTTCACACAAGCGATAACTAAATTTTTAAATAGGAACTTTTAACTGTATTACATTGTCTCCTTGGAAATACACACATACACACATACAAACACAACAATGAACGTGCTAATGTGGTATGTGGAAATGAGACCGTTGTATCATCTACTGACCAAAAATTCTTCTCACTTTTAAGTTTTATGCCTTCACCTTTTCACAATAGCAACTTGAATAAAAACAAATTTTTAAATATTGAAAATTAGCATTATGAAAAAATCTAGTTGGTTCAACCCAGGACATATTGCCACTTTAAAATTAATTGAAATTTACTTCCAAAATGCAATCATTAAAAGGAATTTTCCATGTTACTGTCATTTTTCAATGGTTAACTAACTTTTATTTATGTTCTTTTTCCTCCCCGATTATTTTAGCAACCAAAACAAGCTAGTAGTAAATTATTTCCTCAAAGTCAAGAATATCTTTAAAGAAATCTTGCATACTTAATTTTTCTTATAGAAGAAAATACAAAATGCTAAATCAGCTGAAAATAAATTTTACCATGATCAAGGCAAATACTTTGGATGTCAACAACATGAACATACTTATGTCAAATTAAAATACAATTTCCAATTAACATGTGGCATATTCAAAATACGATGATAAAAAGAACTTCCATTTACAATAACAATATAATTAGTATATCAATCTTCTATAATTCATTTAATATATAACTAGATCTAGTTTTACAATATCAACTAGGATCTTTCATAAATTCTTTCCCTTCATCTAGACTAAAATCTACAAAACGTGTACAAACTGTGCAAGTTCTACTTCAAACTGGTTCAAAAATCCCCATTAAACTTTTTGGACAAAAAATATAAAAAATCTCACCAACTCCAAACCCTTTTTTATGTACAAAATAGTCCATCAATATCTGTTATTGTACGAATTTCTTCACGTGCATGAAAAAAAAACCTCCCATCCTTAATAAAATGTATTTTGAATCATTCTTGTAGGTCGAAAAAATGATTGCACAAAAGCTGAATTCGATAATTTACAACAACTATAAAAAGAATCCTTTCAACTTTCAGCTTTCAGTTTTTGTTTTCCCTCCAATGATTTGTAAACCTTTCAGCCTTTTCAAAATTCTCATTCACTTATTCATTCCATCCAATCACTTTCATTCATGTTCAATATAACTACAATTTTAACATTCTCTTTGTTTCTTACACTCTTCATCACTAATGATTACAACTAAACACATTCTATGCATCGCCTTTACACACGAACACACAATATCAAATTTACTTCATCATATCTGTACACAAAAGTTGATCACAACTTTTCCATCATTTCCAAAATTCATTCAATTCAATAATCTCAAACCCAAATCAATCCTAGAGATCATAACAGAAACGCTGGACTTATCCGTGAACTACTGGCACAACCCACAAATCCTTGAATGAAAGCTACTTAGGACAGTAAACATGCTTGATTTGAATTTAAACAATAAATAAGATTTCCTCTTGATTTCATAGAAGGAAAAATTTTTATGCTGGTTTCATTCTTAAATTCCAAAAATTAATAACAGAGGTATTGTTAAAACATGCTTAGTGTCCCTCACAGCTTTTAAAATCAAGAAATAAACCCTTATTTCAATCAAAGTCATTAATATCACTACCATCTTGGTTATCGCAACAACACTCAAAAATTATCCATCACATCCACAAACACGAAATCATCCCAGAAAGACTTGGTGAGAAAACTCTGTATCATCAGGATGCAGATGGAGCAGAAACTTCCTCTGTAACAAAGTGAGAAATACAATAAGTTACTTTTTGTTTACATACTTAGGGAAATAATTATTAGAGATGTGGACAGATTATTTCCATCGTCTCTATAGCAATATATATTTATTTAAAGACAGGTTTTGAGCAGTTTTTAGAAGAATCAATATCAAAAAAAAAAAAAAAAAATAAAAATTTTACAGCGAGTAAAATTGAAAGAGAAAATATATCAATTTATTAATTTCGTCGGTAAGTTTACATTCTATTTTTACCACATTAGTAACAAAATGCTGTAGTCCAATGGATTCAAGTCAGGACTCATTTGAGGTCATATCTTTAGAAATAAATCGAATGTCATTTTCTCTTAAAAGTAAGACAGTGTAATGGGAAGTTGCCCCGTCCTTTGAAAATAAATGACTGATCTGGATAAAGTGAAACAAGTATTCTTTTTCTACCAGTGTTACATGATTTGCGTGTTCACTTTTGGTATCAATGAAATGTAGTCTTGTCTTTCTCTGACAACGCACTCCTGCAGACACTATATATATATTTTTTTTGGGGGGGGGGGGGGGGGGGGGGGGGGGGGGGAATAAACCTATTGCTATTGTGGTGAAAATCTATCAGTGAAATGTCTGATTTTGTCTCTAGATTTTACATGCTTTATTTGCAACTTTGCATCACACTGTCTTTAGGGGCTTTACAGTGCTTGCAACACATTTCAGCACCAGTAGAAAAGAAAATAATAAAAGATATAGATTTGCGATTAAAAGCACCCAATTAAAATAAGAAAATGGAGTTGCTCTAATACGGACAAAAATAGATTCCAACAGTATTTCTTTGAACATGTCTAGTGCTTTAAGCCCCACCAAGGCATAAAAGCACAGGCTCCTGTATACAGTAGAGGGATATGCTCAAATGCTTGTATAAATACCTATATAAAAAAACTAACAACTAGCAGAGTAAATTAGAGAGATAATAATAATAATAATAATAATAATAATAATAATACACATTTATATAGCGCTCATTCTCGTGTAAAACACAAGCTCTGGGCACTTTACAATATAAATATCAATTTTAAGTGAAAAAATAAAAAAATAAAATAATAACAACAATAACAATTCATAGCCAAATCAAGGATTCATATAGAGTCAAGAAAAACAAATACAGTAAAAATGTGTCTTGAGATTCTTTTTAAAAGTAGGTAAAGACTTGCACTCCCTCAGACCACGTGGTAGTTCATTCCAAATCTTGGGGCCGAAACAAGCAAACGATCTATCACCAAATTTTGTTCTTGATCTTTTTTCCGAAATTTTCGTTTGGTCATTACATGATCTTAAAGTGTAATTTTCAAATTTACACATGACCACGTGATCTGTGAGATATGCCGGTGCTATACCAGCCAAACACTTATAAACAAGACACGCTGCTTTGTAATATGTGCGCTTTTCAATGGGCAACCAGTGGAGAGAGGCCAACAAAGGGGTTGCATGATCAAATTTTTTTTAGCCAAAAACTAATCTTGCTGCACTGTTTTGCAGTAGTTGCAATTGTTTAATAGAAGCCTGAGGCAAGTTGACAAGCAGCGAGTTACAATAGTCTAGTTTCGAAAAAATGAGGGAAACAACCAATGTTTTACATGTTCCAATTGCAATATACTGACGGATCGAACTGATTTTCTTCAATTGAAAGTATAAAGATTTACAGAGAGCAGAAATGTGAGCTGACATTTTCATTTCTGAATCAAAATAGACACCCAAATTTTTCACAGTCTTTGAAACTTTGATCTTTTCACCCCCAATCAACACCTCAAGACCATCATTCACCTTCAACTGCCCTCTATTTCCCACAATCATCACTTCTGTTTTTGACTCATTCATTTTCAACTTGTTTGCATCCATCCACTCTTTCACATCCGTCACACATTCTTCCACACGTTTCACAATATTTTCGAGATTTTTAGTTTTATCAGTAGCATAAAGTTGCGTATCATCTGCATAGAGATGATAGCGCAGCCCATGACCAGTGATGACATTAGATAATGGAGAAGTATACAAAACAAAAAGAATTGGACCCAAAACAGAGCCTTGAGGAACACCAAAAGACAATGTATGTTGACGAGAAAGTTTATCTAAAATCATAACCTGTTGCTTTCTGCCATCTAAATAAGATTCAAACCACTGCAAGACAGTCCCAGACAAGCCAAAGGTTATATTAAGTCGTTTAATGAGAATACCGTGATCAATAGTATCAAACGCCGCCGAAAGGTCTAACAATGTCAGAAGAGAAACAGAACCTTTATCTAAAACATCAAGCAAATCACTCGCAACACAGCACAGAGCAGTTTCTGTGCTGTGGTAAGAACGATAAGCTGACTGAAATTTTTCCCATAGATTGTTTTCATGGAGATGTTGTGAAAGACGTCTGAGTACAACTTTTTCAAGGATTTTAGAAAGAAATGGCAGATTTGAGACGGGACGGTAGTTACTAAGGTCATTTACATTGAGATTTTGCTTTTTTATGAGAGGCTTTACAATTGCATGTTTATAGATATCTGGGACTTGTCCTGAGATAAGTGACTGATTTATAATATAAGTTATGCAAGGTAACAATTCAGGAAGACATAATTTCAAAATATTAGTTGGTAAAGGATCTAAATCACATGACTTCGAGGAAGATGAAAAAATTATTTTAGAAATTTCTTCTTCAGTTGTTTCTTTAAAACAAGAGAATCCCTGTGAACCCGAAAAAGGGTGGAAATTTATATCTTCATTTTGCACGAGGTCCAAATTGTTCCGAATTTTTGATATTTTTCCCGAAAAGAAATCTGAAAATGCATCCGGCTGCTTTTCTACCGGGATATTAGTGGGTAGACACATGCCCTTTTCTTCCCCTAAAAGTTCCTTTGAAACAGAGAAAAATTCCTTAGTGTCCCTCACTGATGACAGTTTTGTGTTATAATAGTTTCTTTTTGCTCTTTTGCAGGTGGTTTTATACTTATGCTTTTTTGCTATATATATCAGCCGGTCAATCTCAAGGCCCGATTTTCTCCACGATGCCTCTGCATTCCTTTTTTCCCTTTTGGCAGTTTTTTCACTCTGGTTAAACCACGGAGACGGTTTCCTGGAATTTATTATTCTAGTTGTCTTTGGCGCATGATGGTTTAAAAGGAAGAGAAAAATGATCTCCAAAAAGAAACAATACATTTCAATATTTCTTGGATACGGATCCCATCAGGGGCTAGTCCAAGACCATTTAATTTCATTCCACGGCTAGACAGAGAACAAAGAGGATGGAGATAGAATAAACAGTAAGGGTTGACCTCCCGAACTTACAATGGGAGGTTAAAAAATCCCAACCCATCATTAGACTGCATGCTTTATTACTCACCGATAGGTCGAAGAACTGTGTAGTTGAGTAGATCCGATAAGGAAATGATACCCTCCACACCACCACTTTCATCGACTACCACCAACCTGTGGACCTGTGAGGGAGGAGGAAAACAAACCATGAAAACAAAGTTAACTCTCTCATCACTAGCATCAAGCAGGACTAAGATGGTAATGGGACTGAAGGTATTATATATAAGCGGGTTTCTGAGAAATGTAACAGACCTGCTTACTTTTATGAAAAATTTGTAGAATAACGAAGTTGAGACTTCATGAGCATTAGTCATTAAAACTTAATGAAAATGAAAGTTTGATTCCAGACTCCATAATTTTAAGGACTTTTGAAATATTTAATCCTTGTGAGGGTAAATGGTTGATTTTTAAAGTTAACTATCGCAACTACAATCTTTAGCTCCTAAAAATTACGAATTTTCTAATTTGTAGAATTTAAGAGAAATATTCTTTGCCATCAATCTGTTTTTTTTTTTTTGTTTTTATAGTAATGTATTTATGTTTTCATTGTTGTTGGCTGAAGAAGGGTTTTAAGCCAGAAACTTTCCTTTTTTTGGTATTTTGTTCTTTTTTGAAGCTGTTATTTTCATAACTGCTTCTTGGCAGCTTAGTATCACTTTAGATTTATACAATTATAACATAGTATTCCTTACCTCGGCCTTGACAATCTTGTCGACGACATCCTCCAGTGAATCTGATGACTGACATGACACCACCTTTTCACCAGCCTGCAATGGTAGAAAGGAATCAATTCCAAAAGAAACCACCGATCCCAGTGTTGCAAGCAAACCCTATGTTTAACTCGTGGCTTCTCACCAATTTGGCGGGAAATCTCATCTTCATAATAGTCTGCCTTTACGTGTTCAATGTTTGTTTGTGGAAATGAGTTTACAGGGTATCTGCATAGTCTTTTTGAAAATATAAGTATGAAAATCATCCCATCTAAATAAAAAAAAAATTAATGAAATTCCCTATGGGGGAAATTTCTCTCTAGGGTCTATTCCAAGGGAAGACTGGAATAACCCAGGCGTCAGCCGCAGTGCAGCGCCGCAAACTGAGCTAGGGCAAGGTGACTTGCTCGAGGACACACAGCGCAGCAGTGGGTGATCGAACTCAGTACCTTTTGGGTATGAAGCAAAGACCGTAATGCTGAGCCATGCTGCCCCCTTACATCTGTGGTGTAATGTTAGAAAGTCTGATCAGTAGTCAGGAGATCTGAGATTTACATTTCCAGACCAGGAAGATTGATCTTTTATGATAATGTTATTCCTATATTCTTATTTCTGCTCTCTACACCTTTTCACATTCAAATTGAATGAGAGAAAATGTTTTATTTTCTTTAAAAATTACTTCAAAACTATTTTTTAAAATTACTATTTCTCAAGACAAAATTTCAGGCCATTTGGTGAGTTTCAATCCATTTTACAAGGTGGATGGAAAGATGGAATTATTAAATACAAAATAGAATAAAAAACTCAGCAATTTAGAACAGCTCAATCAGAATTACTCATTTAAAAAATCTAGTTCTCTCTATGACCTGTCTACACTTATAAAGATCAGAACTCAAAATTGAGGATTGCTTGCAACACCGAGTATCTAATACACAAAGCATGTTACAAATTATTGTTGTAACAATCACTATTAAATATCACAGTCAAATTTCGTACAATTGTTTTGCTTTAGGTAAGTAAACAACAGTGAAAAAAAAAGAGGAAATTTTTAAAAAGTGAAAAAAAAAAAAAAGGAAATAAAAAATTACTGACAAGTTTTAAGATTTATTTGATATGTTTGCATTCTTTCAAGGGTGTATAAGCTAGGCATTTAAAAAATAAATTAATTAAAAGACAGAAAGTACCAAGTGTTTACCTGATGGTTTTCAAACCGCCTATCCAAGGCATCTTTCAATGTAATATCGAGGTTATTGTAAGTCTTCTCTGCAGCAAGATTCTGTAAGGACGACAGCAATGAGAAATTTTGAAATGAATAAATATAGATTATACAGCATTTTTACAATTCTAAATTTACACCAATTTACACCAAATTTACAACAACGATTTGTGTGGCTTACAACAAGCCACACAAATTAATATGATCAACATATATATATATATATATATATATATATATATATATATATATATTTTTTTTTTTTTTTTTTTTTTTTTTGTTTTTTTTTTTTTTTTTTTGGTAGTACTTACAATGACATCAAATTTGGCGTAGATACCAATAATTTTCCCTGAGTTATTGTCGACAACTGGCAAAGCTGATATTCTGTGGTCGGAGAACAGATTCAACACTTTTATCAAAGTCATATCAGGAGTTGCCTGGAGAGAAAGCAAATCAAAATCAGACTTTGGAACTGATGGAAATGAACAGATAGGTGATGAAATTACAGAATAGAATGGTTCAGCAATGTTGACATTTTTTATATTAATAAAGGTTTGTTTTTGGAATGAGGTAAACACATTTTTTATATAATTCAAAATAAGATCAATTTACTTATTGTAGTCAAAACAGGGAAAGAGGGGATAGGAATGGCCTGGAAAAAAACTTGGGACATTGAACTATAGAGAATATCTAAAGCTATGGCACCTAGAAAGAGCTAGGAAAGAGTTGGATGGGAAAAGGTGGTTGATGACCTATGCTCCATTTAAGGGATTGAGTAGGTAAAACAAAGTTTACAGGCAATTTTTTTTAAAATACACAAATTCGATATTTTCAACAGCTTGATAAATAAAAAATAAAATATATTCTCACCGTGATCACATTTTCATATGTACCGATTCCAAGCTCTTTTATGGACTTTTTCATGTAAGCAGGGTGGGGGAGTTCCTTAAACTGAAATTTTATAAAATAAGGGGAATAAAATGACCTTTGTTTCTTGATGCAAACATCAGGTGAGAAGGCCACAGTTAGCACATTAAAATCAAATAGTCCAAAACTGAACTTGAGCAAATAAAAAGACTATTAATAACATTTCGTGTTTCTTCAAAAGTCATAGATCTATAGGATTTGATAGCAACGAATTGTAAAATTAAGTGGAAACTCTTTTACAATATTGTCTTCTAATCTGAAGATAGAAAACTTATTTATCTTTAAATTTGATAGTTCATGGCACTTTCTTAACTACCTGGAAATAAAAGTGTCCTTATCACATTTTACAATCCATTTCAGTAAATAAGAAAGAAAAGACAAAATAGTTTTTTCTGATCAAAGGGGAGAATGCACATAGAAATATAAGGATATTCATTTATCAAAAACATTTTCAAATTCCATTTTCCATTAAAGATAATTGGCAACCTGCATTCTATTTATATATTTATATTCATAAATGAATTGTGGTTAAACCAAAACTGTAAGATAATATATATAATATATGGAAAATAATTGGAACTATTTTACTTCTATTTTTCCTTGCTGAACTCTGGACAAGCTACTGCTTCACAAGTCATCAACAGCATACACGTTAGCAGAAAGAAAGCAAATCAGTAATTCTTAACTCATAAAATAACCCATATGCCTTATCATTTTATGACTTTCAGTCACAATGCTTGGACCAAAATTTGCTTAATCTGAAATGGTACCAAGTTGAACCATCTTTTACTGAACATCTCGACATTGGACAAAAAATTTCATGTAGAATATGGTGGCCAAGTGGACGACACATTGTAAGCACACCCAAAGGTCCTCTGTTCGAGCCCAGCTGTCAGCCTCTTGTATTTTTCCTTGTGCTGTACTGCATCCCCTTGGGATTAATAAAAATGATTTTTATTACATTAAAAAATATATTTTTATATCTTGGCTTACATAGAGATGCATAAAGCGGAGAATCCGTTTGTGCGTAAGGATGTAGAGAGCATTGCCAGAGTTCTCGTCAATGACTGGTAATCTGTGTACTTGGTGGTCCACGAGGGTTTTCACTGCCTCAAACAAACTTTGATCAGGATAAATGGACACAAATGGTTTCTGCCTCTCTTTCAACACCTCTGAAAAAAAAATAGGGAAAATGAAATATGACATTAGTAAAAACAATGATTGCAAAACTCTTGCACAGGAGTTGCGTTCATGGGTTGGACACTTTATTTATAAATGACTCAACCGGGATGAAGGTAGTGACATATTTTTTTACGAGTGCTAGTACAAGTAGGGTGACTTGCAGTAATTGGATTAAAATTTGCTTCCATGTAGCTTTCTGAGAAAATAAGTGAGTGCTGGCCTGTAGTAGGAATTCAGGACCTGCTATCAAAATTTCTCAATCATCAGATCTAAATCGACATAAAAATAGAAATTTAAAATCATAAATTCATATGAAAAATTGGAAAAGACTCTGCGTTTTAATCATGAGACGAGTCTCTCAGGAATATATATAAATAAATTTATACTCATCTTTTAAATTCAAAATAGTGTGATTCAGCATACTTATTAAATGATCTTTTAGAAATTGCCTCTATTTCAATATCTCATAATTCAAGTAACATTAAGATTCGAATCATCAATGTTGAATATTGAACTTAAATAATGATATCTTTTGACTTCCATTTTAATGGGACACAGATATACCTTTTAACAGTAGAAATTTCTACCTATGGAAATATAAATGGGGTTTCTTTCATTTTTAAATATTATATATATTGAACTTTTTCATTATAGGGTCTAAAAAGGATTCTCTTTTTAATTCATTGAAAAGTGCCAAAAAAACAACAAAATACCAAAAAACAAAAACAAAACAAAAGTCAAAACATTGTGTGGATTGTTTTACTTTGTTTTTGTTTATCCCAAACATTTTTACTATTTACATTCTTTCCTACATGGTGTGCATGACAGGTGCTTTTCTTTACTATGAGAAACAAAAGAAACACACAACAAATTCACCTGTCAAACTCAACAATTTAACCAGTCATTTCATAAGCTCATTTTCTCTTTCCTGGAGTTGTGTTGATCAAAACAAAGAAAAACAAATACCAACAAACAAGAAAGAATCAAACTAAAACTGCTAGCTAGACAAAATGTGAAGCGTTTTCAGGAACAATAATACTCAAAATGGCTCTCGCTGACCCTTGAGAGATAACTGCATACAACAGACATAATAAGTGGTTATCAACTACTTAAACTCAAAGCAAAGCACTATCATCCTGATTACACAATTATTGTGTAAACAAAATAGGAATCTTAAAAGCTCTAAGAATTGTCTTCCAATTAGTGTTTACGTTAACAAGAAAAAAAAAAAAATGAACATAAATTTTCACATAAAAAGATTCAAATCCCATCTGCATATCAAACGCTGAAATGACCCCAACGTGTTGAAAAAAGCACTTTACCCAGTTAAATTCCATACTCTGGAAAGACACGTACTTAGAAATTTGGTTAGAAAACGTGTCCTTCCAATATCAATCGATTTAAATTACCCTCATATTGGCAAAAACTCTCATACCTTGGACTCGTGAGATCTTCAAAGTAGTGTCCCAGGTTTCAGGGATACTAGGCTGCTAGCAGAACTTTCCAAGATTTTTCTACAAGAGAAGACCTACCAATTATCTCTGTCGTCTATGTGGAATTTAGTAATTTATTCATGTCTATATTGTTTTTTGTTGATAGCTGAAGAAGGGTTTTGAGCAAAAACGAGGGTAATTTAAATCGATCCATATATTAAAGGTCGAGTTTTCTGGTCAAATCTTTAAATACCTAATTTTCTGGAGTACTGCACTTAACTGGTTAAAACCCCTAACACCAACTTAAGCACGACCATATGTTATTTTAAATATCATAATACCAGTATTTAAGAAACAGTGGTTAAAAAAAAAAACAATCTTGGCTAGGTGAATAATTTGGCCTTGGGCCAAAGCTTTAACTATTTTTAGCCACCCCTTCCCACCTCCTTCACCTTAAGTAACAACACAACAGAAAGAAATATCAAGATAAAAACCACTTTGTTTAAGATATCATAAAATTATGTCAGATTGACCTCTTTTATTTTACCAGTTTAAAAAAAAAAAAAAAAAAAAAAAAAAAAAAAAAAAAAAAAAAAGTAAGAGGAAAATAACAAAATAATAACAACATGGGTGATTCACTATAGTTCCCTCCTGATCAGAGATTTTAACGATAAATATAAACTAGATTATATCCCACTAACGTTTGGATTGTTACAAAAAGAAATTTCTATCGCTCTCAACAGCAATCATCTATTACTCTTGAGCACTTGATTCAATTACCATAATAATACTATTATAACTTTTAGGTTCATAAACATTTCTTTCCGTTATTTCATTTCAAAACTTCAGACTCATTTAACAACAAAATCTTCCTGAGTAATACATTGATTATACATTTTTTAAATGAGCAAAGAGATATGATTTCACACATACCTCTCCAGGTTGAAATTTTATGTTCCTCTAACTCTTCAATCTTTGCCTGAAAAAGAAAAAAATAACATGATTAAAGGCCACTTTCCTTTTTGAAATACATTTTAAAAAATATATCGTATCATATAGTTTCAGACCTAATATAATAAAATAAATTATATTTTTTAAAAATCCTTTGCAATTAAAATTTGAATCGACAGGATGTGAACTCTCGCTTATGGATTACAATTAATATTTTAAAATCTCCAGAGAAAAAGGACAAAAATAAAAATCCCAATGAAATGAAATACGATCTAATCTATGCAATCATGCTATTAAATTAACTGATACTCCAATAAGCTAGGAAGCATATAATAATATATACTTTATTCATCCAAAAAAAATGGAAATTCGTTTACAGACGTGGCATGCATAAAAATGTATAAACACAAAGTTGAGAATCTATGGCGACAATGTATACATATATTTAATATATAAATGCAAATGTACAAACATGTAAAAATATACAACCATGTGTGACCAACCATCTCAAATCAATATTATGTGAAACTGATGCTTAAATTCCCGTTAGCTTTGCTTATGAAATATGAGATAAAACTATTGCCTTCATTGAGAAGAGTAAGATTTTGTTTCTTAGACTTAAAAATATTTAACTCTTCTCATTCTGATCTTTAAAATTCTTCATCTAGATCATTCTGACATAATACAAATTGACATGTGGGGTCACATATTTAATGCAATGCAGGCTTCTGAAATCCAGTAACAGCTATGCAATGCAGGCTTCTGAAATCCAGTAATAGCTATGCAATGCAGGCTTCTAAAACCCAGCAAAAGCTAAGCAATGCAGGCTTCTGAAATCCAGTAATAGCTATGAAATGCAGGCTTCTGAAATCCAGTAATAGCTATGCAATGCAGGCTTCTGAAACCCAGCAAAAGCTATGCAATGCAGACTTCTGAAATCCAGTAATAGCTATGCAATGCAGGCTTCTGAAACCCAGCAAAAGCTATGCAATGCAGACTTCTGAAATGGAGATGGAGAGAGAGAGAGAGAGAGAGAGAGAGAGAGAGAGAGAGAGAGAGAGAGAGAGAGAGAGAGAGAGAGAGAGAGAGAGAAAGACAGAGAGAGAAAGAGAGAGAAAGACAGAGAGAGAAAGAGAGAGAGAGTGAGAGAGAGAAAGAGAGAGAGAGAGAGTGAGAGAAAGAGAGAGTGAGAGAGAGAAAGAGGGAGAGAGAGAGAGAGAGAGAGAGAGAGAGAGAGAGAGAGAGAGAGAGAGAGATATTTACCAATGAAGCTATAAAATATATATTGTTTACACCTATATTTTTCTTTTTTCTTTAATTGATTCCACTGAATATATTCTTTTTTTTTAAATTACCTCTGAGGTTTTGTAGTACTGTTTCAAAATGTTGATAAAATCGGTGATGGTTAACATACCTGCAATAAAATAAATTTATTTATATTAAAACATTAATTAAACTACATACTCATGCTGTTTATCAAATTCACTTTCAAAATCTGAAAAACAATTTCTGGAACAGCAAGTTCAACTTTCACTTTAAAGCCAAAATATCAAATAAAAAAAAGAGACAGTATTTTTTTAAATTATTATTTATCTTCTTTTGTTTTTGTTTTTTTGGTTGTGTTTTTAGTTTTTCTTCTGAAGTAAAAAAAAAAAAACAACAAAAACCAAACTTTTAAACTAAAATAAGCTAATGATAGAAATGTGTTGTCCAAGAGATACCATTTTGGTGGCTAGAAGTAAAATCAAATCATACTCACCAACATAATTCTGTTTCACAGCGTCCCATAAAGGTGCTGCTCTCACGCCGTTGTATACAAGGGCAAAAAATGCTTTCTTTACCTGAAGTAAGAAAATAAACGAAATTCATGTAGAAAAATGTATCTCCTAAAAAAGGAGCATATAAAAAGAAGGGAAAAAAACCCCCCCAAAAAACAACAATACAAAAAAAAACCCAAAAAACAACAACACAAAAAAAAAACCCCGAAAAAAACAAAGACAAAAACAAATCCACAACCAAACAAAAGACATTGCAGACCCCCCCCCCCCCCCCCCCCCCCCCCCGCCAATAACGAAAATAACACCATTACCTTCCTTTTCCCGCCCCGCCCCCGGCATAAAAAGTGAATTTCCTTCCCTACCCGAAAACAATACAAAAGGTCAAAAAGATGTCAGTTTGCCAAATAATTCCATAACCAGAGCATCGACAATGAGATAGATACCTTTCTATACGACTCGACTCCACGGCAAGAGCCTAGAAAACTTGCTGCTTAGAAAAGATATGGACGCATTATACAAACCAGAAAAAAAATAAGTTGTTTAAATTCAAATAATATAATTTATAAAAATAATTCATGATCACGCACGGTATATCAAATTCAAGTAATTAAATTTGCATTCTATTTTACAACGGCAGCTAGGAGACTGCAAAGAACTAGAACTAGAACTAGAACCACGTTTATCTGCCACTGTGCAATTATTAAAAATCCAATACTCACAACATCCGCCAGCCGGATCTAACGTAAATTGATTGATATAATCAATTGAGAACTATCGCCAAAATGCGCTGTCTAAAACTTCCATTTCGTTTCTTCTATAATTTCAATCATTTTCAAACTAACTGACCGGTTAACATCAAAAAAAAAAAAAAAAAAAAAAAAAAAAAAAAAAAAAAAATTCAACAAAAAAAAAATGTGGAGTGCACTTGAAGTGCTGACTCATTGAATAAATATGAAGATAATAAGAGTACATCACATCAACCCATTTGGATTAGGCTGACCGCCGTTTGACAAGTCGGGTGTCAGGTTGTTCAGTATGCGTCCATCACATAACCATATTGCTAAACCCATCTCTTGCACCCAGAATGATCGTCAATTTATTTTTTTTTATTTTTTAAAAATGGGACGAGGTCACATGAGGTGAAATAATAAACTACGAAAAGGACGTCTGCGGCTGGGGAGGGGAAAAGAATAAATAAGAGGCAAATATCACAACATCGTATTGCCAGCATAAGAAGATGGAGAGTGGATGAAAGGAGAGAAATGCTGGCATCGTTATTGGATCTGTCAAGACGAGAGGCGTGGATCGACCTCATCCCTTAACTGTGATCAGTGCTATTGGGAAGGAGGAAGGAGGAGGAGGAGAAGGAAGGGGAGGTAAAAGACTCGTTATTGATTGGGTGAGTTTATGGCCATGTGACCATGATGAGTCGAGCAATCCTTACACTTCAAGGCTGAGTTCAGAGAGAGAGAGAGAGAGAGAGAGAGAGAGAGAGAGAGAGAGAGAGAGAGAGAGAGAGAGAGATCACTGTATTAAAGTGAATTGTGCACTAGCCAAAATCGTATTTTCATATTCGAGGTAACCTAGACACTTGAAAATAAATCCAGCATGACAAGTTCTACCATACTGTAGATAAAAGAACCCCCCCCCCCCCCCCCCCCCCCAAAAAAAAAAAAAAAAAAAAAAAAAGAAAGAAAAAAAAAAAGAAAAAAGAAAGAAAGAAAAGAAAGAACCCCCATTTAAAATTTGGGACAGAAAACTCGTCGTCCAAATATTGATCGATAAAACGATCCTCATCTCGGCAAAAAAACCTCTCAAACCTGGGAATTAGCGTGGTTATTTATTAATTATTTTTTTCAAAGGACTACGGCCGAGTTCACAAAGACAACTTAATGTCGACCAGTTTGCTCTGTAATACAATACTTTTTAAAAAAGTGTCGAATGGTAATAACCAATGTTATACATGAGTGGGAGAAAAGAAAAAAAAGACTAAATTATATGGATCGTATTCGTCGATAATTTTTGACATATTATTGGCAATTAACGCAGAATACGATGGCATTCTCGTGACAATAGAAGAAAAATGTGAGATTTATTTGATTTTAAGACACGTTGGGAGTTATCTTTATCATTTAGAATTAAAGTTTTCTGGTCTAAATGAGAAGAAAAAAAAGTTATAATCGTCAAACGTGAGATTATAAAATAGCACTCATCGTGTCGGCACATTGGCAGGAAACCATCGCTTAGGACAATAATAAACCATTAAGTAAATGTCAAGGTCACAGGATAGATCGTACGACTCCGGCTCCCAGTTACAACAGTATCAACATGTGATACCAATATTGTGGATACCATCAGCTGCTGCTGTTTTATATATAATGTGATATTGTGTAATAAAATTGCACGTCACTGACCTGCCACGAACAGGTCAGGTTTTAAGATCTATCAATATTTCAGGAATTTATATCCTCAACAAATTTTATGAGCGGAAAGAGAAAACAAATGTAAATAAAAAAAAGAAAAAACAAACATAACAAAACCAAGAAGAAAAAGAAATACCCCCAACCCCCCAAAAAAAAGACAAAACAAGAAAATAAAAGAAAAAAACAAAATCAAACCAAAAC
Source organism: Berghia stephanieae (assembly GCF_034508935.2). NCBI lineage: Eukaryota > Metazoa > Mollusca > Gastropoda > Nudibranchia > Aeolidiidae > Berghia > Berghia stephanieae. The sequence continues at coordinate 38,492,791 of NC_088361.1, forward strand.
AGTAAAACAAAACAAAACAAATCAGTTTAACCGATAGGCTAGGAGTTTTACGCCTCCCACGACACTTTAGCACCTGTCAAAAAGTAGTTAAGGTAGATAAATAAAAATTCGTTACCGAATTGTTTGGAATAAAGTTTTCGGAAAAAAACACGAATTGTGTTAGTAAGCAGGTCTGCATAATGATGTGGACACCAGAGATGTCAACAAACGTCCTCTCTCTCCTCTCTCTCCTCTCTCTCTCTCTCTCTCTCTCTCTCCTCTCTCTCTCTCTCTCTCTCTCTCTCTCTCTCTCTCTCTCTCTCGCCTATGAATATTTAATAGTGCAATTTCATAGGAAATCCGACACCTCATATTTATCACAGCATGCCAACTGGACGCGTTTGAAGCTGTGTTAGCGCAGAATCCGATCACTTTGAAATGGATGAACACCACACTGTCATAATATAACAGACCCCTGTCACGGACATATCTACCTCCCCCCCCCCCCCCCCCCCCCCCTCTAAAAAAAATAAAAACAATAAAACATAAAATAATAATACATAAATAAATAAATAAATAAATAAATAAATAAATAAATAAATAAATAAATAAATAAATAAATAAATAAATAAATAAATAAAAAGATTGGATTGGGGATCAAAATTGTTCCGTACAACCAATCTTAATGTTTTGCCAACGAGCACAGAAATACTGGCAAATCTAAAAATAATACAACTACTTTTTCAGATTGATACACGAGTAACGTGTAAAACTTTTAAAATTAAGAAGAGCAATTCTATCAAGTCACCCATTGACTCTTTTATTTAGAAAATCTGCTACGGCATAAATAATTCAATTGTGCGCACCTTTAGACTTTATTACTCGATTAATTTGGAGTGTTAACGACTCTATTAAATTTCACAATGCAGTAGTATAATAAATAAAATAGACAAGTTGCCTTTTCCTAATAGACTTTATTTCCCCGCAAATATTGCGGGTTCTTCACTAGTATACAACAACAAACAAACACAACAACAACAACAAAAAACCCAACAAACTGTACACTTTCTCCAGAATTCTGTATCAATTATAAATGCATGATTTTCACCTCTAATATTTATAGACCAATTCTTTTAAATATGTTAGCTTAGGGGAAGTGCGACTTAGTTTGGCACAGACCTACGTGTACATAGTAGTTATGGTGATGATACCCGAAGGCTCGATTTAATTTTTACGTTGGTTTGATAGCACATTTCCATTACGATGAATGAGAATGGATTATCAGACCTGCAAATAAGTACACTAGACCTGTAAATGAGCTCTATAAAAATTGACTGAAACTCTTCGACAAACTGAAGATTCAATTATTTTTTTTTTAAATAAGGGCATCATTGGAGAGGAGAGTGATAAATACAATATATCAAAATAGTGGGTGTTATTTCTTACTGGAAGTATGACTGCCATAATTTGATGTAGAAGGAATGCTAATAAGCATGTCATTCATATAGGTAAAGATGACTTCATCAAAGTTTACTTTATCATAGTTTTGAGACTCGAAGGGTAAATGTGGTCAATTTTGGCTTAGATGAAACAGTGAAATTTATCGCTCGGTGGCTCAGTTAAAATTGGCTACAGTTGGAATCACGACGGATTGGAAAGTGAAAAAATAATTTAACGAAGGATGTGTGAAAATACCCAGGGAAGTGTTCAGACACGCCTTTTATAAAAAGCGTCGCTTTGTCTTGGCAATATATACATCGTTAATATAAACGGTCCCCATGAGCTATGCGTAGCGCTGTGGAACACTCCTAATTATTTTACGGACATTCGACTACGATTTGTGAATTCTTTCTTTTTTTATTTCTTTCCTTTTTTAAATATTTGAATTTGACAAATTGACTGATTTCAGTTAATTGACTGAGAATTTACACGCCGCAACATATCCATTTCGGTGTAAATTAACTATACTATTTCCACAGGTTCATTTTTCAAATTTTTATTTAAAAAATCCGAATTAATTGTATTTCCGATCAGTATTAAAAATAAATTCTCCTCCTCCTCATCATCAGCAACAGCATGACCACGACGACTACCACCACCACCATCATCATTGCATTGCTCCCATGCCCTCCACCCCCCCCCCCCTCCCAATCTGGATAACTCACTGGGCATTGTACTAGTACAACAAATATAATTTGATGTTCAAGAGAGAAACAAATAAAAAATAAACAAATAAATAAATAAGCACAAAATCACCAGTTCATGACATGTATTTCCTGTATAAGATGAGATACCTCGTCAAAATAACTAACATTCTACTTACGTTCAACTGTGTGTCAAAGATGACGAGCTTGGCACTGGTAGGAATGAGGTCGTAACATTTGTGTGTCTTCATAAACTTTACATAAATTAGATCTTCATTCTCATCTAGATGAAAATAGAAAAAAAAATTGAAAGTATAAAAACATTTGAAAACAATATAAATAAAAAAAAATAGATTTAAAAAGCAACAACAAACAAGGCCAAACAACAAACAAAACCACATGAACCCGAAGTAAAAAAAACAAAATTGAATAAAACTGGATTTGAAGAGTTAGTATATGACTGACTTGGACTCAGTCCATGGTTAAAAAAACAACAAATAAACAAAAAAAAAAAACAAAAAAAAAAAAAAACTGAGCTTTTATATAGAGCAATATCCACTAAATGTGTTCAAAGTCCAATACAAGGGGTCCCTAGCCAGCAGCAACACTACACATGGAGGACGAGACTTGATGCCTGTTAGACGATATTACAATTATTTTCGACAGACACAACGCTGTTAACGACCAGGTACTCATTTTATACCCGAGTACGGTGAGAGAATGTGAGTAAAGAGCTTTTTCCAAGGACTCAACTATCCGCCGCTCGGAACTAGAACCCAGGACCTTCCGATCCGAAGGCGAATGTCATATCCCTGGACCACACAGCCATTGGGATACCGTCTGCATGCCCAAGACAAAGCCCAAAGGTCAGAAAAGATCTCATCCGAGCTCCCTCCACTTCGTTACGGACAGAGGAGAGTCCTTAACACCGAGTTAAAAGGCTTCCTATACCAAAATTAGTGCGGCTCCACTTGCCATGGGCAACGACAATACGTACATAGCACTTCGGATATTTTAGTCCGCTGTGGGTACAAATCAACATTCCAAGCCAAGGTCAATCACAGCGTTACTTATCGTATAAAGATGTTCATCAACACGATAAGAATGATCTTATTTTAGTTTCAACGTAGAATAACTCCTAGGTCCACTCTCCCAAAATATAGATGTAAATGATTAGATATAAAGTAAATCATCGTTATAACAGTAGTAGTAGTAGTAGTAGTAGTAGTAGTAGTAGTAGCAGTAGTAGTAGTAGTAGTCGTAACCCTAGCGACAGCAGCAACAACGACAACAAACAATTATAACGACAATGACAAATAGAGAAAAAAAAGAACAAACAAGAACAAACAAACAAACAAACAAAAACAAAACAATCTCATCCCAAAGATCTTGAACCAATATATATATATATATATATATATATATATATATATATATATATATATATATATATATATATATATATTTAAACGTTCTGTTAGAGTCCTATAAAAGTTTGTGGTTGTGGTGGTAGTTAGGGCATTTGAAAAAGGCATCGAAATGATGGACTACGAAACCTAAAAAGAATTATTATTTTGCTATCTATATGGGTGCCCGTAACATCGTCTCCAACATCTGTATCTATCTGCATGCAAATTTTCATTTTGTATGGATTTGCAGGGGGGAAAAAAGCCCTTTGTGCAGAAAGCCCATTCGAGTGGCTCTCGTCTCCTTTGTAGAATATCTTCGGTTTTGGAAAGGTGAACTACCCTAATCTGAGGGCTCGATGACATGACATTATGCAAATTAATGTGTATTTTACAATGTGCTTTGTGGTAAGAAAAATAAAAGAAAAAATAATAATACTAATAAAACCTTATATTGTGACCAGCTAACAACATGATGGATGTGACACCTCAAGGACGATTGAATAAACCATAAGTCATCTCCCCTTTGGGGAAAAATGTGGACAGCTTCCAATTTTCTGTGGCCTTATTTATCTTTCTCCCCTTTTTTCTTTATTTGTTCTATTCTCCTCTTCTTCTTTTCTTCACTTTAATAACATCATTTCTTTCCCCTTGTTTTTCTATGTTTTAAATTTTAAAACCCCCCCCCCCCCCCCCCTTCCTCTTTTTATTTTCTTTAACTCCAACACGGGTGCACGCGATCAGCTTCTATTATTTCCACTTGATACTGGTATTGTATACAATGCCCCGTCTGTTCCATTAGATTCAGGTGTCTATTTACTCAAGCCAACATCCATTTAACGGCCTTTCCAAGAATTTTCAACACCTTTCGAGAAAAAGTAAGATTTCTTGTCAAAGAGAGCACGATCTTATGGTGGGAAAAAAAATGTAGTCTGTAATAGTAAACTCGCAGTCATCTCTCAAGTTAAATAAATTTGGAATAATTAAATTGTCATAAATGCTTGCCAATTAATTTTTTTTTTTTAAACGTGTTTTGTTTTGGTTTTAGGTGATTTCAGACTACAGCAGACTGAGTCATGACGTTACAGTTGAGATCAATACTCTTGACACAGAGCCGCCTCAGCATGTGTCAACATTAATACCTTACGCATCCACCACCCCTCCATCGGTTTGATATAAAAATATCAACGACGAGGATGATAGCTCAAGGCCGAATACGTTATTATTATTATTATTATTATTATTATTATTATTATTATTATTATTATTATTATTATTATTATTATTACGGCTGATGTATGTCCTTAAACATGACAATAGGGCTTTATACGGTTATGGTCTCTTGAGCGATGGAAGATAAAAGGATGTAAAACTGATCAAGATAGAATTGGAAAACGATACAAACACAAACAAACAAAATATGTTTTTAATGGTTATTGCTACAGAGACAATTTTTTCGGACAGATACAACGCTGTTAAGGGCCAGCTACTCATTTTACACCTGAGTACGATGAGAGAATGTGAGTAAAGAGCCATCTCCAAGGACTCAACTATGCGCCGAGCGAGGCTCGTACCCAGGACCTTCCAACCCGAAAGCGATTGTCATACTACAAGACCACATAGCCGCATTTTATGGATAGGAGGAAAAAACTTAACCACAACAATAATAACACAAAAACATTGTACTCACCTAGATCTTCTATTTCCATTCGATCCGAATCCACACTTAACTGGAAAATGGAAAAGGAAAAAAAAAAAAATAAGCATAAATAGTTTGTAAATAATATGAAATAAGAATAACATCAAATTATATATTTTTTTTAATGAATCAAAATCACATGTCGCATTGTCAACATTAACAAAATTTAAACAATAACCTAAAAAAAAAAAAAAATTAAAAAAGAAAGAGAATACATAATTTTGCTATGGTTTGTCTTCGGTACTTTTCATAACTAGTTAATTAATCAATTCATTTATTGGTCAATTTAGTCATTCCATGATCCATTAACTTAGGGATGGCTTTCTCTCTTAATATACCTATTCTATTTCTTTATCTATTCATTTATATATATTTATTTCTTCTTTTTTTTTATTGATATAATTGAATTATATATATATATATATATATATATATATATATATATATATATATATATATATATATATATATATATATATATATTTATATTCTGTTTATTTATTCAACATGTTTATTTGTTTATCCATTCATACATTCATTTATATTTTTTCCTGTACTCTTCCTCCAAAATAAAGCTACACACACACACGCACACACAAACACGCGCGCAAAGAGTCAGGGTATGGCATTTTACAGAAAATGGTACATCGAGAGGATGTTCACGAGAAACCGACTTTTGACTTTATCACAAGATCCCGGAGCCAGAGAGGAATTTAATGACAATAAAAAAAATAATTATTTCAACAAAATTCTGGCAGTTTAAAGGTTATGGAGCACATCAGCTTCGTGAGGTTTAGCGCGCATGTTATGTCAGGCTATTAATCGTGTCAATGATGAGGTATTTTCTCTTATTTTATTATCATTATATGTAATTTTTTCAAGGAGTTCCGATTTTCAGCATAGAAATCCGATTACCGTTATAACTGACTTGTCCTCCTCCTCTTTATCTTCCATTAGTATTATTATCTTCATCATCATATCATTATTATTATTATTATTATTATTATTATTATTATTATTATTATTATTACTATCACTGGTATTATTTTAATATTATCATCATTATCATTATTATTGTCAACATTATTATTATTGTTTTTATTATCGTTATTATTATCGTTATTATTATTATTATTATTATCGTTATTATTATTATATTATTATTATTATATTATTATTATTATTATTATTATTATTATTATTATTATTATTATTATTATTATTAATAATAATAATAATAATAATAATAATAATAATAATAATAATAATAATAATAATAATAAATTATAATAATAATAATAATAATAATAATAATAATAATAATAATAATAATAATAATAATAATAATAATAATAATAATAATAATAATAATAATAATAATAATTAATTATTAATATCATCATCACTTTCATTATTATCAATATTATTTCATTTCTTCAATGAATGTCACGGAGTTGGCAATTCTTTTAATTCATAACAGAGCTCTGCCAATCGTTTTGAGAGAGAAAAAAAATATTAAAAAAAAAGAAAGAAAGAAATGCAAAGCACACATACTGAAAGAAAAAAAAAAAAGGAGGAATGCAAGTTTCAAGATTGATATTTACAATATAAAACATCATAATTAAATGTATAAACGTTCCGTTCTTGCATTCTTATTTTTATTCTGGTTTCAGACCAGACATATTGCTGAAATTTATATTTTACAGTTAGTTAGCGTCACTCAAAAGAGTAGAGAAACAAACCCAAAACAGCTAAAAAAAAAAAAAAAAAAATGAAAAACCCAAACCCAAAACCGTGATCCATCGTCTCAAATCGGTATCATGCCGGAGTGAGCCGAATGCCGAAATGTGAATTTCGAGTTAAAATGATAGGAAATATGAGATTTTTTTTTGGTTCATCCTACTGAAATAAACTGTATTCTTCTTTATAAAAAAAAAAACAAAAAAAAAAACAAACAAACAAAAAAAAAAAAAAAAAAAAAAAAAAAAAAAAAAAAAAAAACCCACGTCCTTATAATGTGAATCTAATGAAAGTTGTAAAGACTCTCCACAGTGGTTTTAGTTGACTTACCCTATTAAAGACATCCGTTTTAAAGATGATGGCATGTGTGTGGCCTTCATTGCTCAGGGAACTACTACGATGAGTGCTCGGGGGCGCTGATTTGGGCTCTCCGCCTTGTAGACGTAACGGGGACACTGGGGAAAGCAATAAAAATAACATTTAAAAAATAATAAAATTCCTCTTATTCAATCTCCAATGGGAAATGTATCTGTAGTATCTATTCCAAGGGAAGACTGGAATATGCCAGGCGTCAGCCACAGTGCGACACCGCAAAGTGAGCTAGGGCGAGGTGGCGAGGTGATGGGAGTCGAACTTGATACCCTCTGGATGCGAAGCAAAGACCATACTACGACTGGTGGCAGGCTGGCAAAAGTTATGAGGTGATACTGACTTTTTCATGGACCGAAGTATAAATTTGTCTTTTAATGATTATGTCCGTTAACATGTCACTTTAGCCCAGGGCTTGTTTGATAAAAAACTCTCCTCTCAACAATGAATAATAAATAAATAAAAATAAAAATGAGCTTTATATAGCGCAATATCCACTAAATGTGCTCAAAGCGCTTTACAAAGACTCAACTATGCGCCGAGCGCGAGGCTCGAACCCAGGAGCTTCCGATCCGAAAGCGAGTGTCATACCACAAGACCACATAACCGCATGAATGCCTGGATGGGTGGGGTGAATACAACGAGTGAAGAAGCGGATGAAATGATGGATGAATCAATGTTCGATGGACACAAAGTCGTGCATTTAAATTGCATGTTGCAATAAATGGTTAAAATATAATCCAAAGGAATAATCTTTAAAAAGAATAAATAAAAATTCTATCTCCAAACCCCAACTGCCTAAATAATTCGCGTTTTGGAACAAAGTCTCAATATTACTAATCCGATATTTAAATTGAAACAATGTAGCATACCTCAAAATAAATGAAGAAAAAAGAAAAAAAGGATCTGGTACTGCAAATCAGATGTAATACAGGAATGGTAGAAAAGTTGATCTCCAGAATAAAACAAACAAACAAACAAACAAAACAAAACAAATATCAGGTGGAGGTTGGAGAAAGGAAAGGTCACAGCTTGTACATGTCATTGTATTTTAAACCGAAGAGTACTCTTTGCCTCATCTTAGTTATTTCATTTATTTTTATTAGTTTTTAGGTTTTTTTTTTCGTTCTCCATTAGCTATGACAGATCGTTAACCCCATGTGCTCTCTTGGGCAATAATATTATGGTTGATTTGTTTTATATCGTTGATCACACATTTGTGCTACAGATCTATTATTATCACGCTCCAAAGCGTTCGATTTCTATAGGTTTTGAAAAAACAAACACACACAAGCAAAAGCAACAACAACAACAACAATAATAATAATAAGAAGAAGAATGATAATAATAATAATAATAATTATGATGAAGATGATGACAATAATAATAATAATAATAATAATAATAATAATAATAATAATAATAATAATAATAATAATAATAATAATAATAATAATAATAATAATAATAATAATAATAATAATAAATGCGTAACTCATAATACAAACACAAAGCAAAACACGCCCATAAGGCGAAAACCACCGAAATCAGCTGACAAACCAAGCCTATTCATTCCCGTCACAACCCGTATCGACCCTATCCTTGGAGTCGAATAACCGCACAATAGATTTGGATGATGGCCAAACGCAATCATTATGGAATTCCAATCCCTTTTGTATTAACGTCCTTTTAAAACGTCGATAATAAATAAACCAATTTCAAAACAAATAGTGTGTTGTGTTATTCTCGCCCGACACACCAGACAAAAGGCGAATATTCTATTGCAATTCTATTTTAAGGTGGGATCGTGGAGTTCTGTATTCAACTATTTAATTTTTTTTTTTTTTTTTTAAATATTAAAAAAAAAAATTTTTGACACAGTGAAACAACCACGGTTTTAATCATAGTTAAAAGCTTTACGCGAGAAAAAAAAGTGCAAGTGAAACAAGAGAATTCTGTAATACAGAGGATCCCTCTTTCCAAGGCCATCTATGTTTTTTTTTTTATTTTTTTTTTTTTGTATTTTTTTTTTAAGGAAGAGAAAGAAAACAAACAAACCAATACTAGATACAATACAGAAGAATACAAACACACGCCAGGGAGACCAATATCGAGAACAGTGTTCCATCAAATTCTTTTAACTTTTTGAAGGGTATTACCAAAAAAAAAAAAAAAAAAAAAAAATAGATTATAAACGACTCTCTCTCTCTCTCTCTCTCTCTCTCTCTCTCTCTCTCTCTCTCTCTCTCTCTCTCTCTCTCTCTCTCTCTCTCTCTCTCTCTCTCTCTCTCTCTCTCTATTCCTAACAATGAAGTGACAGATTCAACATGGAAAGGGTAGACTTTACAATTTACAATGAAATGTAATGTCGGTCGATCAGAAATTCACCGGTGAGAACATGAACCTTAAAATAGTGGGCAGTTTGTTTTGACAAGTTGGTGATACTGAGGCGAAAAAAAAAAAGTCTAGATTTGTATATATTACAAATCACATGTGCAGAAAACCGCTTGCTTTTTTTGTTGTTTGGTTTTAAAAGCAATCTAGATATGAATATGAACTTTCCATTGACTTTTTAGACCTATTCATGGGCGGGGCTTTAGCCGACGTGTACTTATTTACAGGTCTGATAACCGCTCATTATTGTAATGTAAAGCTCAAAATAATGACGCAAAATAGAGTCCATTACAACAATGTTGAACTAGGCCCATACGTGGGTTCGGATGTTAGACCTGCATATATATAGACGTCTGTTTAAGCATAAACATTCTTCTCTTCCATTAAAGTCAAACCCACAATCTAATATAACCCTTTTTATCATATTATAATCGGTGTCATTTTCTGGAAAACACCTTAAAAACAAGACTACAATGCCTAGTGAAAACCTACAATAAAAGACACTGTCCAATTAACTGCCAAACTCTGTACAAACACGTATTTATTGTTTTAAGTTACACGTTTTTTTCTTGAATTATTTTCAAATAAATCATTTTTTAAAATACCGAGCTCCGTGGGATCAAATAAATGTAGACCCCCCCCCCCCCTCTCCCCACACACACAAAAAAAATATACGGCAGTCAACTGGTTAAGTTAAAACGAAACTGCCTCATTATCTGCTGAATGCTTAGACTCCTTCCGCACTAGGACAAAACTGTCCCGGGACAAATTTGTCCTGTCCCACTGGAGAAAACTTCTATTCAAAAGGGGCTCCGCACTAGGACAGGACTGTCCCAGGACACACCCGCGCGAATGCATTATTTATTTATTTTTACAAGATTCAAAAGTGTATTTGTAGGCAATTGCAACTCTAATAATTCACGTTTTATGAATCAACATAAGATACGACATGACGATAATGATTTTTTTACACTGAACAATGGGATTTGTTTACATAAGATTTATATAATCATGACATATTCTTATAGCAAGAGTAATACTATTGCTGCTGCTGCTACTACTACTACTACCACCACCACCACCACCACCACCACCACTACTACTACTACTAGCAGTAGCAGTAGTAGTAGTAGTAGTAGTAGTAGTAGTAGTAGTAGTAGTAGTAGTAGTAGTAGTAGTAGTAGTAGTAGTAGTAGTAATGGATGAAATAAAGGTTGCATATTTCTGTGCTTTACTACGTGGAAAAAAAAAGATAAATTGAAAGAGAAAACAATATCGGGTGCATCCTTTAATGACCCAAAGATTGCTCAAGGGTCAATTCCGTAGACTCTATGGTCATCTCCGATCTTATCCTAAAATGACTTTCTAGGAATCACATCATTTTACCCAGGTGCGAATGAGTACCAGTTCGCTGATGAAAGTAATCTTTGACGGACTAGCATCATTCAAGAGATAATAGAAAGTCAGCATGCTTCGTTCCCGAAAGGCATCAGTTGACTAAGTCACCTCGCCTAGCTCAATTTGCGACGCTGCACTGCGGCTGACGCCTGGGTTATACCTCGTCCTAGCTAAATTTGCGGCGCTGCATTGCGGCTGACGCCCGGGTTATTCCAGTCTTCCCTTGGAATAGACCCTCGAGAAAAATTTCCCCTATGGGATGAAAAAGGGAATTTTATTTTTTTTTTAAATTTAAACTGTTATCTGTCTGTTCAACGCCACAGAAACATGGATAAGTTCCGGATTTATAAGCTTAGGAGGCAAGATGGCCCATGGTTAGCGCGTTGTACTCTGGACTCAGAGGTTCTGTGTTCGATTCCGACCGAAGCCAATCTGTACTTTCTAGAGCAAGAAAATTTACTCCAATCACTCACTCCAATCAGGTGTAAAAGGGTACCTGTCAAGCTGGGATAGTAATCTGCGATAGACTAGCGTCCTGTTCAAAGGTTTTCAAACAAATACGTTAATTGTCCGCTTCACGCTATTGAAACCGGGATAACTCCTGCACCATTGGCTACAAGGCTCTAAAGGACTTAATTTGTCTTACAATGAGTCCAAGTGGCTCAGAAGGACTTACTTAAAAATATTTAATTGAGAATTCCCGAAATAAATAACGATAAAGATACTTGATCCCACAAGTTACCGAATAGATGTGCGACCGGTTTTAGACTCGTTACTGCTGTGTCACAGTGTGACACTTCTTAAATTATATTTATAAACATACGTTTTTATATTGCCGAAAATGTTTATGTTGCTATGCCTTCTGTACGTGGCTTCATCACATAGAATTATTTTTTGAATTGTTCTTGCTTTTTTATATTCAGAATTGAAATACATAAATAAATTATAACTGATATTGAATGTAAGCATCAGTTTAATATACCAAAACAGATAAAATGGACGTTTCGGGTTTTCCCTTCATCAACAACACATGATGCATTAAAAACTACAGACGAATGAGATAATGTGGTAGTGGCGTTGTTAAGATGCATAAACAAAAACATTGATGGGCAGGAAATTGTATTGCTACTTTGCGAGGAAGCGCGAATTAAAACAGAGCAATAGAAATTTATAAAAGGTGCGTACTTAATTATGTCAAAAGAGGGGAGGCGGGGAGGAACTGTGTAATGCAGTATAGAAGACAGTGAACTAAAATAAAGTGTGGA
>NC_088361.1:38510184-38567684 GCF_034508935.2 Berghia stephanieae
TGCAGTTCGGCTAGATATACGTTCTTGTGGTTGGAAACTCGCATTTGGACGGGAAGGTCCAGGATTCGGCGGATTCGATTTGAGCGGCGCATAGTCGTCTTTGGAAAAGGCTCTTGAACTCTCGTGCTCCAGTGCAAAATGAGTACCTGACCGTTAAGTGTTGTCTGTCGAAAAAAATAATGTAATATCGCCTTTCGTGTATCATGACTCGTCCTACATCTTCAGTGTTGCTGTCGACTAAGGACCCCTTGTAAAGCGCTTTGAGCACGTTTATCGATATTGCGCTATATAAATGCTCTAGTAAAGAAAAAAAAAACAAAAAGAGAAGAAAACCAAACAGAAGAAAAAGCAAAACAAACAAAAGAACCTGAAAAGGTGGGAGGGGAGCCCGGGGGGTGGGAGTGAATCAGTACATCCCCAACAGATCCCCCACCAAAAGGGAATGATTCGACATCGACTTGTAGATAAACAACACCGCTTTAAAACAATTTGAGAACATTATTAACATATATCTACAAAGGAAAGATTCATGGCGGTTTATAGATATATTTTTAAAACAGACAAACTAATACTAATAGATTTAGTCTTCAGTTATCAGTCAGCAGCATTGACCAATCTTTGCAAATTATTACATTAACTACCGTTCTGGCTCTAATCTTTACACGATAATGACCCGCCAAGGACACGCATAAAAAACCCTTTATGATCGGCAGACAGCAAAAGGGGAAAACATTATTATTATTATTATCACCACGAATGCAATGTCTGCCTTTAATCATCACCCTGCAATCAATATTACAACCACCACCAGACATTACATAGATTAACATCAATCAGAAGCTGTGTGGCTTTGGTAGATAATGTATCATCAAGACCGAACAACTTAAAGAGAAGAAAAAGAAATTTAAAACAAAAATCCAGCTCCGGGTGGCGCTTAATTAATCGAGTCTTTGGAGAAGGCTCTTTACTCACATTCTCTCACCGTACTCAGGCGTAAAAAGAGTACCCGTAATTTTTTCTTTCTTTTCTGACCCTCCTGTTCACCCAGCAGTGATTGGGTAGATGGGTCTATTGGATCTGGCGAAAAGTACTTTCGGATTGGCTAGCGTCCTATCCAAAGGTTAGAAAGCAATTGCTGTTGTCCGTTTCACGCTATAGACACCGGGATAAACTCTGGCTCTGAAGGACTACTTGAATGGCGTTGTTGTTTCCGTCTTGCTGCAAACGGTGACGGTTCTAGTTATATTGAAATTAAATATTTTAAAATATAGATATTTACATAAAAAGGGAGCTTTCGTTGTTGGATAACTCGCCAATCTAGCGCAAAATTACTATATCTTAAAACCGTTATTTCCATTTTCGTATGAACGCAAAATAGATCCATCTGCACTAGGCCTATTGTGTAAATGTTGAAGTGGAGGCAATATGGATTCCATTGCATTAATAAATATTGTATTATTCATGTCACATGGACAGGCATATTTTTATTATGTAAATAACAAGCGTGTTGTATTGCATCATCCTGGGCACACACACACACACACACACACATACATACACACACACACACACAAACACACACAAGCACGCACTCGCACTGAACACATTCAAATGCACTGAGAGCATGAGTGAAAATAAAATGAATAATTATGTGGCACTATATTATTGATTGCTTTTATGCATGTTATCCTCTCTCATCATTGTACCACATTTTAATGCCATGACAATCAGTTAAACGATATTTTTTTAAAAAGCAGTAAAAAGTAACAGATTGGACGAAAAAATAATGTTAACCATAGGGAAACCGCAAAAGGCGGCTGTTGCCATACTTAACGATAAGCGGAGGAGGCCTGCCCTCAACAACAACAGAAGCAGGCAGCCCTCGCCATTGTCAACATGACCGAATTTCGACAACCTTGACCTCAGAGAGTTCGCGCTTACACACAACAAACACACAAGTTAGAACACGCTCAGCAAATTGATTTTTATCAGGGAAACACATCAGGGATTCGACGTCCGACACTTGACATTAAGCTCTTTTACCTTGCTCGCCTTTATTTACAACCCCTTGGCCTAACCTCCTTTTCCATATGTTCGCCACTCTCTCTCTCTCTCTCTCTCTCTCTCTCTCTCTCTCTCTCTCTCTCTCTCTCTCTCTCTCTCTCTCTCTCTCTCTCTTCTCTCTCTCTCTCTTTCCCAACACACACACACACACACACACACACACACACACTAAATATCATTACCTATAATTATAATTTGTTCTATTTGAAGAACTATTTTAAGATCTTATAAATGAGAATTCTAAAAATTATATCTAAATTATATACAAATTATATTAATGCGCATTGTAATCCGTTCACTCTTCCTATTAAGTAAGTTATTCTAAAACCTAAGGACGTCCACACGTGGATCGGAGAGCATAGCATACTATTGTTTTCAAGTTAAAAAACGTGCGCAAACTTTTTTTTTTTTTGCGCGGGGGGGGGGGGGGGGGGGGGGGGGGTAGATCTTAACTTTCATTTTTAAGAAACTATACGAATTAATATTGAACAAATTATATCACCCCCATCCGGGGCACTCGCGAAATCCCAGATTTGAGAGGTTTGCCAAGACGTCTGTCATTTAAATCGATCCATATTTGAAAGAAGAGTTTTCTGGCCAAATATTTTAATACGTGTAACTGTTTGTTTTCTTTAAAAAGGCATGATATAAATAGACCATTTTCCCCTGCCAATGAATAAACTGAATGCGGACAGTGTGTGTGTGTGTGTGTGTGTGTGTGTGTGTGTGTGTGTGTGTGTGTGTGTGTGTGTGTGTGTGTGTGTGTGTGCAAGAGATAAAGATTTGGAATGGACCGACAAGATGTGGAATCGACGGCTGGGGCCAAGAAGAAGGATCGATGGACAATTAATAGGATGATCGGAAGGGTGAGGGAGGTAGATAGACTCGAGTAAGAGAGAAAGGCTGATGACCTTGCTCGTTTGTTTGGAAGCGCTTGAGAACCTATTATTAAGGGACAGACAAATAATCACCACTGATAATAATAAATCAGGGGAACGTTCCAATTCTAAGACAAGAAAGAAACTATATTTCCTTGGTAAGAGGCAGAATGCAATTTGATTAAATACATTCATGGGAGAGCAGAGAAAGACAAAGCTACAGGGAGGTAACGGAGGAGGAGGAGGAGGAGGGTCAATTAACAAGCAGATTTTTGACCAATTAAAATGTGGAATTTGTGACACACCCTCAAGCCCGCTCGGACAAAATTTACCTGGTTGTTTTCTGTGACGTGACGACAATTCAAAGTTGAAAAAAAGAATTTGACGATTGGAACGGATTACAAAATAAGAGAGCACGTGTATCGCCAAACTCGGCGTAAAATACTGCTATTCCTGCTTTCTCCATTATTACAGTGTATTCTTTTTCTTCTTATTAATATTATCTTCATTATTACTATTATCATTATTATTATTATTATTATTATTATTATTATTATTATTATTATTATTATTATTATTATTATTATTATTATTATTATTATTGGTATCAGTATTTATAGTATTATAGCAACGTGGAATATAATATACCTTCTTAATGTGCTGATCTATATATAATATATAAAATGAACCCAAAAAAATGTTTCGTTAGGATAAGCAGTTTTGTTTGTTTGTTTGTTGCTTTAGGTCTCTTCCAACACAATTGAGGTTATATGAGAGACCGCTGAAACAAAAAAACAAGCAATCTAACAAAAATAGTACAAATGTCAATCAAAATCATAACCTAAAGATATCATAAGCTAAATTATAAATAACCAAGAACAAACAGGCAGAGGATTTACAGGAAAAAAAATATCCCCTGTCAAAAATACAATCACAAACCAAAGAAGCAGGATAGGCTAGTAAAGAGAAGAAGAAACGACATCACTATCGGATCGTACACCCATGCGAACATCATAGGTATATGATTCAAGGGTGATGCTCCCATCCAACCACCCGCTAGGATAAGCAGTACAATCAAAGTAGCAACAGCTGTTGAGTAGTCCAATGACACATACAAACGCAACTTCGTGGAACTGACCCTTCCCTTTCTCTTTCCCACAACCTTAACTCTCGTCTCCAGTTTGCTCTGCTCTTTCCCAATACTCAAAATCGATCTGAAATCGCTCATTTTCGGTGCAAGTACCAGTACCAATTCCAGACTAGTTGCAAAGAACTACCCACTGATTTAGTTGTGAAATAAATACATCACAACATTGGAATTGTTCAAACAATGATGTGCGATTAGACGCATCTTCATCAAAAACTTATAGGTTACATTATACTATATTTCACACCGCATTCATTCAAGAACAGTCTTGCAAGGAAAGGTCAATTGTCAAATCTCAAACTAGTCGGTAAAGAATCAATTGTACCAACAACCCCTGACCATTAGTGTTATGGCCAGGTAAGGCCTTGCAGAATGCCGTATCACCACAAAACGCCTTGTTTACATATTCACAAGAAAACTTCTACTTCTACTTCATAATGATGTTAAGCGTAAAGCTAAAATACGCAAACAACCACTAGCCGGATATAACGTACCGACAAGCAAAACTACATGTGTAACCTTAAACGTTTCTGGTCTGATTGATAGAATGTGCGAACTAATCACCAAAATGGCTGTCTAAAATCAATAAAGAGCTGAGCGACGTCATTTTTTCTCTCTCTCAGCCCATTTAATAGACCCTTAAATCCCCCCCCCCCCTCCCACCCCCAAGTCCATTAAATGATAATCCAAAATAACTTTAATAGTTTATATTTGCCTAGCTGGGCCGGGGTTATCATTCTATCGATTAATATGAATTTAAAATCTTCTGGTCATTTTTTTAAAAAGTTGATTTGTCAGTGTACCTCAAGGCATTGCACCAAACCGGATAAAGTAATGACAAGGTAATGGGGACACGAGACGCGGGATTAATCGACCGATACCTTTTAGATGACAGACTTGCACAGCGACGATGACCTCGACCGACCTTCTTGGACAGCATCAGATAAAGTGTTAATTTATTAATGCCCGTTACGTCGGTCCCGGCAACGCTCATAGCTTGATATTCCACAAGCCACTTACAGTCTGTATTATTCATACGTCGTCCTAATGCAAGAAATGAATGATTTAGCTATTATGTTAGGTATTATATTGACCACGGTGAAAAAAAATAAAAACAAACTATTCTAATTCTACGTCATTTATCTCGCCAGATTGAAATTTCAGCCAACGCATAGAATACGAGAAACACACCACGTGTGCAATCTTCGCGGAGGATCCATCTCCATCCAATCCTCGTAGTTAGAGCGTTATTTAGACCAGAGTTATGCTATTGAAAAAGAAAATAAATAGTATTCTATCTCTGATGCCAACAGAGTTAAAGACTATTCTATCTACAATTTGGAATAGTTTTCTTTACTAAATTGTGCTTGGTTTTGTCAAAATAGAAAGAAGAAGAAAAAAACAAACAAAAACAAACAAACTATTCCGTGTCCTTTTCAGCTGGTTGAAAATATCATTTTGGCCCAAAACGTGAGAGAGAGAGAGAGAGAGAGAGAGAGAGAGAGAGAGAGAGAGAGAGAGAGAGAGAGAGAGAGAGAGAGAGGGGGGGGGGAAGATAAAAGAAGGGAGAAGGTGGGAAAATAAAAGGGCAAAAGATTTATTGCGCTAGCAACACTTTCAGTCATTTCAGCTAAGAGGAAGTTGATGGGGTAGTTACAACATTGGGAGCGATTATTTGAGCAATAATGCCCAAAATAGCCGTAGGGTTATTTAGACAATGTCAAAATAACCAGAGAGTTATTTGGCCAAAATGGCTATATGAGGCTCAGGTTTCTTTGGGCAATGTAATACAGATTTTTAAAAACCCAACAACAATAACAAAAATAAGTAAATAAAAACCCAGCAAAACAAAATTAAAAGGTTTTCGAAAACTGAAAATGACGAAGATAACAATAAATAATATCAATGTGAAGTGTCGGGATTTTTGCCATACGTTATCCTATATTAAAATGTTGATTGCATAATCTCAAAGATCGACCATTTTTTTTTATCATCATCATCATAACTAACAACATCATCATCACCAACACCACAATCATTATCAACACTTTCATCATCATCATCATCATCATCATCATCATCATCATCATCATAATCACCACAACAAAAATTGACAACAATCACCAACCATGTTTAACGCCCTACATGAGACAGCACGTAATCAAATATCGAGAAGCCTACCACATTTACAACAGTGCAAAATAATCAAACATCTATGGATATGTAGACAGGTAGATAGACGGTGGGATGGATGGGCGGATGAATGGATGGGCGGATGAATGAATGGATGGATAGATGTATGTATGTATGTATGATGGATAGTGGGGTGGATGGGTGGATGAATGGATTGATGGATGAATAGATGGATGTATGTATGATGGATAGTGGGATGGATGGATGGATGGGCGGATGAATGGATTGATGGATGAATGCATGGATGGATAGATGGATGTATGTATGTATGACGGATAGTGGGAGTGGGATGGATGGATGGATGGGCGGATGAATGGATTGATGGATGAATGCATGGATGGATAGATGGATGTATGTATGATGGATAGTGGGAGTGGGATGGATGAATGGATGGGCGGATGAATGAATGGATGGATAGATGGATGTATGTATGTATGTATGATGGATAGTGGGGTGGATGGGTGGATGAATGGATTGATGGATGAATGAATGGATGAATGAATGGATGAATAGATGGATGTATGTATGATGGATAGTGGGATGGATGGATGGATGGGCGGATGAATGGATTGATGGATAGATGGATGTATGTATGTATGATGGATAGTGGGAGTGGGATGGATGAATGGATGGGCGGATGAATGGATTGATGGATGAATGCATGGATGGATAGATGGATGTATGTATGTATGATGGATAGTGGGATGGATGGGTGGATGAATGTATAGATGAATGATGGATGGATGGATGGATGGATGTATAGATGGATGTATGAATGATGGATAGTGGGATGGATGGGTTGAATGGATAGATGAATGATGGATGGATGTATGGATGAATGAATGAATGAATGAATGAATGGATCAACGAATGGCTGACTGTATAAAAAGGTAGGCAAGTAGAGAGATTACCATTAATGACAACGAATCATAAATAAAAGATTCTGACAAGAGGTTGCCTGGATTTCCTTTGACACGCAGTCTAGATAAAATCAATAACAACAGATTATTACAGACACTCTGCCTTTGGCTCCCATTCAGAACAGTAAATAAAACAGAAAGCAGTCGAAAATGAATCATCAAATCATTTATTTCTTCAGGTTTTTATTAAATAAAAAAATCCGAATCATCATCAACTCCACCACCACGACCAGACTTCCCGTGTCTGCTTTCGTGAAAAAGAATGAGGCCCCCCCCCCCCCCTCCCTCTTATCCCCATTTCGAGAATTTTTGATCACAATGACATATTTACCTTTGGGATTACTGCCTCTTTGAACTTCAAAAGAGGGAGAGGGAGAGAGAGAGAGAGAGAGAGAGAGAGAGAGAGAGAGAGAGAGAGAGAGAGAGAGAGAGAGAGAGAGAGAGAGAGAGAGAGAGTATGCAATGATGATAATCTTTAAGTGAATTGGGATTATCATTTTCAGGAATTTGTCGTACGGATAAAATTGAAGTGGGACTTAAGCCTAATTTATTGAAGTGTTCCCGTCACCAATGTTCGAAAAAATTAATAATATGAATGAATATTTAAAATTTAAAAAATAAATAAACTGTGTAGGTCATTGACGGATCAAGAAGTGTGACAAATTAAAATGCTGAATGTGGGAAAATTGCATTCAACAATAACATCATCATTAACGGAGTCAAGATAAAGTAGGTTATCATAACATGTTAATTCTTATGGGTGAAAAAAGACCCCCCCCCCCCCCCCCCCCCCCCCCCCCCCCCCAAATAAAAAAAAAAAAAAAAAAAAAAAAACTCCAAAAAACAAAACATGCTAATTGTTTATATTGTAGAAGTGGATGAAATGTAATTGGGGCGAAGTGCAAATATTTGCAGGTCTGATACCTTAACGAAATTATGGGCTTGAACTAATATTGTTGTATATATTTCCATTACAACAATGATCAGAAAACAATCAGACCTGCAAATAAGCATACGTCGGATTGGGGAAAAAAGTGTGGGGAAGGGGGAGGAGGGAGAACGTGTGTCAATAAATACAGAAGAGAGAAAGAGAGGGAAAAGTGGTTGAGGAAGAGTGAAAAGAGGAAAGTGAGCGGGTTAGGCAGAGGTAAAAGCAATCTAAATAGCCTTCCCAATGCATAAGAAAGAAAGAAAGAGAGAGAGAGAGAGAGAGAGAGAGAGAGAGAGAGAGAGAGAGAGAGAGAGAGAGAGAGAGAGAGAGACAGAGAGAGATATATATAGAAAGAGAGAGGGAGGAGGAGGGGGGGGGGGGCATGTTTTTAATAATTGCTTCCTCTCCGTAGTCTCATCCTTTTACAATAGCAAAAACACTGACCAATAGAAAACAATAATCAAATCAAATCCTGACAATGTCCTAGGAAAAGCGGACGCGTCTTTTCATAATCAACAACTGCAATATTGAGATTTGATGTCTGGATGTGTTGTTTTGTTTTTCTCCCGAAACGTGCCAATTACTCAAAAGTAAAAGAATATTTACTTTCCAATTTCTACCTGGAAGTTAGTCTATATTTCTATAACTATAATAAATTATAAAAATCAAAATAACACAACTTACATGTTGGAATCCGAAGACGAAGGCTTAGCTTCCGTTTCTTGCTCATCTTCTTTGAAGTAATCGTGGTTGGTTTGAGGAATAAACGGTTCCTTATGGCAAAATTCAATAGCAACACCTGCTTAGGATTGTCAATCACTTACGAATGTACTGCACCTTCCTTCTTATTTCTTTTCTTATTTTTCTATTTCTATCGACGATTCTCTGACGACTGACGACACATCGAAATATGAATTCCCATTCGATCAATCACAGTCAACAATATTTATTTTATTTGGTCAAGGTATGGAATAAGTGAATGATAGAAACAGCAAGATATCTGTTATACTCCTCTTCCCACTCAAGGAATGTTGTCTGGGTGGCACTCCGTACAGCGAGGACAAAGCAGCGACAACAGTCACTGCAGTTGGGAAACAGTGGGTTACGGTTGTCCTGATTTCTGACGACTCAATGTATGCTTTGTGTGTGCGGATAGCTTAGATAATGAATCAATACCAAGGAACCGTTAATGGCACCAGAGAAGACTTGACTTTCGCCGATTATTATATATAATTACTTAATTTCTCTCATCCGGAGAAATAATCTGATAAAAGCACTGACGAGTCCCATCCAGAATTGATTACAAATTCACAATAAGGAGTCGAGAAAGAATATTATAGTCGCGATGCACAACGGTTTAAACAATTATAAAAATATCCTTGTTAATGTCGATACAACAAAAAATGCAGTTGTAAATGCTGTGTAAACACCGGTTGCAGTGAATGGAATGCATTGTTTTGTTTAATATTTCTATTTTGTTGGTTTCTTATTTTTTTTTTTTATGATAAGACGAATGCAATCCAGGTGATTAGATCCGCAGGTTTTTGGCAACATATGACCTTAGCCTATGAACAGATGTTTGAATAAACTATATATATATATATATTATATATATATATATATATATATATATATATATATATATATTATATATATATATATATATATATATTTATATATATATATAGATAGTATGCAGATGACGTCACTCAGGCCTTTGTTATTGTTTTTGCCATCCGCGTTTGTGAGTTGTTCTCACTAAACTGTATTAACCAGACTATAAAAGTTCATGGTTACACAGAGTTTGTGTGGCAATGTTGTGAACTCCTTGGCCAAACGCATTCTATCTATATGTATATATAACACTGTATATATAACAATAATAATAATAATAATAATAATAATAATAATAATAATAATAATAATAATAATAATAATAATAATAATGTACACTATTAATAATAAAGTCTAAATAAGCAAGAGGTGGCACCAACCTCAATTAACAACCAACGCTTAGCGACTCCTGAACTAATATACCAATTTGTGTACCCTCTGCTCTTTCCCACGTAGCAAATTGATTAAGTGATAAAGTAACGATCAAAATATAATTTACTGTTTACAAAACAAGGAGATCATTTTAAAAAATACATTCTATATAATAACACATATTACCCATTGCTTCCATAGACTAACAACTTAAAATGACTGAGGAAAACCAAACAAACAAACAAACAAAGAACAACCCCCCCACCCCCAAAAACAGCAAAAATTAAAAATTTGAAATAATAATAATAATAATAATAATAATAATAATAATAATAATAATAATAATAATAATAATAATAATAATAATAATAATCAAGGAGCTGGTTAAAAATAAATTGCTGTTATATTTCACTTTAGAATTATACCTTTTCATCATGTTATTTCGAATAAATTGGCTCAGTAGTGTCACCATCTCAACTGTAGAAAAATCGATTCCAACAACAACCAAGTCACGATACAAAATTAGATTAGACTGGGTTACATCCCACTAGGTGAAGAAAATAGAAGTGTCGATTTAAATTTACCACGAATATGTGTAAGCAAACACCTTACCAAGACCACCCCTGAATTGAAAAAAAGTCAATAAGACTAAACACAAGTTATATAATAAAGTAATCGAATCAGCAAAAGTGACAAGAAATCGATTATTTTTTTTTCAAAACTACATACTAAAACAATGGGAAATTTTTATTAGCACGTAATACTCCATCACGCGGTTTAATCAGGATGGATTCTTTTCTATGCTTTAGAGAAACGTAATCTGTAGCAAATCCAGAACCAAAAAGAGTTGTAAAAATATATTTAAAATACAAAGAGACATCGAGAGGGAGAAGCGAAGCGAAAAGCGGACATACTCAACAACATTCCAAGGACCAAGCTCACGTGTCAAACTACAACCTAATCAATCGAAGTGGGAGCTTTGGGAAAGCTTGCCGACGGGTTGGGTGGGGGAAAGAGCCATGAGTGGGTACGTACCTAGTGTTACTGATGGAATTGTCGGATAGTGTTGTTGGAGTACACGTTACACGGGTGAGCTAATGTGACAGACAAATAATCACCGTTGATAATAAATCGGGCCAACAACAGCCATCTCTGGGAGCGTTCTCAATTCTAGCACAAGATTGGATTGAAGCCGTGGAGGTGGAGTAAAAAAAAAAAAAAAAAGAAAAAGGAAAAGAAAAAAAAAAAATAAAAAGACATTTTCTAGGTGTCATGAAGAGAGCAGTTCGGTTCACTGAATTAATGGGACAGCAGAGAAAGACAAAGCAACAGGGTGGAGGAAGAGGAGAAGAAGAAGAAGAAGAAGAAGAAGAAGAAGGAAAAGAAGAAAAAGAAGATAAAGAAGAAGAAAAAGAAGAAAAAGAAGAAGAAGAAGAAGAAGAAAAAGAAGAGCAAAAAAAGGGGGAAGGGGGGGGGGGGGGGGGGGGGGGGGGGGGGTGATATAACGTGAGCAACGAGGAAGTCATTATACCACTTAATGTCTCTTTGTAACACAGAGAAGAATGCTCATTATAGCTGACAACTTATAAATTCTGGCCAATTGACATGGCTTCGTTGCTGATTGTCCGAAACATTGTTCTTTCTTTTTTATTATTGTTTTTGTTAAGTTGGTTTTGTTTTATAGTTGGTTTGTGTGTGTGTGTGTGTGTGTGTGTGTGTGTGTGTGTGTGTGTGTGTGTTTGTTTTTATATTTCCTTTTTTTCTGAGAGGAACCAACCGATTAGATTATAGACCTTCCAGAACCCTGTGTGACAAGCCATTTCGAAGCAATGACTATCCCGCACAAATCTTTGGGCCTCTTTTTCGCTCACGAAGTGCCCGAATTCGCGTCAAAATATGGGACGAAGCCGTTTCGTATATGCTATTTTA
Organism: Berghia stephanieae; assembly: GCF_034508935.2. Taxonomy (NCBI): domain Eukaryota; kingdom Metazoa; phylum Mollusca; class Gastropoda; order Nudibranchia; family Aeolidiidae; genus Berghia; species Berghia stephanieae. The sequence continues at coordinate 38,522,233 of NC_088361.1, forward strand.
AAAAATTAATTACGACGCTGTTTATCGATGAATATGACTGAAAGTTGGCACACAGTTAGAAAAAAGGTCATTATAGATTATGTCAAGCGACAAAACTCGTGCGATTACCAGAAGACCGTTAAAAATAGATTTTTACTCTTTGGAGTAAAATATTTCTAAAACTACCGGGCGTGGAGGTTTTGTCGCAGACAAGGTAATACATGAACATTTCTTCTTTTTGGTTGTAAAATTTCATATGAATATGACGTGTACTTTTCCCGAAACACCATCCTAATTTGCTCTTCAAGTTTCAATCTTTTAATACACTTATTACGCAAGATACAACCAAAGGTCGAAAAAAAATGCCGAAAAAGCGTCCCATATTTTCGCGTTTTTTTCCTCTTTGCGGGTCATCCAAATAAATGACAGCTTTGAAACTGCATAACTTGTTTATTTAAATTCAAAAACATTTTTACTCAGTGGAGATAGGGCTTTGATTTTAAACAAAAATTTTCCTCAAAAAGAGAAAAAAACATTTTTCATAGTCATTGCTTCATTTCGAGATAAGGCCACGTAAATCTTCCGACATAATCATTTTAAAAAATGAGCCATTAAGATCGACACCGCATACACACACACACACACACACACACACACACACACACACATATATATATATATATATATATATATATATATATGTATGTGTATATAAAATATAGTATCGAATGAGTAGCTAGGTCTAACGTCAGGAACACTCTGTCAATAAACACTAGCTATCAACCTGACAAGGTCCCAGGTTTGATTTCGAGGTTTTGCCAAGTGAAGGTCATTTAAATCGATCGATATTTGAAGGATGAGTTTTGAGGCCAAATTTTTAAATACATGTTTTTCCAAAGTACGACAGTTAACTGGTTCAAAACAGCACTGTGAAGATCGATCTAATAATAACAAATAAATAAATAAATAAATAAATAAATAAATAAACAGGAACAAGCTGTTCTATAGGGTTGGAACAGACATGTGGCAACGCCTGAGATAAGAGGGTTGGAAAAATAAGGGGGCGCTAAAACGCCCAGGCTGTTCATAATGACAGAGGCTGGATACAAAGCTTGAGGACTACCCCCATGGTGTAAATAGATTTTATATCGATCCATTAGAGCCCTAGACTAAGTAAGACCTTCCATTTCATCCCTGGTCAGATCGATAAAGTGAAAACTATTTATAATATAAACAGTTTATATAAATAGATAGATAGACGAGGCGCCAAATTCGAGAGGAAAAGGACCGAACACGATTGCAACACAAAAGACGACGGACATAATATTTCGAGAATCCGTAACGTACACCTCTTTATAATCGTAATAATTAATTTACATTCATGGCTTCCTGTGCTTCTTGGTTTGCTTTTAGTTTGAATTTGCTTTGCTTTGTTTTGTTTTCTTTGTTTTTTGTTTGTTTTGTTTTCTTAATACACCGCCTTCGACACGTTAGGCATCTCATGTTATCAGTCCCAAAAAATATTCGCATGACTAAAAAAGGAAACTTATTTTGAAATACGACCTACTGTCTCACAATATCATGTAGAGTGATCGATATGCCGAGAATAAATCAAATTCCATTTCTAAACTAAAATTGCATCCATGAACACGTTAACATATTATGAAACAAGAAAATCGAATCATCCTGGGCATTGCTTGTCAATCATTATCTACATGACAATGTCTATAGCAGACGGGACGGGCCAATTCAGAAACTCACAATTCCTTGGAGGAACGATTCCAAAATTGCTGAACCATTTCGAGTCCTCTCAACAGTTTATCGCCTATGGGTTTTGCAAACAATATCTTCCAAAAGTTCATTTAAAAAAAATGAATAATACGGCTTTGAATATGACAAAGTAGGCGATCGTAAAATTAACAAAAGAACAGAGCTGCTGAGCCTACATGATGTCGAAGATCAACCACAACAGGAGCTTTGTTTTGTTTTTTTTTGAGGGTTTTGCGGCGCTTGCAACACATTATAGGTCATATCAGCGACAGTAAAAAGGAATTACACGGGATGGTAAAAAGTTCTAGAATTAAAATTAACGCATCTAAGAAAAGGTAAGACAAAGGGGAGTTGGTTCAAATAAGAAACAGACGTAGATTCCAAGAGCACACCAAAAAAGCCCTTAGATCACCTAAAAGTCTCATCCAGACACAAAAACAGCTCCCCACTAAGAGGCACTCAAATGTTTAAAAATCATATATCATATGCAAACAAAAACATATCCACCGAGTAAAAGTAAACACTAATCGATTAGCAACAACTGAAAATATATTACTTTTCCAACACCCCATCATCACAATAAAAATGTACTCCCCCCCCCCCCCCCCCCCTCCTTTGTTATACCTTCTTCCCAAAGCTATCCTATATTATGAATTAATTACAAGAGGGAATTGGAAGTGTGTCAAAACATATTTAAAAAAAAATACAACAAAATCGGTTCATCTTGGAGCATAATTATACAACTAATAAGTCTCCCCTATTCCTGTAACGTCGTGAAGACTGAGAAAAGCACCATGTGTTTCAAATTTAATCTGAGATAGGCCAACGGCATATTATTACAGTATTATGTGAACGGACATTTGAAAAGAATAATAGAAGGAGATGAGATATACCTCTCTCTCTCTCTCTCTCTCTCTCTCTCTCTCTCTTTATATATATATATATATATATATATATATATATATATATATATATATATATATATATATATATATATATATATATATAATTTTTTTCTCTTTTCTTTTTAAAGAATATAATTTAGTTTTTTAAAAACTGGTCATGACATTCACACAAGGAGATGAGATATATTTAAAAAATTATAACTTGGTGTCACGAAATGTCATAGGTCATGGATTTTCCCGTTGAGTCATTTCCTGGCACACAAAGAGAGACATTCTCTTAAGTATTTCTTTTCTTTTAAAATTCTGTTTCTTGGTTTTTGTAAAACTTTCATCCTTCCCATTCACCAGTTGGCCGTCTGACGATTCGGACGTATTTTAGTCTCTATGCAAAGTTCAGCCGATGCTGTTTTGCAAGATTTGTACTTAATTTTATTAAAATCAAATTGTGATTTTAATTGTTACAGGCCTTGTGTGGGCCTGTTGATCTGGGGCCAAAGCCAAAGAAACTATTAGATGAATTAACTTTAACCCTTTTGAATTTTGGATGTAAGACTTTTCTTCGTTTGATTTGTGGCCAAAGCCAGAACATTTTAATAACCGTATCCTTGGCCGATGCCATCGATATTATACCATATGAATATTGTTCATATCCGGCCAAAGCCGTGGACATTTTAGTTGTATTGTCATAAGGCCGACGCCTTAGATTCAAAGAGAGGTTGGACAGTACGAATTGTGACAGTAGAAAGAAAGGACGACAGACTGCATCATCTCGACAAGAGGAAGAAGCCCTGACGGACCTGTGACGGACAGTTCATATTGTGTTCTATGTGCTCTCTAAAGGTAAGGGGCCCCACCTTCTTGTGAAATCTGTTTGTGACTTATGTGACTTATTCATCGTTCCACGTTCATCGTTACTGTCTCGTGAATTGAGTGTTCGTCATTACATGTGCGAATGAGAGAGAGAGAGTGTGAGAGAGTAATTTGCATTAATAAATTATATGAAATATGAAAATTTACTTATCATTCTTTGATTGTTAGTTTGTTGGGCTGGTCAATTTGTTGGACGTTAGCAACCCTTTAAGGCCATTGACTGGGACGGAGGTTCTGCAGACCACCGACTCACTCTTTGGCATTGTCACTTTGTGACATTTTTGGTGGAGCTGCCGGGTATTTTTGCTGACGTTTAAAAGGTTGATTTTTGTCTAATACTGATGGTCAGGGGTGATTTGTAATTGACTCGCACCTCACCCGTTACTCACTTATAAAGACAGTTTATATTTTGTTGACTGACGTAAAACTGTAACGTCGTATCCCATGACATTGAATAGGAACTTGCACTGTCATTGATTTATTGCCTTTTGTTAAAAGACATCGGCTAAGTTGAAACCTTCTGTTATTGTTGTCACTTGCTGGTTATCTTAAACCAGTTGTCTGTGGCTGAGATTTACGTGAATTGGGTCAGATTGACTTGTTATTTTAAACTGAGTTGGGAACAGGGAGCGTCGATACCTACTGTATCCCCGTGGTTGTTATATTATGAGAAGTGCTGTTACACATCATCGCTGATTATTTTATTTGCCATTAAAGGCGAGAAGAAATAATAATTGTTTGAAGTAAGTAATTATTGCAATATTTAAACTCATTCGTCAGTTATACCCGAAGGTATATAAATTTCCACTAGTTGATATTGTTGACTGATTTTCTATTTGTATAATTACAAAGACTTTGTTTTTAAGTTTCTCTTGCTTGCTCAAGTGTTTTAACTTCTTTGCTTCATTTTATTGAACTACATTGTCTTTTCCCTTCTTGAACCATCATGGATGTTGAGAAATTAATCAAACTCGATGCTCAACTGGCATTGGAAGGTGAGGCTTTAAGGAAATGGGTAGATGAACAAATAAAGCAGGAAGAGGCTCGCAAGACGGATGCTCTGAATGAGGCCAAGGCGCGAAGGGAGCACGAGCGAGAACAAAGGGAGCACGAGCGAGAACAAAGGGAGCACGAAAGAGAGCAAAGAGAACACGATCGAGAATCGGCAAAGGAGGAGAGCGCCCGCGAAGAGAAGAAACTGGAGCTGAAAGCCGCTCTTTTGGAAAGAGAGTTGGAGTTGGAAAGACTGAAGGTACAGCATCCAACTCATGCCTCCTCCGGACTCATGTGCCGTCGTCGTCGGTCGGGAAGAGCCCACGACTACCGCCGCTTGATGATAGGAGAGATGATGTCTCGAGTTACATTTCGCGATTTGAGAGGCATGCTTCTGCCAATAACTGACACAGTTCTGACTGGGCAACCCACCTGGGTGCCCTACTGTCCGGAAAGGCCCTGGAAGTTTATACCCGTATGGACGAGGCCGATGCCAAAGACTTCGGGAAGGTCAGGGACGCTCTGCTCGCGCATTACAATTTGACGGAGGATGGGTTTGCCGCACGCTTCCGTACAAGTAGGCCAGAGCATGGAGAGCGTATGGGCCAATTTAAGATAAGAATTGCTGGGTACCTGGACAGGTGGATTTCTTTGGCGGAGAAAAACAAATCCGACGCTGAAGAGATTATAGATCTGATACTGAAGGAGCAGCTAATCAATTCATGTGGCCGGGATTTACAGGTGTTTCTCAAGGAAAGGAAACCTGGGAACACGGAAGAAGTGGTCAAGTTGGTTAAAAATTATGTGGAGGCGCACGGTGCGATGAACGCCTATTCTAGGCCTCACTCGACCATGCCTAAGACGAATAAGGAGCCATCATTGACAATTAAGCCGACAGAGGATGAGCGTCAAATGAAGACAGTGGAGACGAGTCCAACGGGGGCTCAGAAGGACAAGCGGGTGACTTGTCATCGATGCTCCAAACCTGGCCATATCGCTCGCGATTGCCGACAGAAGTCACACCAGCTCTCTGCTCTTCGAGCGGAAGTTCCGACTTGTGCATTTTGCAAACGACGGGGTCACACCGAAGAAAAATGCTGGAAGAAACGTGACCGAGTATCCCATACTGCGGCGTCATTGACCACAGAACTAGAGTGCAAAAATCACCACGGTTCCATGGAACTCAAATGTGGGTGCACTGTACCCGTGATCTCTGCAGCTTGCAGAGCCGATGACAACCATCAATTCTCGCGTATGCCAGTGGCAACAGGCTTCATTGACGGGAAGCGTGTGACTGTTCTGCGTGACAGCGGTTGTAGCTGCGTGGTGGTACGCAAGGGAAAATTGTCACCAGATAAAGTGAGCGACAGGAAGGTACCAGTTTCGCTCCTAGATGGTAGCATTGCAACAGCTTCCGTGGTAGAGGCGGAGTTGAGATGTCCATACTACGATGGGCCGGTTTCGGCAATGCAAATGGACAACACATTATACGGTGTGGTTGTCGGGAATATTCCCAATGCAAAATGCCCAGGGATTACCATAGGGGAAGTGAATGCGGTGGACACGAGGTCCGCTGCTGCGCACAAGAAGGGCAAGAAGCCCTTGACGACGCCGATTGCGTCAAATATCGATATCACTGTCAAGCAGTTAGTGGAGAAACAAACTAACGACCAGACACTGATGAAGTGCAGGCAGATGGCACAGACCGGAGAGGTAAGACAGACTGGCCGATCTAACGAGACTTGGTATGGTTTCGAAGATGGTGTCCTCGTCCGGTATTTTAGGCCAAAGCGGACCAATCATGGAAATGTCATGAGACAATTGGTCGTTCCGAAGGACCTTAGACCCACGGTCATGAAGTTGGGTCATGAAAGTATACCTGCTGGGCACATGGCCGCAAAGAAGACTACTGATCGGATTCTCAACGAGTTCTTTTGGCCCAGCGTGTGGACCGATGTCCAGAGATTTTGCCAGTCGTGTGACCGATGTCAGCGATCGGCACCTAGAGGGCGAATACCCAAAGTGCCTCTTGAGACTGTTCCCTTGAGAGATGAACCGTATTGTCTTGGGAGCGCCAAAGCGTAGAGCGTTCTAACATGTAAACAGGACACTGTTGTCAAGGGAGCAACGTTACTCTGTTGTGGAGCGTGAATGTCTTGCTCTAGTTTGGGCAATACAGAAGTTGAGCACGTATCTTGTCGGGAGACAATTTGTCATTGAGACAGATCACGCGCCTCTTCTTTACTTGAATCGAGCAAAGTTCGAGAATGGCAGACTCATGCGTTGGGCTCTGTTATTGAGTCAGTATCGGTTCACCCTGAGGTCTGTTAAGGGAACTGACAACCATGGGCCGGATTTCTTGTCTCGGGTGTGAACATTTCGTCCAAATTATTGTAACAAAAATCGTGTTTTTGTCTTAAGAAGGGGGCTGTGTCACGAAATGTCATAGGTCATGGATTTTCCCGTTGAGTCATTTCCTGGCACACAAAGAGAGACCATTCTCTTAAGTATTTCTTTTCTTTTAAAATTCTGTTTCTTGGTTTTTGTAAAACTTTCATCCTTCCCATTCACCAGTTGGCCGTCTGACGATTCGGACGTATTTTAGTCTCTATGCAAAGTTCAGCCGATGCTGTTTTGCAAGAGTTGTACTTAATTTTATTAAAATCAAATTGTGATGAATTTAGATGAATTAACTTTAACCCTTTTGAATTTTGGATGTAAGACTTTTCTTCGTTTGATTTGTGGCCAAAGCCAGAACATTTTAATAACCTTATCCTTGGCCGATGCCATCGATATTATACCATATGAATATTGTTCATATCCGGCCAAAGCCGTGGACATTTTAGTTGTATTGTCATAAGGCCGACGCCTTAGATTCAAAGAGAGGTTGGACAGTACGAATTGTGACAGTAGAAAGAAAGGACGACAGACTGCATCATCTCGACAAGAGGAAGAAGCCCTGACGGACCTGTGACGGACAGTTCATATTGTGTTCTATGTGTTCTGTAAAGGTAAGGGGCCCCACCTTCTTGTGAAATCTGTTTGTGACTTATGTGACTTATTCATTGTTCCACGTTCATCGTTACTGTCTCGTGAATTGAGTGTTCGTCATTACATGTGCGAATGAGAGAGAGAGAGTGTGAGAGAGTAATTTGCATTAATAAATTATATGAAATATGAAAATTTACTTATCATTCTTTGATTGTTAGTTTGTTGGGCTGGTCAATTTGTTGGACGTTAGCAACCCTTTAAGGCCATTGACTGGGACGGAGGTTCTGCAGACCACCGACTCACTCTTTGGCATTGTCACTTTGTGACACTTGGGTTTGTTTTTTTCTGTTATTGTTTATTTTAAAATTGTGGGACATCTTAGAAGACCCTTTTTTTCGTTTACTTTTCAGACATAAAGGAAATCCAAATCCAATCAATATTACTTGTTGATTTCAGAGAACATTTATGTAAACTTTGGACTAGTTTTGTGTTATCTGTCGAAAAATGACTTCAGAAATGAACAACACTACGCTTTCGTAAAGTGTTGACATCTAAGTACCTACTAAAACGTAGCAGATGCAGATAAAACAACAGGAGCGTGTAGTACACACCATTCATTGTAAACATGTAACTAGTTGGGAGACCGATGATCTATAGTTTTTTGTTGTTTTGTTTTTTAAACATGAAAATTTGCAAATCCGTTATTCCACAAGTCAATATATATCAAATACATACCAATCTTTCATTAGGATACGAATTATAAAATCTACAGAAGATAAAAAAATAAGAACCACCCCCCCCCCCCCCCCCGAAAAAAACCAAACAAAACAAACAAAAACCATTGCAATAACGTTTTTTCGCAGCTATTTTGATTATTTTGATTGGTTTTAGGGATTTTGAGGCACTTACGACACTTTTAGGTAATTTCAAAGAAAAAAAAAAAAGGAATTATGAGGAAAAGTTATAAATGTTAAAAGCACCAAAGACTGGTTCAAAGAGGGAACAAAAGATTCCGGGAGCAATCCATCAATGCGCCTCTATGGGAATTCCCTAAAAGTCCAATCTAGACACTGGAATCTCAAAACTATAATTTCATATGGCAGACAGGTGATTTACAAGGATCAAAAGTACCAACAACCCCCCCCCCCCCCCCCCCAAAAAAAAAAAATCGCCTCAAAATATAAATAAATAAAAAGAATTATACATTTGACTGCCCCCCCCCCCCCCCCCCCCCCTCTGACAGATCGGGGAAAAAGAAAAACAAAACCACACAGTTACACAGAGAATTTAAAGATTTTTAGAACCCATTAGCTCTTAAACGATACGATACAATATTACAAAGTAAATAAAAAAGGTGTTCCCGTGCCCAATATCTTTGTCTACGTCTTGACCTTACTGAATACATAATCGTCGAACGCCAGAAAAAGGTCTCACGAGACAATCCCGCTGAAATTCGACCTTGACTAATTCGATGATCATATTCCAACCAAGGCCGGGAATTACTTTTTAAACAATTTCCGTAACGCTAAAACAAACAAACAAACAAACAAAAACAACCTGAAACAACCGCGGAATTGAAATTCAACTTCAATAGCGTTAGTCTCATGAATGTCAGTCTCTGCTGTTACAAGCATTCACCAGGTTTGCTCTGTGTACATAACGGCATACTTTTCCACAATAGGTCGTGGGTAATTATCACCTTAGATTCCATTTTGACAGCTCAAACAATATAATATAGCTGTGCTAAGCCAAAAAAAAAAAAAAAATACAAAAAATAAAAAACCGAAACAAAACAAACAATAATTAGGCTAGAGGAACATTTTCACAGATTCACCATGTTCAATACGATTCACAATGTTTCATTTTCAAATTTCTCTCGGTGGCTTGCAAACCGTTTATTTATTTGATCTGAATCTATGATGACCACGGCAACAACAACTATGATGATGATAATAATAATAATAATAATGATAATAATAATAATAATAATAATAATAATAATAATAATAATAATAATAATAATAATAATAATAATAATAATAATAATAATAATAATAATAATAATAATAATAACACAAAAAACAATACGTTACATGGATTAGATTTAGCTTCGACAGCTATTTATAGAATCTCTGAAAGCCTAGATTAGAAGAACCCACTAGCTGGTTGTCATCAATTCGATCGCAAATCGAGCACACCGACACTGAACTCAAACCACTACAACTCACTCCCATTTCACAGCAAACAACACGGAAAACAAAAGAACACGAATGAATTGGCAATTACTCGATATATAGATCAAAAGCTATCTACTGACGTTATATTTGTTAATTATTTTTTCGATTTTTGTCCTTTTACTTTATTTTATACGAAAAATGTGATCAGATCTCATCACACCACATCGATTGGAAGCGACTTATGATACATAAGTGTGCTATTGGTTTTGGCCGACACACACACACACACACACACTATATATATATATATATATATATATATATATATATATATATATATATATATATATATATATATATATATATATATATATATATATATATAAGTATATATATATATATAAATATATATATACATATAAATATATATATACATATACATATTATATATATATATGTGTGTGTGTGTGTGTGTTTGTGTACAAGTCGGATTCGACCATCTGCTATTATTATGTAAAACAGAACTGGTGACCACGGGGTGAAACTGCATTCTATCAATAACACAAATTTAATCAATTTCTGTTCACAAAGTATTCAATAAAAACGTTTAAATGCTGCGCAACAAACCACCATATTTGTGTAAAGAACACCAAAATGTAGAAGTCCTAAAAGTACAAGATAATCACTTCTCGACCGATCCAACTCCCCTAAATCTCCTTGATTGAACAACGCACTCTATAACAGTAACAGGTGACGAATCCGGATCATGAATTAAAACACAAAACAAATCAACGGTCTGATTAAAAAGAACGAAGTCAATTTCATTTGGTTTTCAAAGATGACTAATTTCAAAATGAGTTTTTATTTTTTAAAGTGCAATCATCAGCAGTAGGCCAGTAGGTCATGAAACGACCGAATTATTACAACTTTCTCAAGGAATCCAAACTCGGTTTGACGGCCTTGAAAGGTAAAGCACAACGTATGCAAGAACAACTAAAGAACAGCACTCCGACAAACAACAACAACAACAACAACACACACACACACACACACACACACACAAACGCGCGCGCGCGCGCGACACGAACACACAGGTATGCACGTGCATGCATGCACGTTTATATATATACTATAATAAATGCATGCATCTTTCATTTTAATGAAAGTATGTAGAGCCCAAGAAGCTTAGCCCTAGTTTTAAAACGGAATACTAAACGAACAAAACACGTGTACGAAAATCTCAGTTGGCCAGGTTGGCTTTTCCACCATGCAGAAACGGTATTATGTCGGGAAGAGTTCAGAAACTAAATAAATGTAATATAGTGAAAAATATTAGACATGTTATATTTGTTTTTATTGAGGGTAGTAGATGGACTTTCTTAAAGTGAAACAATCCAACAAAAAAAAATCATAACTGATCACTTCATCACTTTTTATTATTATTAAATCCGGCTTACCTCGCTCGATATAGAGCCATTTTGAGATGATGCGTCACAAATAACGACGCGAGTAGGGTTCATTTGTTTGATTATAACGACGGAAAGGAAATGTTTTAGAAATGTAACAATAAAACACGAAGGAAGGAAATAACTGCTTCCAAACACCAACCACTAAACACACAAAGTATAATTTTCAAATTGAATACAACGCACTCAATAATTAATGGCCCAAAGAATATCAACAATAAATAGTTCTATTGGAGCAAACGAAACAAAAAGTAAAAATAATCCATTAAAGTTTCCTTCTAGTTCTTCCAAAGCTAAAAATAAAAAGACTTGCATTTCCAACCATACTATTATAATGTGGAAAAATGACAGCTGCATGCAGCAACAACACAGATTACGACGACAGGCTAGCTAGTAAGATCTAGATTTCTATTCACTATCAGTGTGCCACTTGCCACTTGGACAGGCAGGGGGCGGACGACGGACGACAGACAAGACATCGACACAGAAAAACAAGGCTATAGGAAACCTGAGAAGACCGTGTATAATGTACCCTTACATAACCAGATTGCTAACAATAGACACCCGCTGCCGCTGCTTGGGCTGGAACACCGAGTTAAGATTCATATATTATTTCATGTACCACTGCTTTTCAGCAATGGAGTAAATGCAAGGCCCACTTTAATCGGAGGCCATGTAAATGGAACCCAATATTTGATGTAGGGCAGAGAATAATAATAACAATAATAATAATAATAATAATAATAATAATAATAATAATAATAATAATAATAATAATAATAATAATAATAATAATAATAATAATAATAATAAATAATAATAATAATAAATAATAAATAAGAAGAAGAAGAAGAAGAAGAAGAAGAAGAAGAAGAAGAAAAAATGAATATATAAATTGATAAAACAACCCATATAACCACACACACACACACACACACACACACACACACACACACACACACACACACACACACACACACACACACACAATCACTTCACAAGACTTATGCACCATGGTAGGTTTAAGGTTGTGAACGATTTCTTTTCTTTTTCTCTTCAATATATTATGAACCTCATAATTATAGGAGTGTGTTCCGTTATGGAGATAGAAGCACAAAAATCTCCTGGCCTTTGACCGAGAACACGACGTCTGCCAAAACATAATCAATTAGATTCATAATTTGCCCAAGACAGGGAATCAAAGATACGACACTAAATAAAGTAACGTAACGTAACTCGCGCCAAGTTCCATTAACTTCATAACAATCCGGGAAATAATAAGCACTTACCGCTGGCGAGAAAACTATTTTGGTTTTTTTAATGGAATGAGTTTTGGAATGGGGACTAAACAAATACACATACAAGTACAAGCAAAACAACCGTCCGTTAAAGGGTGGTTAGTTGCGATTTCAGACCTGCTGCTGATACGAAAGCAAACATAACGCTACGCATTGAGGCATGAATTTGATGATATCTAAGCCTAAAAACGCCCCCCTTTCTCTCTCTCTCTCTTTCAATCTCAACATTATAGTAATAGTTAACAGTGTAGGGAGGATTCGAAAGATTGGGTTTTCAATGTCAATCGGGCACATGTGGTAAAAAGCATTTAATGAAGGGTGTGACTAGTATTAGGTTACCAATCAGACCATAATATGCCATCATGCTAAATAATGTGTCACCGCTTCCCCCCTTTTGCAACAGGATTAGATCATTGACTCCGACATACATCTCAATATATATCAATCACTAACGTTTCTCAGTTGCTTCCAAGCTTGAAACATGATTTATTTTTATTATAGTTAATGCACTGTATTTCTTGTTCATTTTCTGATATTCTGCATTAATACGAGAAATAAATACATTTATATAGCTCATGTTCAGGTATTGACAGTGCTTAATACGCTTCAATGTATGACCCCCCCCCCCCCCCCCCCCCCCCCCCCCCAAAACAGACATATTAAGTCAATATCTACTTTATATATCACACGTCGACCCAATTTTGTACTCGTGTTCTTACAATAATCGTCACAGCCAAAAGCTAGGTACTCATTCATAAGATTTACGATACAGATAAACAAATACACAAAAATATAAACTTATTTATTAACCAATTTTAGCTTTGATTGGAAATAAACTTTTGTTGGAGATTGATTCATTGTGCAGAAAGAAGCAGAGGAAAGAAGGCAAATTTCCTTTAGCCGAATTATTGTTTTAAAAACAACATTTAAGGTAATAGCATAAATAATGGAAAGAAAAGTGAAACAACTACTGTGCAGCGCCCTCAAAGGGTGCATTATCCAAGGCAGAAATCAAAGTTCATTAAGTAGTTTTCCATCATAAACAACGCACATATGTAGGAATCACCAGACTAATATCTACTGATACTAATAGGGAATAGTGTTTGTTCATTACGTTATATTTCAACAATACACAAGTAAACCAGGGGGAAAGCATACACTTATACCAAAACGAATGTGGAAAAACTACACACTATCTTATTATTATTATGCTCCGTGCCTAAAAGCAAAACAAAACTCCAAGTCAAAAGGTAACAGCATAGAATAAGCACATGGATCCTTTTATATTTTCCCCCTCTATGACCAATAACAACAACGATAATATCAAAACTCAAAGTATAAATTAAATACACCATGGCCTACGGAGTTACTTTCAAGAGATATTTATCCTTCCAAATTAGAGTCGACAAGCAACGTGGAGTGCATGCCATTAACACCATAACTAGACCAACAACCTACCACTACCTACTCTTCTCCCCCATGCTCGCTATCATAACCACTACGCAGTTCTTATAATTTTGTGCTTGGCCTTGAAAAGAGTCGAAGGTAAACAAATGGCAAGATCAAGTAGGCTGTCCCGCCGCTGTAAGCGTAACTTCTTGCTTCTGTCAAGGGTCTTTAACACCCCCCCCCCCCCCCCCCCCCCCAAAAAAAAAAAGGCACTGCGGCGCGAGCAGAAAAGAAAAAATAAAAAAGATCAGTTCATGGCAGAAGATAACGAGCTCGGGCAACCTGCTGTTAGTGCAAGCCACGATTATAGGATAAAATCAAAAAAAACAACAGAGTATACATTTTATACTGACAGAAGCAGCAGCAGCTTTAAAGTGGTGGTGATAGAAGTAGTAGTAGTAGTAGTAGTAGTAGTAGTAGTAGTAGTAGTAGAAGTAATAGTAGTAGTAGTTGAAGTAATAGTAGTAGCAGCAGCAGCAGTAGTAGTAGTAGCAGCAGTAGTAGTAGTTGTATGTAGTAGTAGTAGTAGTAGTAGTAGTAGTAGTAGTAGTAGTATGTAGTAGTAGTAGTAGTTAGTAGTAGTAGTAGTAGTAGTAGTAGTAGTAGTAAGTAGTAGTAGTAGTAGTAGTAGTAGTAGTAGTAGTAGTAGTAGTAGTAGTAGTAGTAGTAGTAGTAGTAGTAGTAGTTAGTAGTATAGTAGTAGTAGAGTATAGTAGTAGTAGTAGTAGTAGTAGTAAGTATAGTAGTACAGCAGCTAGTAGTAGTAGTAGTAGTAGTAGTAGTAGTAGTAGTAGTAGTAGTAGTAGTAGTAGTAGTAGTAGTAGGTTAAGTATAGTTAGTAAGCTAGCAAGTAGTAGTAGTAGTAGTAGTAGTAGTAGTAGTAGCTAGCAGTAGTAGTAGTAGTAGTAGTAGTAGTAGTAGTAGTAGTAGTAGTAGTAGTAGTAGTATTAGTAGTAGTAGTAGTGGTAGTATAGTAGTAGTAGTAGTAGTAGTAGTAGTAGTAGTAGTAGTAGTAGTAGTAGTGTAGTAGTAGTATGATAGTATAGTTAGTATAGTATGCAGCAGCAGCAGCAGTAGTAGTATAGTAGTAGTAGTAGTAGTAGTAGTAGTAGTAGTAGTAGTAGTAGTTGAAGTATAGTAGTGCACAGCCAGTGAGTCATAGTATAGTGTAGTTAGTAGTAGTAGTAGTATATGGTATATGTAGTGTCAGTAGTGTAGAAGAAGTTTAATAGTAGAGTTACGTTTCTCAGCCTAGCACTGCCTAGTATTTTCTAAATAAATCAAATATTGAAATAATGAAATAACTCTGTTCACAACGTTAACAACAGCTTTCGTCGACGCCTAAACATGTCCAGATGAAAAAAATAATAATTTAAAAATAAAATAAGTATAATGCCTTCTAAAATCACGACAGAATCTAATGGATATATAAATAATGTAAAGCACAGTAAAGAAGGGGGGGGGGGGGGGGGGGGGGGGGGGGATTCTTGGAAGTGAATCCACAGTAATGGAGTAATAAGTAGCCAACCCATCGGAGAAGCCCAATGCTCAGTGGTTGGACGAACGTGTCAGGTCGTGAGTCGAGACAAACAACAAATTATGATTCCGTCACGTCGCGAGCGGAGAAAAAAAATGTTCTGACCCATCACCCATACACAGATAGAGATAGATAGATAGATAGATAGATAGAGAGAGAGAGAGAGAGAGAGAGAGAGAGAGAGAGAGAGAGAGAGAGAGAGAGAGAGAGAGAGAGAGAGAGAGAGAGAGAGGAGAGAGAGAGAGAGAGAGAGAGAGATCTGCTAAGGGAAACAATCCAAACTGTTCTCGAATTCTCAAGAGCAACGATGAGTTATCTATCTTGTATTTATGAAGACAATTTTCAATGTAGCTATGAATAGTGATATAAATAAATGAATTTTCAATATGACTGGGAGTGTATCAAACCATTGAACAGTTGAAACGCCAGTACATACAATGAACATACTCGAGGAATCAGTTTATAAAAGCCAAATCCACAACCAGTCATGTGAGCATCACATTTTCATTTATAGCAACGTGTATTTGATGGTTGTGTTGAAAATGGGAAGACCATAATAATTTAGAGTCATAATGCTGTGTCATGTGCATTAATCTGTAAATTATGTGATGAATTTCAAACATTTGCTGTCGAACATAAACTTGATCAGAATATCACATTTTTACAACGTTCTGCCTTCCAAGTTTTAATTAGAAATAATATAAATAATAATGTTGCATAAAATAATTTGATCAACCTTTAACCCTTGACAGCTTTCCCTACCAAAACTAACTCACTAATAAGCGTCATGTTTACTCCCAATTGCATAGCGGACAACTTTTCAAAGAGCCAATACGGAACACCCTATGTTCGAATTATTGTAAAATAATCTATACTGAAAAGTACTCTAGTTGTCTATTCCCTGTTTTAAATCACAAGTTTAAAAAATCATGATCCAGGGACATGCCAGGGCAGTTGTGATCGAAGAATACAATTTACAGTATCCAGGACCACGAGGGAACCATTTATTCTCACAAATACTTTTTTTTACATGCTACGCCAAGCTCCATTTTCAAATCCTCACAATTTTAGTGGATGGTTCTTGACAGTAAACTAAAATATGGTAATTATGCAAAATACTTGGTGGCTTTAATGACTCTTCATAAGTCAAAAAGAGTAAATAGCAAAAAACAGTTTTATCATCTTTATGGCTAAGCTAAGAGATACTCAATGTTTTCCTTGCTGATCCATGTGTAAATACGTCATACATGTTTAAATTCAGTGGGCCGGGGTCGCACCAAAAATGTCCAAGATAATTAAAACCAGTCATTTTAAAATTCGATTATGCAAAATAGAACACAAGTGAAATCAACACAAATGGCGTACTTTAGTAATTTGTATGTCCCCAATTCTTAGCCTCATTCATGACCTTAGCTAATTGACTATTTCTGCTGGTATATCAGTCCAAATTGTATGTAGTCTGTCAAACAGTGCATTGAATTTTTACAATTTTCTTGTCTTTGTTTTGTTCTGTTTTTCTTTTTGTTTGTTTTGTTGTTCTTTTACATTTGATTTTATTGTTAGTTTTTTTTTCCATAAAATCCCACAAAAGTTCAATGGGATTCGTGTTAGGCGACACAACTGGCCATGGATTCATCACCCTTACATCTGAATCGTTTTAGGTAATCAGAAATTTGTTGAGCTCAAACTGAAATATTGATCATAGGTCTGAGTTGAGTCATTGGTTGATACGTATCAGATCAGTTTTTCTACCACCATTTATCCATCCACACACCATGTCAGATCCATTTTCTCGATTTGCTACTTCAGTGATGGTTTTGTAAGATGAAGGTTGATGTTCGGCAATCTTTTGAGATTGTTGAATTTTATTGGCAGTTAAGTGACTGGGCGTCCTTCGAGTTTGGGACCGAAATTTTAGAGGATGTTACGTTAATGCTCAATTTTATTTCTTTTATTGTTAGTGTAAATTATTCCTTCCTTAATTATGATCATTGGAAAGGTTCCAGAACACATGAGGATAATCAAATTATTGATTGGAATACAAAAGGCATTAAATACGACAAATCTCTGAAAACGACTGGATAGAAAAAACACCATTTGTTCATTGACACATAGTTTTCAATGCCTTTCATTGTTTTAATTCATAGGCAAAAAAAAACAAACAAAAGACAAACATACATTAGCAAAGCAACTCAGCCACTAAAGAACATACTTCATCTTGAAAGACATACCTGATAAGTTTCTATATACGTGTCCTAAAGTGCACTCAAAATCATATGATTTGCCGTATCATAGCGTTTGAGTGCTAATATGTGTTTTCTAGATATTACTTTGAAAGGTAATGGCTGGTAGTTAAAAGAAAATTCAAAGAGTAAAAGTGATCTTCCATAACCATCATCAGATCAATAGTCAATACCTCATTTATAATCAAGTCTTTACCAGAAAATCAAAATCTGAAACTGGAAACACTGAATACCTTCGGTAATTTGCTTATATCCTGAAACCAAAGCCTTCATAGATAGACTCTCATAAGAATTTGTCAAATTCCAAACTTTATGCCTGTCCCATAGTTCGTAATTAAATTATGATTCCTTAACACGCTAAATACATAAATTTTAGTCTTTAGCACTAACTGCTAAAAAGATTTGACATGAATGTACTTTTTATACTTTTTATTTGTTGGACAAAAGAGGTTGACACGATGATGACGCGAGGAATAGAAGTAGCTATTTCAGGAGAAAAACAAGATCAACATATCAAACATTCCACCTCATTCATTTGCAAAATTAAATAATAATAAATAATAATAATTTAGAGATAAGTGCAGAAGTTAACAAAGTCAAGCATCTATCAAAATACTTTGTAAATTTCTAGAAAAATAGTAAGAATCAGTGAATAGCCAAAATGACATAAAGACTCATTTATCTGGTTTGGGTGACAACTGTTGCAAACGAATTAATTCCAAGTAAAAGTGAAGGGAGGCCTTCCGAAAGCTCCTTGTGTTAAGAGAAACAACCCAAATATTCCCTCAACTAATCCTAAGAAAAAATAAAACCTAGTACAGTACTAGTACCTTTAACTAACCCTAATACTAATAGGAAAAACAAACACTCTAGCACCTTTATTAAGACCTATTACTAACCCTAATAGAAAAGAAAAAAAAAAGAGCTAACCTTAATAGAAAAAAAAAAAACAAAAACAAACAAAAAACTAGGACTGCCTTGCATTACCTTTCAATACTTCAAAAAAAAAAAAGACAAATTGGCCATATTAGGAAATTTTAAACTTTCACTAATCTATCAAGGTTTGTTGTCTAGAGTTTTTAAAATGCTTGCTACTTTATATTGATATTGACAAATTGAATAAATAAACGCCTGACAAAAGATCCACTGTGAAAATACTAATTGAAATAGATTCTAGACCAATGAGCTTTCAGAAAGCCTCCCAAAGTGAGGGCGTTTATAAGAAACGCACACTAAGATGATGAAGATAATATAAGTCCAACAATTTTAGATGATCTGTATGGACAGCCTAAAATTTTCATTATGGGGTTTGAACTCTCAATTAGCAAATAGGAACAAAATAACTTTAAAAAAGAATAAGAAAATTAACGATAGGAAAAAAAAAAAAAGAAAAGAAAAAGAAAAATCCTGCCGGATGCAATGGCAATGGCATAGAGTGAGACAAAATATAAACAAAATATAAAAATTCAATTCTTTAGACGATTCCGATCATATAAATAGATAGTCAAAATGAAAATCGTTGTTTGGGGTTTTTTTTTTTTGTGTGTGTTTTTTTTTTTTTAAATTTTATTTCCTGCATGAAACAAATTATGACGTGAAGCCTGGTAAATGATGAAATGAAATGTGAATGAATGTGTGAGCGAGGTGTAAATAATGAATAAGTCATCTGATTGAAGTGAAGTTCAAGCCTTACCTTTCAATTTATTTCGTAAAATAGGAATTGAACGTGATGTTGAATGTGAAGAAGCCATAATATTCCACGGAGAAATTGTCTTTTAAGTTTCCTTTTTTTTCTTTATCCACACTTTCGATAACGTTACATCGCACAGTCGTCCATTTAGCAAAGCAAAGCTTTCAGGTTGTCGAACTAACTGCTGTGTAATAATGATGAAACGCCAATGTGCTCAAAGGGAGGCAACAGTGCAGACTTCAAGCTCTTTTGAGAAACGAAACCCATTAACTGACAACCTAGGATTGCTCACTTCAATCGATCGCAGTTATTTTGCTTTTATTCTATTCATTAACCACATCACTTCATGATTTCGTTAATTCAATGTAAATCACGTTTAAGATCAAGATATAAGACAATTGTTTACAATCTCTATTTATATTTAAAATATACGTGACGTCGGCCACAGCAGTCTTTCGCAGATACGCGTCTTTGCCTTCGCCCAAGGCACTATCGGCATCAAAACAAGGTCAGTACACACCACGGCAAGGAGGGTTCGATTTGAGGGGTTGTGAAAGGTCGAGGTTCCTGGTCTATGTTCAGTCTACTGTCTACACATTTGAACGATAGAAAAAGAGGGAAGGGTGGGGGATCAACGCTTCGTGTTGCATAGCCTACACATAAAGCTTTGCAGCTAGTGACAAGCTGTCGTCAAAATACACGATTTGCATACGTTGTCAATACTACTACAAACAGCGATCGTGCTTATCGAGAAAGGAAAGCAAACACAATTTTCAAATGCACCAGATATCACTCACCAAATAAGGTGACTTAAGGACAAAAATACAAAAAAAAAAAAAAAAAATCTTTTCTGTCTACATTATTATTTACTTACGAGGAAGTGGGGGTGGATTACATCAGGAATTGCAACACTGCAAACTAAATTGTTTGTTTATGTGTATGTGTGTGTGTGTGTGTGTGTGTTTGTGCGCGTGTGTGTTTGTGCGCGTGCATGCGTATTGTGTATGTTTATTTTGTTTTGTTTGCTTCATATTTATCTCCTTTTTTCCCTTTTTGTATGTTTTTATTTCATTTATTCACAGATGTCTGTTTTTGAGTATACTATAGATGACCATGGCAGTGGAGAAAAAATTCAATTAAACTGAATGCTGCGAAACTCGGTGTCATATAATAATAATAATAATAATAATAATAATAATAATAATAATAATAATAATAATAATAATAATAATAATAATAATAATAATAATAATAATAATAATAATAATAATAATAATAATAATAATAATAATAATAATAATTAAAGTATAATAAAATAATAATAATAATAATAATAATAATAATAATAATCATAATAATAAAAATAATAACAATAACAATAACAGTAGTAGAAGTAGTAGTAGTAGTAGTAGTAGTAGTAGTAGTAGTAGTAGTAGTAGTAGTAGTAGTAGTAGTAGTAGTAGTAGTAGTAGTAGTAATAGAAGTAATAGAAGTAGTAGTAGTAGTAGTAGTAGTAGTAGTAGTAGCAGTAGCAGCAGCAGCAGTAGTAGTAGTAGTAGTAGTAGTAGTAGTAGTAGTAGTAGTAGTAGTAGTAGTAGTAGTAGTAGAAGTAGTAGTAGAAGTAGCAGCAGCAGCAGCAGCAGTAGTAGTAGTAGTAGTAGTAGTAGTAGTAGTAGTAGTAGTAGTAGTAGTAGTAGTAGTAGTAGTAGTAATAGTAATAGTAGTAGTAGTAGTAGTAGTAGTAGTAGTAGTAGTAGTAGTAGTAGTAGTAGTAGTAGTAGTAGTAGTAGTAGTCGTTTACGACCCATCTAAAGAGCAATGGCGACAGTATTGTCAACCAACACGGTAAGATGATCGACATCATTATGAATAATAATATTTTCACGGGTTGATGACCAGCCAACAAAAAATACAATACGCGAGATGATACATTCAGTGTAACAACAGTTTCAAAGGAATGGCGTGATGAAACCAGCTAGGGGCATGTTGTAAGTATTCAGCATAATATTATGCCACATACACAACAGTTTATACAACATTTAGTAAAAAAAATAATTAAAAAATAGATAAATAAAATAAAAAACAGGGAAAGGGGGGGGGGGGGGGGGGGGGGAGTTACTTTGCAGAACAAAGTTATTTTCTTTTTTTCTTTTAAATTAGCATGTACGTTTCACCTTTGTGACCCGCACAACAAATGTAGGTCGAAAACATTGGGCCCCTTTAGAAACGGAGCAGGGAGCCCTAAATAAGCCAGTCTTAGCAAGCTCAATGTGTTGATTTAGAATGTATGGACTATGATATTTATCGAATTTAATGTGTGTGTGTGTGTGTGTGTGTGTGTGTGTGTGTGTGTGTGT
The DNA here is from genome assembly GCF_034508935.2 of Berghia stephanieae. NCBI lineage: Eukaryota > Metazoa > Mollusca > Gastropoda > Nudibranchia > Aeolidiidae > Berghia > Berghia stephanieae. The sequence goes on from NC_088361.1 coordinate 38,543,958, forward strand.
GTGTGTGTGTGTTAGTGTGTGTGTGATGTAATGCTATCACTGATAACATTGTCCGCCGTTGTTATGTGGCTAATGGGGGCTATTTACTCAAGCCAGGGGCAACCGATAAGTATATCAAGACAGAATTACATAATTATAATATATAATGTTATGGAAAGTCCTTTTGCCACAGAATGGCAAATGGCGCGCCAGTTCGTGCGCTGATTGGTCTGTTGGGTTTGAATCCAAATCAACACCCCCAAATGACACATCAAAAGGTTGAATAATAACAACTGAAAGATGCAACAGTTTGTTGATGCAGAGATAGTTGCAAACCAAGAATGAAAGAATGAAGGCGTGTAAATAAATTATACACATAGCCCGTCTATTTATATTAGAATTATACAATACCGTACGTAACAACAACAACAAAAAAAAAAAACCCAAAAAAACCCCACATCGATCCAAATTTCCATATTAAACAGAGCAAGTCGCGTTTTTTTTTTAAAATTGAGCATTTATAAAGCGCAATATCCACAAAACGTTCTCAAAGTGCTTTACAAGGGGTCCCTAGCCAAGAGTTACATTCAACATGTCGGATGAGACGGACATGACATGACGCCAGTTAGGCGATATTGCCATATTTTTTTTTTCAACATGGACAACGCTCGTAACGGCCAGGTACTCGTTATACACATAAGCAGGGTGAGAGAATGTTAATACAGAGCCTTTTCCAAGGACTAAACTATGCGGGGCTCCGGTCCAAAGGCGAGCGTCATACCACAAGACCACGCATTGTCTGTGAACAGTCTTGTCTATGGGTAAAGAGTCGGAGTAAAGTTTCGATTAATGTCATAAACGTTCAGCATTGATTGACTGTGTTACGCGACCGGCTATCATCATATCGTATCGCTGGGCTGTATCGAGATGGATGGATAAAAGGGCTGATATAGATAAATGGATGGACGCATAAGACATTAATTGAAACATCATTAATAGATAATTGTGAAAATATAACGTAATAAGGAAGAAAAGTCGTGACGTCACACCTACTTTTCCGGTTCCAAAAGCCTTGGAAGTGTGCTGTAACCAGTCTTTCGGAGGACTAATAATGTGCAAGTTACATATTGAATCAGAAAGTGCCATAACTATAATTTTAGAAGCAGGATGTATAGGCAGTTCTAAGGATTATGGGACTAAAAAAGCAAGGATGGGTGCCCTTTATTCACATTGAGACTAGAAAATACGAAACCCTAAACACTGAAACCAGAAGATCATAATTTACACAAGGTGTATTCAGTGATTGGAACCATTTTTTTTTTTTTTTTTTTTTTTTTTTTTGGACATCACACTTTTGCTCCCTATAGCAACTGGTGAATGGATGAAAGTGATACATTTGGATAAAAAATAAATCAATATGACACTTACGTGCTGATCTGTCTGCTAACCGAGGGCTACTTGGTGGACTGAAACTTATCTGAAATTGAAATGGAAAAAAAAGAGAAAGTTATTGCAGCATTTTACGCTGTGGGTTAGAACTAAATAGCTAACAACAATATAAATAGATTTAAGCGTGATGTTGGTGATGTTAAAATTAATTATTATGACGTTGACAGTGATATTGATGGTGATGATGATAATGATGATGACGACGACGACGACTATAAAGATGACATTAAAAATAATTTTGACCAGAAAACTTGCCTCTGTCCTAGGTTTGAGAGTTAACATGAGGCTGATTTTAATCGATAGATATTTTTGAAGGAAGATTTTTCTGGCCAAAATTTTGTAAAAACTTTTTTTTTTCAGAGTACGACAGAATGGTATGAAAGGGTCCAATGTATAGCAGTTTGAAGGAGTTTATTCTCTTGTTACTATTAATTACAAGTATGCTATGTGATTTTGTTGTAGATATTGAGATGTGAGTCTATAAACAAATTTTAATTCTGATGGCCTCTAATCGACGTGTATATATGCAGGTCTGACATCCAAACCCACTTATGGGGCCTAGTTTAACATTGTTTGCTTGTTTTTAATGGTTTTACGGAGCTTGCAACACATTAAGGTCATATCAGCGCCAGTAAAAAGGAAGAAAATGGGTTAGTAAAAAGTTCTAGAATTACAATTAAAGCACACAAGAAAAGGTAAGACAAAGGAGAATTGGTTCAAATAATAAACAGATGTAGACTCCAAGAGCACACCGTGAAAGTCCTTAGTTTGAGATCACCTAAAAATCTCATCCAGACGCAAATACATCTCCCCACTAAGAGGAATACACTCAAATGTTTACAAATCATATAATGATATGCAAACAAAACATAATACAGTGCATGAAAGAGAAATGATTTACAAGACAAGAAAAATATCATCTCCCAAAACTATACATTTGACTAACCCTTCCAGCCAGGGTATCCGGCCAGGGCTAGGACAAAACCAAGTATTCTCATCCCAAAACAAAGACAGAAAGCAAGTTGGAAAACAGATATAGGGGGATAGAAGACGCAATACAATAAGTGCCTCCCTGCTCACTGTGGGAAGTCAGGAACCCCAACCAGTATCATTGTTGTAATGGACAATATTTAGTGCCATTAATTTTTTAAAATTTTTTTTTTCTTTCTGAGATTTCCATTACAACAATGAGCCCATAAGGAATTGGGTTATCAAACCTGCAAATAAGTGCACGTCTCTAATGCGATGCAATCTGATTATGGTATGTTGATTGAAGATATGTTGGTCTGTTCCTGTACTAGGTAAAAGAACATCGGGTGATTAGACGGGGTGTAGGAGCGGTGAATATGATGTTAAAAATTCTGTTACAAATTGTTACTGATTATCAAAGCGAAGTGGGCTATTAAAAGGTGGATTAATACTGCCATCACTGTTATGTACAAATACTACTACTATTTCTACTACTATTCCTTCTTCTGCCACTATTCCTACCACTACGACTACTATCACCACTGACAACTAGTAACAATGACAACTACCACCACAATCACTATTATCTACTACTGCCACTACTTCTACTGCGACGACTATTACTACCACAACCACTACTACTGTTACTACCACCACCACCACTACTACGACTATTACTACCACCACCACTACTACCATTAATACCACTACCATTAATACCACTACCACCACGACTACTACAACTACCACGACCACCACCACTACTACCACTACTAATAACAATAAAAATACTAGCATTTCTGATCAATAGTTTTGAAAGTCATTTGTCGATTAAATCAACTGTGTACGTATTACTTAGTGTTTCCTATAATATAAAGTCGAGTCGATTACTTTTATAGATAACTATCTAGATGAAAGGTGTTATTTCAATATCTAGGTCGTCTAAGTCAAACTAATTGTGTCACCACATCCATAAAGCTAGTGGTCCATTTTAAAACATGCTATATTGCTATGAAAACAAATATATAAACAAACACACACACACACACACACACACACACACACACACACACAAACAAACACACACACACATAATCTTTCATGCTTCAAAATTTTTATGGGCTCATTGTTGTAATGGAAATACTCTCAAACCGAAACAAAAATATTGTCCATTAAAACAAGCCCATAATTGCGCACGGTTATCTGGCCTGTAAATAATTTTCACGTCTATTAGAACCCGTCTTATCTTAGAAGAAAAAAATAAACAGTATTAAAATGTATACAAATTAAGGCTATGTACAAGATTACTGATTAATAATCATGGTTTGTTAGTTTGTTTTTGAGGGTTTTACGGCGCTTGCAACACATTGAGGTCATATCAGCGCCAGTAAAAAGGAAGAAAGTGGGATAATAAAAAGTTCTAGAATTACAATTAAAGCACCCAAGAAAAGGTAAGACAAAGGGGAATTGATTCATATAGGAAACAGATGTAGATTCCAACAGCACACTATCAGTGTACTTAGTTTGAGATCACTAAAAGTCTCATCCAGACTCAAATACACAGGTCCCCTCTAAGAGGAATACACTCAAATGTTTTACAAATCGTATATGAAAACATCATACAATGCATAAAAGACAGATGATTTACAAGGAAAAATATATCATCTCCCAAAACTAACTATACATTTGACTGTTTCCCTCTCAGCTAGAGTATCCGGCCAGGGCCAGGACAAAACCAAGTAATGTCATTCCAAGACAGAGAGTGAGTTGGAAGACAGATATTAATGGGATAGAAGACACAGTAAGTGCCCCCCTGCCCACTATGGGAGAATCATGTTTTTAAAAAAAGGTCTCTGAAGGTTAAAAGGAAAGAGAAAATACCAGAACAAAATGCTGGAATAGGAGAGAGAGAGAGAGAGAGAGAGAGAGAGAGAGAGAGAGAGAGAGAGAGAGAGAGAGAGAGAGAGAGAGAGAAAGAGAAAGAAAAGAAAGAGAGAGAGAGAGAGAGAGAGAGAGAGAGAGAGAGAGAGAGAGAGAGAGAGGGAGAGAGAGAGAGAGGGAGAGAGAGGGTTACACAACCCCTCTAAATCAAAATAGAAAACGAAACAAGATTTAAAATCTAGTGCACACAATTTACAACTCTGATATTATTTAAAGCGTTCATGGGCTTTTTAAAAACGTTGTTGTAATTGAATATATCTATTATTTTGCATTGATTTGAGAGTTTTCCCATTACAACAATGGGTTCATAACAATTCTGGTTTATCAGACTAGCAAACAAGTCGGCGTATCTATAATATTATTAGTAAAATACCCAATGCAAAAGGTACCTTTAATGTTGTCAACTTGCGAAACAGCCATCTCTCCAAAGAACTCATTTTAGTTTTAGACAGAAGATATATAATCCGGAGCACAAATTTGCGAAATAAGAATTCTAAAATACACCAACAAACATTTGACGAGATCCATCATATTTAAATTTCATATTATTGTAGAAGTTTGATGAAATACTGATATCAAATTATGAATTACGTCTAAACATTCTCATGCTAACGCTAAAATACCGTCTGCTATACTGTAAAAATCAACTTACAGGATTCACTACTTAAGAACAAATAATAATCCTAAGAATCAAGCAACAATCAAATTGTACATTTTAACAATCTAGCTATCTACGTATTGTTTCCATTTTCAATTCGTTGGTAGCATATTATCTTAATAGTTTGTAGAGAAGAAATTACATTTAATTTGACCGTGCCCATAAAAATTGCTATGAAAAATCGCTCAAAATCATTATTTTGAAAAGAAAAAAATGCGTATCCAAAGATTTACCACTTGAGGCAAATCACTTATAAAATGATATTATATAATGTCACACAATATATAGATCTACAACTAAACTGTACACAAATAAACTTGAGACAGAGAAAGGCCAGCTAATAGCTATGACCTTTTTATTTTTTTAATTATTTTTTTTTTTTTAATTCATTTCAACCCCCATTCTAATGACGTTCTTTAATTACGTGAAGACTTGTTTATTCGACGCACAGTTTGTCTGCTGACAATGCCAAGAATTGTAACAACGTATTTTAAACCCCAAGAAGAAAAGTGTGTGTGTGTGTGGGGGGGGGGGGGGGGGGGGGGGGTATGGGGGTTTGTTTTATACAATGTTATTGTGCGCCTATTCCATTGCAATTGTTTACAGCGCAAATTACTTTACACATCATTATAGTTATAGGTATAGGTACTTACTATTTAATTGAAAAGATACCAATTATCGGTTGTGAAATAAGAATAAGTTGGTACGCTTACTAAGATAGTTTGAATCAAATAGTACGAAAACAAAATTATGCTTCTCTTTTCTTTTTAAAAATTCTAACAGAATAAGAATATTCCTTATAATTATAATATATTTTGAGGAATTATTTATATTTTTACGGCATTTGCAACATTTAGAGTTCATTTCAGTTTCAGTGTTGCTTAATTTGTGCAATAAAATTTTAATATTTTAATGTGTCTGCCATGACAACTTCGAACCAGCAATATCCGACTCTAACTAGTCGACTATCCGCCCTAATTCGTTATTTAAAAAATAAGAGGAAATATATTAAATTTCAAACAAGAAAATAGTCCGACCTGAACACAATAATAGCACGCAAAAAGATTTATCGACTAATATAAATGAAAATGTAGGTAACACATCAAAACACACTTAACATTCCTGTTTACAACATGAAATAAATTCGCACACTCATTATCTAAGAGAGAATCTATAAAGGGCCAACTATTATTATTATTGTTATTACCAAACATGAATACTTCACTGTAACGGTCAGATCTAACGTCATTTTTTAGATTGACGTCTCACTTAATCCAGCACTGCTCGTGCTTTTGATGATACAAAAAGATAAAGAAATTAAACAAACCGCATAACCCACCGCAAGAGAACAGCAATCATCCAATGCGGATCTTGGCAAAATAACTGCGTACGTACTAGATAATATACAAACTACCTGACAAGTTGCACATCTAACATTATCACAGTGTTGTTAGGAGGCATATGCCAAAACATCAAATCCCCTAATGCAAATGCCAAATCAAAAATAAAATATTTATATAATATATTACAATAAAAGTAAACATTACATAATATATCTAACACAGCAAGTACACGATAGTAGAATGTTATTCCAGTTTAACTTTTCACAATAAAGTTAAACCTCAAAAAAAAAAAAAATATATATATATATATAAATGAAATACAAAAGGTAAAAGATGGAAAGCAATTCATTATCTAAATGTATTGCACACAGAATAGGTTTTGAGATAATACGGAGTGCACTCGTAACATTTAATATTAAATCATCCACTTTTCTCGAATTGAAGTCCATTTTGTTATCGAATCCATTTCATTAGATTGTAACGCTAAGTAAACATAAACTGGAAAAACATGGCCAAGCTTGAAACAGCATCCCACGGTAATGGTATAATTTCATGACACATCAATATTGTTGCTGAAGGAAAATAATGGGGGTAAACGGCAGAGTACAGGGGTGAAAAGCAGTGGTTGGGCTTAAAACAAAACGAAAAATAAGCAAAAACCCCCAAAACAAAACAAAAAACAAAAAACCAAAAAAAAAAAAACCAAAACAACAAAACAAACAAATAAAAAAACAAACCAGAGAAAAAAAACACCCAAAAACATATAAACAAAAACAAAAAAAAAAAACAAAAACAAAAAAACAAAAACAAAACAAAACAAAAGCAAATAATAAAAAAAAAACAACCAAAAACAAACTCCAACAAATACAACTTAATCTCATGAAATTGTTTTCGAAATGACTAATATCTATTTACTTCTTTTTTTAAACTTAGTTTTCCACAGGCACTTCAATTCATAGTTCATAACAATTTTCCTAGTTCACTAAAGCCTTTACTGTCTCGTACTAGATATGCATCTCTTTAATTTAATACAGATAAAACGCCGAGTCCACGTCAGCAACAGAACATTTCCATCCGGAAACTAAAACTAAACGATTCCAAAGAAACAGAAGAACACCACAATGACCACTGACAAATTAATGTGTTAGCACGACAAATAGAAGAATTATAATATGATATTATACACTTATAATATAGGAATACAATGGTTCTCGTACATACGTGTAGGTATACTACTAACATAAGCAGCACAGATATTCCACTATTAAACCAACAATACCACCGTGTTTTCACAGAACATCTTTTTTAAAATTTCATTTTGGCCTGAAATAATTTACTTCGATAAATAATAATAATAAATAATAAACTTGTCAAAAATTCTATAGATTCTGGTTTAAGAATGTGACAAGTTTAATCAATATTTGACGTGCCGTCTTTTAATAGGACCAAAAAAAAAAAAAAAAAACGGAGAGAGAAAAAAAAAAAAAACAGAAAAAAAGAGTTTCACCAATGTACGACAGAACGGGTCTAGCGAGTTATTATGGCAGAAATATTGTCTGACGCCAGGTAGGTGAAGATCCTATTAAAATGTACTAATGAAAACAAACAAACAAAAAAAAGATAGTTGATCATCACTTCCTCATCAGAAAGATAACGAGAGAGAGAGAGAGAGAGAGAGAGAGAGAGAGAGAGAGAGAGAGAGAGAGAGAGAGAGAGAGAGAGAGAGAGAGAGGGAGAGAGAGATTAATGACCACAGTTAACGTAATGAAGTGACTTTGTCCTATTCGGTAAATGAATGTCACTGTTATAATGAGTTGGATGACACAAAGGAATTTTAGCACTCAGCATAATCGCACATGGCTGGGGTCAGAGTGTTAGAATCACAAAAATGTCAAAACGAAACTAGAAGCGCTACATTCTCTGTGTAGCAATTACGATGTACAATGTACAGAATTTTCCACTTTAAGAACAGTGGCAGAACGTTGGAAACAAGTGATTGACAGACTTTCGCAATTTTTCATGTCATCACATAATATAGGATCTTTTAACCGAGAGTCCGGTAAAATGGAAACAATGTAGATTTGAATTACAGATCATTTCTTTTGTTTTTATGGAGTCTGATAAGTGCTAAAGTCAAATCGATGCAATTTAGGATTTTGTATGGAATTTAATAATTCAAATTGGTTTGGAATCATCGCATGCATTTCATCCAATTTGCCAACATGACATTCATGTAAATGTTGTTACACGAAGCTCGAAGAAATAAACAACAATTTGAAATTGAATGTTAGCTTCAATTATATATACGAAAACAGATAAAATTGACGTTTCGGGTTTCCCCCTTTATCAACAAAACAGGATGAATGAAACACTACAGACGAATGAGATAATGTGGTAGTGGCGTTGATGAATAACATCGAACTGTACTGCAGGTTTATAAAGGTAAGCAGCCATGCACCCCCCCCCCCCTACCCCCACGCCCTCGCGCGCTACTTCTCCCACTCCAAAACTTAAAAATCCCTCTTTCTTTTGAAGGATTGAGAGAGAGAGAGTGAGAGAGAGAGAGAGAGAGAGAGAGAGAGAGAGAGAGAGAGAGAGAGTGAGATAGAGATAGAGAGAGAACGATATAAATAACAAATTAGGCACTCATTGGGTAATAATCAGGAGAGATTGATGCATGATTTATGATTACCTTTCTTAATCCTTCTTCGTTTCTTTTTAAAATGTAAGCAAAAACTCCAATTGTTTACTTACAACGTACTTTAACATAAGAGAAACTGTAATCAAGACCTTTCTGATTTGTTAAAGAGCACGTCGTGATAAAGGGGGAAAAATTTAGAAATTTAATACTATTTTTATCATAGGCTAGATTACCACTTGACAGCTACGTCTCCGCTCCAAATCTGCCTGCGATTACCTTTCATCTATTAATGGACCGAGATGGTAACACAGCACTTTCTCTTGTTTACAACAAGATATGAAGTGAGTAGAAAAGTGCCAGAAGACAATAGAGAATAAATTTTTTTTTTTTTCGCGGCGGTGGTGGGGTTTGAACCTGCGACCTTATTGGTACGACAACTCCGCCTGGCAGGTGAGAGCGTGGCTCTACCGTGTGAGCTATCCACGAACACAAAAATATTCGTTTCAAACCCAAAGTCATTTCTAGATCCCTCTCTCACCCACTTCTTGAGATCGCCGATTCGTTCACCACCATCGCGAAGTAATTTTGACCAGCAGTTAAGCTTAATAGCCAATATTCTCATCACAAACATATAACATAGAAACGATTGAGACATTGAGTATGCTCCGGTGTATGGGGTGAATTTTTAATTCAGAAAAGTGAGTGGAGCAGGCACTTATGTTGGTAACAACAAGATATGAAGTGAGTAGAAAAGTGCCAGAAGACAATAGAGAATAAAAATTTTTTTTTCTTTCTCTTTTGTTTGTACTACACGGTGTCACATAACTTTGGAACCAACAAAAAAAAACAACAAAACAAAAAACCTTTTCGGAGTGACAGACAGCACAGCTAAGCAAACCAGAACTCGAAAATGACAGCTTTTTTAACGATTTTTAAAACTATACACAATTATGTGTTGGATTTCAACGTGTCCACCATTTTGTGTGATCAGTACTTTGATGAATCGCTCAACTCCTTTCCAAGTTTTTTTTTTTTTTTTTTTGAGCATGTCTTTGCTCACTGATTCAACATACAGAAAAACAACAACAAAAACAAACTTACATTATTTTTTAATGAAATAAAACAAATTTAATGATATCTTCATTAGTTTCAGAATAAATACGATTTGCTATTAGTTCCAGCCTTCTGGGACAGCCTGTATTTAAAAAAAACACAATTTCTCTTAAACGTTGCTGGTGTAATGAGAAGTAGTTCAAAAGACCAAAACCGAATGGAGGCAGTGTCAATAGACGCGTTTCCTAACACAAGTTACCATTGATAATGGTGATGGTGGTGATGATGATCATGATGATAATAAATTATCTCTCAACTTATTCAATAAGCATGGTATTACCAATGTAAGTCGCATGTAAAATAATTCGTGACAGGATGGGGGACTTCTTAATCTATGATAATTGATGTACAAGTTTTTTCCCCCCCCCCCCCCCAAAATGAAATTTTAAAATGTTTACAGTAGTAGATACAGATACAGTGGTATGCACCAGTTGGCGTCACTCAAATGGATTTTATCCTTCGTTTAGGCAGCAATATATATATATATATATATATATATATATATATATATATATATATATTATATATATATATATACATGTATACAATATATATTTCCATAGATTATATAGTGTTGGTTTTCAGATATTTATGTTTGTTTTGGAAGAACCGGTGAGATATTTACCGATTTGTATAGCCAACTAGTATCAATGAATCTGTTCATTAATTTAAAATCCAGCCTCGATGGCCAGCCAACCAGAAAACTGTGTGTGTGTGTAAGGTAGTCGAGTTCTGACGCTTGGGTTATATAGAAAATCGAATACAAAATATCATTAACCGAGTCGACGTACACAACATGTCATGATCTAGATACCGAACAAATTAATTAAAAACAAAACGGCCTTTTGAAAATATACCGTATATTTTAAGGACGGGCGAGAGACCATCGAGTAATTTGTTTTGTTTGTTGCTTTAGGTCTCCTCCAACACAATTGAGGTTATATGAGAGACCGCTGAAACAAAAAAAAAACGAGCAATCTAACAAAAATAGTACAAATCTAAATCAAAATCATAACCTAAAGATATCATAAGCTAAATCATAAATAACCAAGAACAAACAGGCAGAAGATTTACAGAAAAAAAAATATCCCCTGTCAAAAATACAATCACGAACCAAAGAAGCAGGATAGGCTAGTAAAGAGAAGAAACGACATCACTATCGGATCGTACACCCATGCGAACATCATAGGTATGTGATTCAAGGGTGATGCTCCCATCCAACCACCCGCAGACCATCGAGTAACCCGATTACACGTAGGTACATTTCCATTTTAGAGGTTTCACTCAAATATGCGTTTCCCTTAACTGGGATGCAGAAGGAAAACAAAATAACTTCTGTACCCTTAGTCGGTCAGTCGACGACTCAATGCATAATACTATATCGTATAGTACGTCCGTTCATGTCTTATTATTGTGCGTAATGTAATAAAGGTCAATGACTTCTGGCTAGTCCTGATTTCAAGTAGGTAAAAACGACCAAGTTAACTGATAGGGGAGAGATTGGTTATTCCAAACCGAGGCTCACTTCACAGTAAACCGATGTGGAAATAGCCTCAAAATTGGGATAGCGTGATTCAGTTCATGACGACTGCCCTGGCCAAAACATTATGATTCATTATCCACCAATGAAGCTTTCAATTTGGCAAGCAACGTTCATACACATCTTAAAACGTTTTTATAACAAACTATGACAAAAACAAAACAAAAACAACGTTTGCTTAGTTGTTAAACAAAGTAAAAGTGTTGTCAAAAAATATAATTAAAATAAATTGCATATTGTGTCCAATATAAAAAGGAAAAACAAAAAGGTAATTATGAGATTATGAGAGTGGAGGACCCGAGCGATGAGTTGCTCTCCATCTTTGGCGGGCCCATCAATGGCGACCAGAAAGACTCTCACCGTCACTTCCAAACTAATTTCATTATCATTATTTTTCTGCATTCTATTCTCTATTTAATTCCTACGTGAACGCTCTTAATACAATTATATTAACGCTTGATGAATAATCTCATTGAGCAGGGAACTTTCATTATTATTATTATTATTATTATTATTATTATTATTATTATTATTATTATTATTATTATTATTATTATTATTATTATTATTATTATTATTATTATTATTATTATTATTATTATTATTATTATTATTATTATCATTATCATTATTATCATTATTATTATCATTATCATTATCATTATCATTATTATTATTATTATTAGTATTATTATTATTATTATTATTATTATTATTGCTATTATTATTATTATTATTATTGCTATTATTATTATTATTATTATTATTATTTATTATTATTATTATTATTATTATTATTATTATTCTTATTATTATTCCTATGCACAGAGTTTAATCAAACCTAAGGGTTATTGATTGTTATTGCCCATTGTACAGCTGACAATGTTCATGCATATTAACACTTCTCAAAATATCAACTCGTTTGTTTGCGACCAAATTAAAAAAAAAAACACACCAAAAACAAACAAACAAACAAACAAACAAACAACAGTAAAACAAAACCAATGAAAACATTAACAGAGAATAGCAAATAGAAATGAAAATGTTTTGTCCGCAGCTGATTTTGACCAGCAGATTATCTATGTGGTCTTGTGGTATGACAACTCGCTTTCGGATCGGAAGGTCCTAGAATCGAGCCTCGCTCGGCGCATAGTTGAGCGAGTCCTTGGAAAAGGCTCTTTACTTACATTCTCTCACCGTACTCAAGTGTAAAATGAGTACCTGACTGTATGAGTGCTGTCTGTCGGAAAAAAAATTGTAATATCGCCTAACGGGCGTCATGTCTCGTTCTACATATTACGTGTTGCTGTTTGTTAGGGACCCATTGTAAAGCGCTTTGAGCACGCTTAGTGGATATTGCGCTCTATAAAAGCTCAAGTTTATTTTTAAAAACAATTTTCCAGCATTGTACCATTCAACAAATGACCGCCATTTTGCATTTTGTTTAGTATGGATTACAGCTGGGGTTGAAATATTCAGATTTCCTTTATCAAGTGAGGCATTTTCAAAACAGACTAAAATAAAACCACTATACCAGCTACATCCTACAATCACTATGCAAAGTTTCAAAAACATAAATCAGCGTCTCACAATATCGACCGTTATCAAAAATCGTTTACAATCAAATAATACGAATAAAGATTCGTCAGATCGAGATTATGACCCCCCCCCCCCCCCCCCCCAACAAACACACACACACAAACACACACACACAAACACACACACACACACACACACACACACACACACACACACAAAACCCAACCTTTTCCCAAGATCAGGGTCAAGCTACACGATCAATAATGTTTATTGCAATTGGCAATCCATTCCCTCTATATCGCTTTGTTCATTTATCACATTCACGCTATTTGATAATAAAGCCATGGGAGCTGATTCTTGTCTATCGTCGTAAAATAACTCGGTATGTATGTCACTACAATTGATTTCTGTTTTATTTATAGACTGATCTTAACAGAAGGAATGACATAAATAAATAAATAAAGCGAGAGAGAGAGAGAGAGAGAGAGAGAGAGAGAGAGAGAGAGAGAGAGAGAGAGAGAGAGAGAGAGAGAGAGAGAGAGAGAGAGAGAGAGAGGAGAGTATTCTAATAAGTTTTCTTTGATGCTCTCTTCTGAGCTTTGTGGTATTGTGGTAAGACACTCGCTGGTTCGAATCACTTTCTGAACGGCGAAAAAGTCGAGTTCTTGCTTAATTAATAAAGGCCAATTTACTCAAAAACTCTCACGATACTCAGGTGTAAAATGAATATCTAGACGGTAACAGCGTTGCCTCTGTTGAAAAAAATAAATAATAATGGCGCCTTACAAATGCCACGCCTCGTCCTGGTGTCCTTGTAAAGCTCTTTGAGGAGATTTAGTTAGTGAATACTGCTCCAATGTTGCTTGGCACTCGCTTTCGGATCGGAAGGTCCCGGTTCGAACCTCGCACAACGCATATTTGAGTCTTTGGAAAAGACTCGTTACTCACGTTCTCAGCTGTAAAATGAGTACCTGCCGTTAACAGCATTGCCTCTGTTGGAATTTAAAAAAAATGTAATATCGCCTAACAGGCATCATGTCTCGTTCAACATGTTACGTGTTGCTGTTGATCAGGGAACATTTGTAAAGCGCTTTGAGCACATCTAGTGGATATTGCACTATATAAAAAAGGCTCTAGTTTTTTTAAAAAAAACGTTTTAAGTTAGTGTGTGTGTATGTGTGTGTGTGTGTGTGTGTGTGTGTGTGTTGTAAAAGAATATTTAAAAGTTTAAGTTGCCCGATCCTGAAAGTCAAGGATTGTAATTCTATCGAAGTCTGGCAAAACTATTACTTTCATTTTGGCCAGAAAACTTTTTACATCGAATATTGGTCAATTACATCGAATACTGATCAATTACATCGAATACTGATCAATTACATCGAATATTGATCAATTACATCCATTATTGGTCAATTACATCGAATATTGATCAATTACATCGAACATTGATCAATTACATCGAATATTGATCAATTACATCGAATATTGATCAATTACATCGAATATTGATCAATTAAAATGACTCAATTTATGAAACAGGCCCGAAACTGGGGCTTCTAATTTGTGTAGTCGTCAAATTAAAAAAAAAAGGAAGTAATTGTTCACTGATATCTTATTTCTTTCTTTTAAGCTAATCTTAAGAAACAGATTATAAAATGATGTCTTATTCAGTCAACAAACATCATCTTGAAGATGTTTTTTTCTTCTTTGGTACCAAATTTAGAACGTGCTGTGTTTTGGCAAAATCAAGAAAGCAAAGATAAAAAATCGTTATGATTGGTAAATAACGACGTATATTTTCTAGTTGGCAGACGTATTATTATCTTGTAGTATCAAGCAACTGAACACATGCATGCCTACAACACATAATTGAAGTCATATTATGCCTCACTTGTTTCCAATTTTACAATGAATATTTATAGACATACAACTCAAAAGTCGATGTGCCATTGCATCATCGACCTTCACCTATCGAATTAAAAGAAAATTATTTACATAATAATTGATAAAGGACGAACGAAAGTCATAAGGTTGTTATAGGAAATAAACACGCAATTGTCATTTCAAGCAAATTTCCTTCACTGAAGGGGACCGAGCGATTCATAACATACGTAAGAGGTCAAAACTAGACGCAAAAACAACACATATTCAATAATAATATTATTATTATTATTATTAATAATAATAATAATAATAATAATAATAATAATAATAATAATAATAATAATAATAATAATAATAATAATAATAATAATAATAATAATAATAATAACAATGACAATGGTAATGATAATAATGGAGATGATAATAGTAATAATGAAAATGAAAATAATGATAACAATACAAAAAATAACAACAACAACCACCTCCACCACCACCACCACCACCACCATCATCATCATCATCATCATCATCATCATCATCATCATCATCATCATCATCATCATCATCATCATCTCTCATCATCATCGTAATAACAATAACAAAAACAAAAACAAAAACAATAATAATAAAAATAATAATAATAATAATAATAATAATAATAATAATAATAATAATAATAATAATAATAATAATAATAATAATAATATTAATAATATTAATAATATTAATAATATTAATAATTAATAATAATAATAATAATAATAATAATAATAATAATAATAATAATAATAATAATAATAATAATAACGATGATGATGATGATGATGATGATGATGATGATGATGATGATGATGATGATTTTTATTTATTTTGGCCATAAAACTCGTCCTTTAAATATCGATCGATGATTAATATGACTCATTTTGTCAAAAACTCTCAAAAAGAGGTCGCAGGTATGATAGTTTCTGACAAGATGAGGGTCAATTAATTGACCGATATTTGACGGATCAGTTTGCTGATCAGTTGGAGAATACATTTTAAAATTGTGAGTGTTTGTGTGTTAGTTTGGATGTGTGTGCGTGTGTGTATGTGTGTGTGTGTGTGTGTGTGTGTGTGTGTGTGTGCCAGAGCACGGCAGAACTGTGTATCAGGCGTGATAATCAAACGATCCATTACAATCCGATGAACATTATACATTCTACCTTATTCGAGCCGACTCGACGTTTACATTTGAATATGAACTATAAATACAAATGACATTTGAATTCCTTCTTGAAAAATAAAAGGTATATGTGAAGTTACGTGCGTGAAATAGCCTTGAGGACAATCTAGTGAGATCAATAAGAGTGGTGCCATTTTTGATGATGATGATGATGATGATATGATGATGATGATGATGACGACGATGATGTTGATAATGTTGTTGATACTGCTGATGATGATGATGATGATGATGATGATGATGATGATGATGATGACGACGATGATGATGATGATGATGATGATGATGATGATGATGATGATGATGATGAACGTCAGCGGCCACCAAGGGTGATATGATGATGGGGATGGTGGTGGTTATGATGATGATGAGACGATGTTGATGATGATGATGATGATGATGATGATGATGATGATGATGATGATGATGATGATGATGATGATAATGACGGCGATCATGTCCATGATAACGATGACAATGAATGATCAGCATCATGGTAGTGGCATTGTGGTAGTCAGTGGTTATGGTTAAAATGAATCGGAGCAGTAGTGATTACCATCTACATGTTTATTTAAGTAGTGTTGACAGAGAGGAATGTTTACGAATGAATATGAACTATAAATATAAAGGGCAAATTATAAATAAATTCCTTCCTGACAATTACAAAGTATGTGGAGTTACGTGCGTGAAGCCGCGTAGGGGACAATCCAATAACTTTCTAATCAATGAGTGGGAGGAGGAACGACACGGATAGACTTGATAGATAATGATGCGGGGAGTGAGGATGGTGTTTATGGTGATGCATGGTGTATAGTGATGCTGATGAAGATGATGCATGATGATGAGGGTGGAGAGGATAATACACGATGAGGATGATGATGGTGATGATGATGATGATGGTGATGATGATGATGATGGTGATGATGATGATGATGATGATGGTGATGATGATTGTCACAGTAAAGGTTGTTCACAATTATCTTATTAAATTTTATTTTATTAAGAACTGAATTCATCTCACTCCAGTTATATTTCGCTTAATATTATATAAAGCATTGTATGATGATTTAGAATTACAAAGAGGCATCAAAAATAATAAACCATCCTGTTGATGAAGTAGAAAGAATTCATGGAAAAGCAATAGAAAGGAAAGCATTCTCAATTACCAACAATAAAAAAAACATATTTTATACCATGAATTTGATATTTTGCCATCTGGGAGAAGTTTTTGTCAGATTAAATGTGGAACTAACAAGTATAAATCAACGTTCGTTCTATCAGCAATAAAAATGTTGAATATTTCATATGGTACAGCAAAACCAAGGATTGATGCGTTGACTGATTGACTGATTAATTTGTTTAATGTTAGGCTAGATGAAGTGACCAATTGATAATGATGATAATATTTGGTGTTGAATTGCCAAGAATGTAACGAATTGAAAATGAAATGAAAATGTTAATGTTGTGTATGTCGCATGCGTGAAAGAAAGAGAGAGAGAGAGAGAGAGAGAGAGAGAGAGAGAGAGAGAGAGAGAGAGAGAGAGATAGAGAGAGATAGAGAGAGAGAGAGAGAAAGAATGGGTAGGAGTGAGGTGTCTGTTCTATGTTATAGTTATCATATAACGTTATGACAAGTGTAACTAAATGACAAATTGCCATATTTATGGACAATAAAGATCTATTATTATTATTATTATTATTATTATTATTATTTCGGTAGGCTTAGATAAACTTTACCTTCTAATATTAAATCGTCTTTCCTTTTATAGCCTTCCATCGAATTAATTTCTAATTAGTGAATACTTTTCGTTCTACATTCTGTCACGTAGCCATTTATTATAAAAGCTGATAGGTCTAATATTCTAGACTCACTTTCTCTTCACAATCTATGCCGGACGGCCAGTCGCTCTATTCCTATATATATACTGGAAGATTTTTATCTTTTGGGACTTTGTAGATATTATATCTACACCATTAAGACGCCGGAGCTTTTAACTTTGATTGTATAATCTTCAAGGATCAAACCCAAGCCCGCTGTCAAAGGACTACACAATAACTTCTTACCAATTGCCTGGAAGTGGAATTTTACGAGTCCAATCCTGTTATCAGAGAGGAATAGATCATCCAAGCCCATCAACTGCCTGGAAACGTAAACTTATGAACCTGACATATTATCATAAGTTACGTAAAATATTCATATCTCTATTTGTAACTGCTACGATCACTGTTTATCTCTTTTAATTAAATTTCATCATTATTTTTATTTCATTGTAAACAAATCGTTAATTGTTTTTCATTTATAGTAACTAGTAAATTCTGGGGCCTCATTCTACATAGATCTTTATGCATAGTCGAGTAGCTCTTTACTCACTTGAGACCATGACATTTTGGAGGGGACACATATAAAGAATTGAATTTATTTAGTTACTTATATCTATTTCATCTAACCTTAAAGTTTAAATTGTAAAACTCTTAATTGCCCCACTTGATCATATTTTAATTGAACTCCCTATTTACAGGATTAATTTTTTTTTCTTTTTCATTTCTTCATTTAATGGAATAGCAATTTATCCATTCATTCTTTCATTCAAATTGAATAGCATTTTATTGATTCATTCCTTCATTCATTTATTCATTTATAAATTATTCATTCATTCATTGTTCATTCATTTATTCATTCATTCATTCATTCATTCGTTTATTCACTCATTTATCCAATCATTCATACATTTATTCCTCCATTCTTTCATTCATACATTATCCATTCATTCATTCATCTATTCACTCAGTTTTTCATTCATTCATTCATTCCTTGTCCACTTTGTTATTATATCACTCATTTCATTTTGTTGTTTGCCTCATTCATGAATTGTTTTCAATATGTTTACATTCCATAACGATTCATTCACCTATCATCCAATCACTCAGTGTTGTGAACACATTTTGTAACTATTGTAAATCTTACGATATTTTATTGTTTTGTATTTCAGACATCACTGTTAAACACTCTTCAATGCCTAATTACAATTGTTGAACAACCATTGAACAAGACAGAGGTCCCAGCCACGAACTGAGTTGGTGAATATATCCTTCATTATTCTCTTTTACATGAGTTGGGCATCACATAGTAACTATAGACATCGTGATTTGTTTTGCATAGTGATTTGTTTTAAATGCATTTTTGGCATATTACTGTTACCGAAAACCACTTATATATTATGTTCTGAAAAGTGAGTCTTTAAAAACTAAATAATAATAAAAGGAGTCTACTAGCCGTCGTGTTATATTTAGTGATAGATAACTTGGGATTATTTTGGCATCCTATTATTGTTATCACACTCTAGTATATTAGCGTCATTGCGAATAATTGTACACAAACTAACGACGAGTCACACACATTGGTGATACATTTTTCGTAGTAACATAGTTTAGAGTACACGCGATTGACACATTGTTATTGACACAAGTCATAATAACTCCGCATTGTATTGACACATTGCTTTATAAGATATAACGATAACAGGCATCAAATTCAACATACATAATAAGTTGAAATAAGAGAGAGAGATTTCTAAAAATAGAACAGTTCATTCCAGTAAGTGTAAATAAATAAAACAGTCAGTAACAGTATCCTGTCAATATAATATATATAAAATATCGTAACTAATTTATTGCAACATGGAAGCATATAAAAGATACTTAAGTCTTGCAAAGGACTTAGAAATACCCCAGGAAAGAATATTTTCATGGTGCGAAGAGAAAGTAAAAGAAGAAAAAGAACATGAAGAAAGAATTCGTAGAGAAGAAAATGAAGAAAGAATTCGTAGAGAAGAAAATGAAGACAGAATTCGTAGAGAAGAAAATGAAGAAAGAATACGTAGAGAAGAACGAGAAGAAAGAGTCCAAGAACGGGAACTAAAAAGACAAATAGCTTTAGCAGAAGAAGAAACCAAAAGGACCCAAATGATGCTGGAAATTGAAAAAACAAAAACCGGTCATGAAAGAAAACATAATAATAGTGATGAATTTTTCGTGAAACTTCCACGCATGCCAACATACGATGAACGCTCAGACTGTTAAGAATCCTTCTTACACCGATTCGAAGTTCAGGCTAAAGGTTATCGTTGGCCAGAAAGCAAATGGGCCACAGCCTTGATTAACTGCTTATCTGGAGAACCGCTAAAAGTTTTCTATACCTTAACAACTGAAGATGCAGATGACTATGGAAAAATTAAAGACGCTCTACTAAAAAGATTTAGATTAACGGAAGATGGTTACCAGGAAAGGTTTCACACTGCAAAACCGGAAAGTGGAGAAGACTTTAATACATTCGTGAACCGAATTACTCAATTTCTAAATCGGTGGCTTGAGTTGGCAAACGTAAAACAAGACGACTTTGCAGGCCTTTACTATCTCACGCTGAAGAATCGAATCTATCAAGCTTGCAACCCAGATTTAGTCGCATTCTTTAAAGAGAGAAAGCCAGAAAACTTGGACAAATTAAAAATCTACACAGAAAACTTTAACAGCGCACATCCATTGACACCCCTTAGCAGAACATTGAAGGAACCATACTACGCTGCTGCTGCTCAGAGTCCAGGTACACCTAAAGTTCAGTACTCAAATAGAACGAGCCGATCAATCACTCGGAACACGCAAGTGAAACAGGATGACCATAGTAACAAACCATGGAACAAACAGTTCAATAGAGACCATAGCCGACCCTATCAAAACAAAACAAGAAATAGCACTGACAATAATACTGAGTATAAGAAAACCAACAAACCTATAATTAAATGTCAATATTGTGGAATGAAAGGCCACACAGCAGACAAATGTTACAAAATCGTGGGATATCCGAAAGAAACTGCAAATGCATCACTCCAAACAAGTGTAAACAATCAGACACGAGTAATGTTAGGAGAAAATATAAATGTGTATTGCGTGAAAGGTATGTCACTTTTAACACAAATTCACAAATCAGGATCGCTATTTTTTTGTGAAGGCAAAGCTAATGGAGCTGATTGCAAAATATTGAGAGACACAGGATGCAGTACAGTAGGAATAAAAGCATCTTTGATCAATGACGAAGACAAAACTGGAAAAACGGTACAATGCATCACATTCAGTGGCACAGTCGAAACCTTTGAAACAGCTAACGTGTACATAGAAACCCCATACTATACAGGAATAGTGGAATGCTGTATACTTCCCAACCCCGTCGCTGATGTTATTGTTGGCAATATAAAAGGTCTTAAAGACAACCCAACAGATGTAAAAGAATGGTCATTAACCCAAGAAACAGCTTGTCTAGCAGAAACAAGAAAGATGACTAAGACAACAGAGAAGCCAATGACTATTTCTCTAGAACCACAACAATTTGACAGGAACACGTTCATCGAAGAACAGAAAAAGGACCCGACTTTAACATCATATTTCAATATCGCAAACAAAGGGACGAAATCAAAAGTTGAATACATCATTGAAAAAGATATTCTGTTCAGGTTACATAGGAAAAGAAACAAAATAGCTAAACAACTGGTCACGCCGAGTATTTACAGAAACAAAATCCTTGGAATAGCGCACGATTCAATAACTTCTGGACATCTTGGGAGCTCTTCCACATTGAAGAGAATATCCGAGAATTTCACATGGCCTGGAATTACTAAAGACGTCCGAGAATATGTGAAATCGTGTGACACATGCCAAAGAAGAGTCGCAAAAGGCAGAATACCGAGATTACCATTAGAGACAACCCCAGTTATTGAAAAAGTTTTTCAAAAAGTTGCAATTGACATTATAGGCCCTTTAACAAATCAGATAGAAACCATACACACATACTAACACTAGTTGATTACGCAACCAGGTGGCCAGAAGCGATAGCATTGAAATCAACTACATCGGATCACATAGCTGAAGCATTGATGACAATTTTTACTAGAATAGGCATACCAAATGAGATACTGTCGGACAATGGACCCCAATTTACATCACATATGATGCATGAAACCATGAAACTCATGGGAATCCAACACTCATTCACAACTTCCTACCACCCCCAAGCAAATGGTCTTTGTGAAAGATTTAATGGCACTCTAAAGAATATGTTAAGAAAAGTGTCAGCAGAAAAACCAGATGATTGGGACAGATACTTACCAGCAATCCTATTTGCATATAGAGAAATACCCCAAGAATCTACAGGCTACTCCCCATTTGAGTTGATGTATGGACGATCACCTCGCGGCCCGATCAATATTGTAGCCGACATTTGTAAAGGGAATGAGGAGGACAATAACGAAATTATGTTTGCTTACGAACATGTAAGAAACCTGAAAGACAGAATAGAGGACACATGTAAGCTAGCACAGGAATCCGTCACTAAAAAAGCAGAGAAATACAAGGAATACTCCGATCGAAAAAGCAAGTCAAGAAAATTTGAGATTGGTGACAAAGTACTAATACTCTTACGCGACGACTCGAGTAAACTTTTAGCTACATGGAAAGGACCATTCAAAATAACAGCAGTAAAATCTAATGTTAATTACGAGATTAAAATTAACAACACAACAAAGACATTCCATGCAAATACGCTAAAAAAGTATTTTGATAGAGACACAGTGTCGCAACCTATGTTTACTAATATCGAAGCTTCAAATGCAGGATTAATCATACCGTTGGTCATGGGACACAGACACCCGAGACAGAAAAACAAACAAAAATCGCACAATTGCAACCACCTAAGACAAAAAAAGAAGTACGCAAAGTACTTGGGCTCCTAAATTTTTACAGGAAATACATTTACAACTTCGCGCACATCGCGACACCGCTAACAAATCTGACAAAGAATGGGTCAGCGAACAAAATTGTTTGGACAGAAGCGTGTCAGAATAGCTTTTACCAATTAAAGGCATTACTCTGTTCAGAACCAATTCTTAAATTACCCGACATATCAAAAGAATTTGTTGTAAGAACTGACGCGTCTGATAAGGGCATCGCAGGTGTACTATTACAGGAACATGAGGGAACTCTAATGCCTTGCTTATATGCAAGCAGAAAATTATTGGACAGAGAATCACGATACTCTGTAATAGAGCGTGAAGGACTGGCCATCGTCTTTGCTTTAAATACATTCAGCAGATATCTACTGCTAAAAGAGTTTGTGGTCGAAACGGACCATAAACCACTCACGTACATAAGAAATAACAAAATGAATAATAGTAGAGTACTAAGGTGGAGTCTATTTTTGCAAAATTACACTTTCAGTATCTCTCACATACCAGGCTGTGAAAATATTCACGCCGACCTACTTTCTCGATTAGTATAAACACGTGAGAAGGGTATAACCTAACCTCCCATGCATACTGTTAGTTACCTCGCAAACTATGCCAAATCAGAACGCACAATTTCGATAATTTTATTTGTAAACATGATGACCCAACTTAATGTAAC
>NC_088361.1:38572684-38585184 GCF_034508935.2 Berghia stephanieae
CGAATTCGACCTCGTTCTGAACTTGCCCAAGAATCCGTCCTTTCCTCCCTGATTGCCACCAGACTTGTGACGTAGTTTGACGTCATCGTCGGGAACATGAAGCATCTGTCCTTCAAGAATTTGGCCCATAGGAGTCAGGACTTCCTGAGAGCCGTTCAGCTGATGCGCTTGCATCTGGACGGAAAGCGTAGATTCATCCATGGAATGGTCCATCTGAATCTGGGGTTTCTTTTTAGGTCGCTGGAGTGCGGAAGCGTCTGATTTCGATCGAGGACGGAACGTGTCGAAGAAGCTTTTGACCTTAGATGACCCGTCTTTATCCTTCTTTTCTTTGTCTTTGCCATTATCCTTTTCTTCTCGCTCTGAGGATTTGTTTCGATGTTTGGACTTCCCGCCGAGGAATCCCTTGAAGGCGGAAGATCCCGATGATGACCGAGGACGACCTCGGAACTCTCCGCTGTCCATCATGTTTCCGTCTGTATTGTCTCCGTCCAGTAACGGCATAGCAAAGGCGCTCAAGTCCTGAGAAGAGAGGGAAAACAAAAGATTTGGTTAAAATAATGACGAAAACATGTCAAAGGTATGGTCACATAGAAACGAACCCAAGAGCGGTTTCGAAATCTGACATCATTGATAAAACTAGGTTATTTAAAAAATGCGGCCAACTCTCTCTCTCTCTCTCTCTCTCTTCTCTCTCTCTCTCTCTCTCTCTCTCTCTCTCTCTCCCTCTCTCTCTCCCTCTCTCTCTCCTCCTCCTCCTCCCCTCTTCCCCTTCGTCTCTTTCTCTCTCAAGCACTCGTGTGTGTGTGTGTGTGTGTGTGTGTGTGTGTGTGTGTGTGTGTGTGTAATAATAAAAAAACGTATACGATGCTCTTGAACAGACATAAATAAATGAACTGAAACTGAAACCCAAGAACTACGGATGTTTACAAGCAGGCTTTTAAATATGACACGGGCCAGATGCTTTATAAATAAGCAATGATGTCATACTATAGCTGCAATACGTTTGTATTTCGTTTTTAGTAGTGTCATCTTCCAAGAAAAGGGAAAGACAGAACGTGTAGGTAAGTGAAAACTTCGTGGATTAAAAAGGACATTTTTATATAGCGCAATATCCACGCTGTCGACGGTGTGCTCAACGCGCTTTACAAAGTGTCCCTGATCACCACGCCTGTTAGGCGATATTGCATTTTTTTTTTCAGACAGAGACAACGCTGTTTACGACCATGTGTTCACTTTACACCTGAGTGCGGTAATAAAATGTGAGTAAAGAGCTTTTTTTCTAGGGACTCAAACTATGCACCGAGCGAGGCTCGAACCAAGGACCTTCCGATCCGAAGTGGAGTGTCATTCTACAAGACCACATAGCTGATTTGGATTAGGAACTAATTAGAAAGCCCGCAGCATATTGTTTTTGTCACAAGCGCCTAAGTATATGCGAGGCAAATTAGACATCAAATGAAGAACAGAAAAGCTGCCTTCAGTAATCTTATACTCACTAGCCAAATGCTCATCATTTAGATGCAAGCACGTGATATCTTCGCCAAAAGAGACCTACTCGTAGTCCTTCAGCGCCATCAAGCCCATGTATCCGGAGTTTATCCCGGTTTCTATAGCCTGACATGTACAATTGCAATGGCTTGCTATCCTTAGGATAAAACGCTAGTCTTTCGCAAAGTACTTTCCACTAGGTCAAACAGACCCAGCTATACAATCACTGCTGGGTGAGGGGCGGGGGGGGGGGGGGGGGGGGGGTCAGAAAAAAATCGACTTCACTCAGGTTCAATCTCAGTCCCTTTACTAACTGAGCTATCGGCACACCCCTCCCCCTCCCCGAAACGAGACATGCTGTAGTGATATTTCCAATATATACTTTTACAACGTTACAGGCAGATGATTCACAAATGTTATTAAAGAGATACAATATTCCATAACGTGGATTTACATCCGACTGTCCAACTTCCATACGAAGGACTCAGCTAAGGCCTGGCCAAAAGGAAATAATAAAGTCCTATCTCTGGTCAAGGCCACAAAGCCAAACAAAATTGGATAAGGTGAAGGGGGCTGAGGAGACGGCAAGAGTTTATCTTTCTATAGTATTGTGAGAGGGGTGTGGGTGAATGAGGGAGAGAAAAAAGGTGGAGGGGGAGGGGGGGGGGGGGGTCCACCTAGCACCTCCATTATCAGTTCAATAACCTCCGTGTACCATATCGGGCCGTCGTAATTTACGAGATGCCTGTGCCAATATTCCAATCTATTCTCGATAAACAGGAAACTGGTTGACAGAATAGTGTTCCAGCCCCTGGTGCTGATCGAATAAAGACTATATAATATATATACACCCCATATTTGACCAAAGGAAAACTGAGCGATACGCATAGCATACGAGGCAAGTTCGGGTCGGGGGGAGGGGGGGGGGGGGGGTTAGCGTGGCTCAGGGGTATGGTATTTGCTTCGTACCCACAAGGTATCGAATTCGGTTTCCCGCCGCGCTGCGTGGCCTTGAGCAAGTCACCTCGCCCTAGCTCACTTTGCGGCGCTGCACTGCGGCCGATGCCTGGGTTATTCCAGTCTTCACTTGGTTGGAATAGACTCGTAGTATCAAAAGTAAAACAAAACAAAACCATAAATAAACAACAAAAATCGCAATATAAACAAAAACTACAAAAAAAAAAAAAAAAAAAAAAAAAAAGACCAAATACAACCCCCCCCCCCTCACCCCCCCCCCCCTCACCCCCCCCCCCCCACGAAAAGGAAGACAAAACCACAAACAAGCGAACAAAAAAAAAATAAATTCAATCCACTCACATAGACACATTATACAAAACAACAATAACAACAAGAAGAACAACAACAACAACGCATTTGCATCATAATACGCATAATATGAGACGAGTGACACTGTCCAACAATAATAACGATGATGATTACGACAATGAACTATCTAGATGGTAATGACGGTTATTTCCCCTCGATATCATTGCAATTGCAATGTGTATTATGTAAATCATATTGTCCGATGAAGTGATATTGAAGATCTGAACAAGTGTGTATGAAAGGTGCCAGACAAAGCAAGAAAGAAAAATACAAGCAAAAATACCATACCAAAATATCAGTCATCATCATCATCGGTATCATCATCATCATCATCATCATCATCATCATCATCATCATCATCATCATCATCATCATCACCATCGGTATCATCATCACCATCGGTATCATCATCATCATCACCATCGGTGTCATTATCATCACCATCGGTATCATCATCATCACCATCATCATCGACATCTTCATTCATCAATGTCATTATTTTTACACAACAACGAGGACAACAAAGATGATGTCAGCTGAAAGAGAACACCAATGAAAGGGACATAAGGAGACAATGGCATGACGAGCAATCATTGTCTTTTATCTCATTAACATTTCATGAATTATCTCCCTTTCAGTCTCGCCCTTCACGATTTCAAGATGACAAGATTTGTTCATACAGATGATGTGTTGTATATTTTCATCTTCCATTTATTCACATTGGAATCTCCATTACATTAATGCATGGTAAATACATCTTAAATATCAACTTAATTCGGGCCAGATTCAAAGTTTTTGTTTTTGTTTTCTTTTTAATAGAGAAAGATGAAATATTTAGATAGATAGATAGATAGATAGATAGATAGATAGATAGATAGATAGATAGATAGATAGATAGATAGATAGATAGATAGATAGATAGATAGATAGATAGATAGATAGATAGATAGATAGATAGATAGATGAAGCTCACGAAGTGGCCTGTTGACAAAAGTCAATGTGGAAAAAGAAACCATCTACTTAATCAGATAATTTTTCAAAGAGGGGTGGGGGTGTCAATGCCTTTACTCTCGTTACGACTACTTACCCTTTGGGGTTGGTGGTGAGGGGTAGATGGATCGGCTGACAGACATATTCCCAGTCTGCGAAGGCATGCGCATGAGCACATTATAACCAAAAACACAACCACAACCCAAAGAACAATGATAAAGGAAACAACTACAACAAAAACAACAACAACAATAAATATCAGTACATTATTATGGCAACGAGGATTGCGTTTCGAATAATTGTGATGAACAATGAAATTATGCTGAGTTCCCGTTACTTTCAGACGACAAGACGAGCAGGCGGCCATGTGGGCGGCCATAAGCCCACCCCCCAGGACGGAATTCGAAAAGACAGCTTCAGGGTAATATAATGCATTATTATTATTATTACTATTATTATCTTTGTTGATGAAATAGATAATACAATCACAATTAACAATGCCGCGATTTATGCAATAATTCCAATCCTCCAAAGAAGATGTAGAACCCCAGCGGTGGTGCAAATTACAGTTCCGATGAAATAGACAAATATTACAGCCACGCATTATAAAACCAATAGCAACTTGGCACACGGGCTTTTCAGCATCATAATAATAATATTATTAAGTAATCACTGCAACAAAAAATCTCCTCCGATGGAATTAGAATGAAAACATAGTCAACACTGGTAAGAGGACATGTCTAATAAGCATTAGCACTTGTATCTATCTAAATCCATCCCACGAAATAACACCACAGCGCTGAAAACATCGTTTATGTTTCACCATTTCATATCATACCATCACCATTTCACATCATTTCAATGAAAAAAGGACTCATCTAATTCAATGTCAATATAAAGGACTCATCTAATTCCAAGTCAATATTATAAAGCACTCATTTCATTTCAACCCGACGATCAACAACAACACATTGATCAACACTCGTCATTGCGATCACCTATTGTTAACTTTATTATTATTTCTCAGTTGCCACTGCTGTTGCTGTTGGTGCTAACGCTGTTCCCACTACACCTGCTGCTGCTACTGCTGCTGCTTCTACCGATGCTGCTATGCTATAATTCACAGAGCTGCTATTTCCAACCTGCAATGTGATCGATAGCAGTCAGGAAATTGCTTTTTTACATCTTAATTCACGTTCGTTCATTCCCTTATCAAACACTCCATTCTCCAGGAGGAGCACAATTGTTTGACAGGCCAACACCCAAATACACATCCCAAAATGAGCGAAAGTGACAACAGAAAATACCTATATCGAAATAGTATCTATATATTTTTGTCACAGGGATGAATCGATATTTATATCTAGATACTCCGTCCTCTACTTAGACTTGATTTCTATTCTAAACTCGCGCGAATCTGTATAAAGATCATTCAATCCTAACCCTACGTATTCCAGTCATATAATTCAAAATCGATTAGCTTCCTGAAAATCTTGAGCTAGTCGGAGATTTTAGAAATGGCAAAATATTTATATAAATCAAGAGGAAAAAATAAGAACAAAAATACAAAAATAAGAAGAAAAAAAAAAGTGATGTATGTTGAAAGACATGCCAATACGTTGCTATCTCTCCATCCAAAATATCGATATTTCAAGCTGAATCAGCTATTCTTATTGAATCCGTACTGTCGTTTGTTTCAATCCCGCTATTCATCTCTCTCTCTCTCTCTCTCTCTCTCTCTCTCTCTCTCTCTCTCTCTCTCCGACAACAACCCATTTCGAACAGGTAATAATAACTCGACAGGTATTGGAGAGAGGGAGCGAGGAATGCTACGACTACAAAACTTCCAGACAATTTAATCAATAGTCAACAATGTCAATAATTTTACACGGATATTCCAAGAGAAAAAATAATTATAGCATCTTTCGATGTGTTTGAACACATTAAGCAAATGAATTCCGACGACTTTTACTATTTACTTTTGTTATCTAATGCTGTTTCATTCGTTCGCATTATCTGATTGATACACTGGTCACAACATTCGAGCGGTTATTCTTAATAGCAGTTATAACTTATAACTAAATCTATAGACTAGTAGTCAGTAAAATAATGTTTCCCTGTTTTGATCGGACATTTTTCTCAAGATACGGCTCAATAATCAATTCTATTTTATCAACAATGCAAATAGCTGAACAGAATACGAATTAGTTGTTAATTATTAAGGTAAATATGATGCCACATCTCTCTCTCTCTCTCTCTCTCTCTCTCTCTCTCTCGATCTCTCTCTCTCTCTCTCTCTCTCTCTCTCTCATTATTATTATTGATATTATTGCTGTTATTATTGCTGTTATTATTATTATTGCTATTATTATTATTATTATTATTATTATTATTATTATTATTATTATTATTATTATTATTATTATTATCATTATTATTATTATTAATATCATTAATATTATTAATATTATTTCATTATTGTTATTATTGTTTTATTATTATTATTATTATTATCATCATTATTATTATTATTATTATAATAAATAAAATTAATATTAATATTATTATTATCATTATTATCAGTATCATCATTATTATTATCATTATCATCATCATCATCATCATCATCATCATTATTATTATTATTATTATTATTATTATTATTATTATTAATATTATTAATAATATTAATATTATTATTATTATTATTATTATTATTATTATTATTATTATTATTATTATTATTATTATTATTATTATTATTATTATTATTTTTATTATTATTATCATTATTATCCTTACAAAATGTGTTTATGTGTCTGCCTGTCTCTGTCTCCCCGTTCCACCCCCTCCTATCTCCCTCTCCGTCTCCACTCTCTCTCTCTCTCTCTCTCTCTCTCTCTCTCTCTCTCTCTCTTTCCCGTCACTAAACACCTTTATTAATAATAAAACCCACTTGATATTATCATTCTTATCAACCTTGTAATCGGTTTTCAATAACAGCCCAATGGATAAAATGACGAAACACAGACAGAAATACTAGCATTAAGTCTGTGTTGTCCTTTAAGATTATATTATGGTATGTATTTGTATTAGTTGGTGAGAGACATGAAACAGGGTTGCCAGTTTGGCATTAAATCTGCACAATAAAACGAATGTCATTAAAAAAAAAACGCACCTGCCAGTAATTCATTTTAGTATAATGCTATGCCTTTAAAAATATAGTTCTTGAATACCTACCAAATAATATTACAAGTTTTAAAACAAATTACCTACCTACCTAGAGAATGAGAGAGAGAGAGAGAGAGAGAGAAAGAGAGAGAGAGAGAAAGAGAGAGAGAGAGAGAGAGAGAGAGAGAGAGAGAGAGAAAGAGAGAGAGAGAGAGACGAACACTACATTAATTTTTCATGTCATTAGTGAAGAGGGAGATTTGTTTTTAATTTTTAACACATTTATGTGTTTCTACCTCTTTGGACATAAAGCTGCTGTTATATATTATGTTTGACCATTTTTCGTAGCATTTGCCTTTGACATTATTCGATAAAATATTTCTGGCAACCCGCGACGAACGACGGAACAAGAAACGAGAGTGCGAGATCGGTATTTTTGGTTCGTTCGACCGAGGATGGGACGACAATGATGATGTAATAAGTGACGTATGGTTTATTTTTAGACACAATCCGGTCTGATCTCACTCTTGAAGACTTCCGCGTGATGATGTGCCATGTATTCTAGTCTATTTTTGGGTCCGTGTTTGTTTCTTGTATTTTTGTATTCTCTTAAAAGCAAACAAATGAATCGCATCAAGCGAACATAAAGGTTGGCTTTTGGTCTCTCACGATCCAATCTACTTGTGCATTTATTTACCTTCTTCTTACCCACTACAGGAAAATCGTTATATATATAAAAGTCATAAGGCCCAGGGAGCCGGAGTTTATCCCGTTTCTATAGCGCGTGAAACGGACAATAGCAATTGCTTGCTACCCTTTGAATAGGACGCTGGTCTGTCGCAAAGTATTTTCCCAATCATGCTGGGTGCACAGGGAGGGGGGAGGGGGGGGGGTGTCAGAAGAAAAAAAATCTCGACTGCACCCGGGATCGATCTCAGTCCCTTTGATTGTGAAACGAGTGCTCTACCAACTGAGCTATCGGGGGAACCCCGTTACAATATAATACACCTTTTTCTTATCCAGATTTCTTTTGTACATCACAGTATTTGAATACACTTTTTTGTTATTGTCGTACGAAATTAATGCTGTGTTGAACAACTTGTTTTGCTCATGCTGAACAAAATTGTGTATGGCATTGATTTATTCCTTTTGAGTTATTTTTTTAATTAAAAAAAAAAGTAAATTTTTTAGTCAGTTTTGTTAGATGAATATGACGTTTCGGAGAAAATCGGAAAATGGTCGAAAAAAAATTAAATTGACTTCTTTGCATACGACATCATTGGTTTGAATCATATTATTAATTCAATTGATATTTTCTAAGAACAGGTATCAAAATTTCTTCGTCACTTCATAGAAAAAACATTAAGAGGAGGGGAAAATTGATTAATCATTGACTATCTGATGATATTTGAAAACATTTTCGTCGAATTTTGAAGTGTTTTGAGCATAATAAGGTAACGCTCACACATAACACGCATTCAACACGCATAAAAATAAACACACGCACAGCCTACACATTTGGGCCAGTGTAAACATTCTGCTCTCACTTTCTAAAAGAACACACAACACATGTCATGTAATGGTTTTTTTTTTTTTTTTTTTTTTTGAAACTTAAGTGATGATGAGTCATGTGGCCATAACAAAATAACACAAGTACAAATAATTAAAATCAATAAATGTTTACATGTTGTACCAAGCAAATCATGTTCGACAAATCGGGTTAACATAATGCTATTTTTTTACCTCTGTACTATTCGAGAGATTAAGTATTACTACTTATCTAGTCTTGTACACATGATTTCATTGCTCACGACACGCACGCATCATACTTTGAACGTCCAGACAAATTTTCTTTAAAATCATTATAGAAAGAACGAAATTGACGTAACCCAGCTTTTTGTTGTTGATTTTAGACAATCATTTGGTGATTAGTACTCACTACTTTATAATATCAACCAGACTATAAACGTTCAAGGTTACACATAATTTTGTGTGTTGGTTCGTTATATCCTGGCTGGTGGATGTTGTGAATATTTTACCTATACGCATAACATAAATATGCGGGGTTTCCAGATTATTTTTTTCCAAACATGCCAAAACAAGTTGTAGACAAATGTCAAATAGATGGAAAAAAGGTCCTACTTTTCCTAGCATCAATGTTTTTCTCTCTAAAAGAAATAATAATAATAATCTTTATTGTCCAAATAAAAGGCAATTTATTTGAGGTAAACAATGCTCAAATAGTTTGGTTCGTGGTATGAACATAAACACATCAAAGTGGAAAGAAATGTTAATTTTCTTATCCGACTGTCATGAGTAGTATCTTGATTTAATTTTTTTTTTGGTTTTAATTCACCTCGTTTTGCCCGTTTATGGGAGAAAAATTGAATATTTTCTGGGAAAATAGTGTACATTTATCTATTAATCTATAAAATAAAATAAATAAATAAATAAAAGGATGACTTGAAGATTTAAATGATAAAATTTGAATTTATAGCCAGACACACGAGTCATGTGCCAACATTATTTACTTTAGGCTATTAATAAGAAATAATATCAATTCTAAAGGAGCTAAAAACTCAAATTTAAGATCTCCGCTGGTTTTAAAGCTAAATTCACATTTTCAATATCTGGTTCACCCCGACAAAATACCGTTTTGAGACGCCTGGTCACAATTTAGTGATAATTATCATTTTGACTTTCATCTCCCTTGTTATCTCTAACCTCTTTTGTCATCTCGTTCATCATGATACAGTAGGTAGTCGAGAAAAAAATGGTCTTACACTTCATCTTTAGTAATATACTTTCTTTTCTAATATCATCATCATCATCATCATCATCATCATCATCATCATCATCATCATCATCATCATCATCATCATCATCGTCGTCGTCGTCGTCGTCGTCATCATCATCATCATCATCATCATCATCATCATCATCGTCATTATAATAATAATAATAATAATTATTATTATTATTGTGATAACATTTCCTATTTTATTATTATTATTTTTGTTGTTGTTAGTTACAGCATCCAATAACTGTGAACACATGATTAATGATCTAAAAATGCTCGGAGGATTCGTCAGTCGACTTATCTATATTAAAGAGCTCCGGATTCTTAACTTTTAAGATATATTTCTCTTGCTGTTATTAATCTTAGAAATTTTCTTTTATAATTTGTCGGGGTTTCGACTTCTCGCTTCATAATTTGTCCAGGATTTACCTCCCAGCAACTGTATTTAGAACTTAGCGTGCACAGTACACAGCCATTGTCAGTCAGGTAGGTCACGGTGGACTACCTAGCGATTTCGCTATTAATTTATCCATTCCTTTGAAATGTAGATAAAGGGAATTAAATTTCTAGTTCGTTTGAGTTTAAATTATGTTTTCATTCCGCTTGTTATTCAAATAAATGTCACTTCAGTCATGAGTGTACTGGGAATGGCCCATTGCGATCGCACGGTTGTTGTATTGCTGTTGTTGTTGTTGTTATCATCATTATGATCATTACTATTATCATTAAAATTACCATCAACATTATTATTATTATTATTATTATTATTATTATTATTATTATTATTATTAT
Source organism: Berghia stephanieae (assembly GCF_034508935.2). Classification (NCBI taxonomy): domain Eukaryota; kingdom Metazoa; phylum Mollusca; class Gastropoda; order Nudibranchia; family Aeolidiidae; genus Berghia; species Berghia stephanieae. The sequence continues at coordinate 38,583,255 of NC_088361.1, forward strand.
TATTATTATTATTATTATTATTATTTCCTACTTTCATCATCAACATCATCATTTTTATTACTATTATCACCATCAATATTGTTACTATTAGCATCTTTATTTTCATTATTGTCATCATTATTTTCATTATCACAATTGTCATCTATCTGATCATTACCTTCATAAACATCGTAATCAATATCTTTTTCTCATCCAAAACTTCATACTAATTAATAAACCTCACTATAACCACCCACCCCAACACCCCCCCCCCCCCCCCCTTTTTTTTCCACCACCACGCCGCAATAATCATTATCCCCTTCATCATCAAAATGATATTTTCGAATGAGATAACCCTGTCATAAAATTACAGAGAGAAATGGCCCGTCTATCTAGATATCTAGACTTTTTGTAACACGACACTTTAATAAACTATTGACACTTGACTTAGGGGTTACAAATCAATACGTTGATATCCTCCCCTATAGAATTTCTACTCCATTCACCCGCTGATTTTTCTTTTTCCTTGCATTAATGCTGTGCTGCGCTATAACGTATTCTTTATATAAATATATATTTAAACTAGATAGTTCAAGAGCAGTCAATATATTAAGCATGTCTTTAGTTTGAACAAGATCTGTCGAAATTTGGGTTCAGTCGTTATATTATAATGAAATGTATTATAAAATAATAAAGGAAAAGCACACGAACGTCAGCGCTCAAGTATTTTTTCCTCTACAAATCTTTACAATATGTAGACGTCTAATATGGACATTTGCATGAAGCTACATATATCAACGACGGAGTGGTCCTATAACAAATTATAGAATTTTTCATGCTTCATAACATTGTTATGCTTTCTTCCTTAATTGTCCGTTTCAAAAAAGTGTTTTTGATACCTACTTTCGCCCTTTTATTTTAAGTGTATCTTTTTTAAAAGCAAATTTCGTACTTTATAATTTTGATAAAATGATACTAAGTTGCCAGATGCGACCAACTGTAAAAAGTAATGAACCAAAAAAATGAATAGAACAGCTTCGAAAAAGAACATGGAACGTTTCCAGCTCAAAACTTTGCATGAGTGAATCTATCACAAATATACAAAACACTGCACAAAACTAATATTTTCTGGAATAATAAAATGCTGCATTTGATTAAGAAATCTGGGAAAAACACTTTAAAAAAATTATTTATACATCCTTTTCAAAATCTCCTTCGAAAACGAACAATGAATAGGATATAATTATAGTTCAAATCATCCACTATTAAAACACCTCAACCCGTTAGCAGATTTCTCCTGCCTAACACTCGCTCAATGCAACTAAATGGATCTAGCAACTCTGTAGGCCACCACCGCTTTGGTTGCATCGGTTGTTGTTTTACGATTTACCGTCAGGACCAAAATAAAAATGCAATTATCTCCAAATTAACGCGACATGGGATAATGAATGGGCCGTCCTCGGGAACAGAAACGCACATTAACACACACAAAAAACATTATATATAGTCATATTACATCGTAATGTAAATTTGTAAAAATAATATAAGCAATCCAACATTGGCAACTTGTTATGAATTCTAAGAAAAACTTGTTAGAAAGAAGCTGTTTTTTTAAACTTGTGGGGTTTTCATATCGATAAGGTCACATAAACACACACAAGTTACAAAGACAAGTTCTGAGGTCTCGATAAAACATAACATGCTCAAGGTGTAGCACAAACACATTTGCAAAATGTATTGTATCACGATAGAACGGTATTGGGGAAACCCCTTCGTCAAATCACGCACTGCGGGTAATAGCATAATGCTATAACACAGAGATATGACACGAACCTACGAAACCCAACTATTAAGTAGTAATAGTAGTAATAGTCAGGGCGTGAGTGTGGAACAGGATGAAAGTAAAGGCGAGAAAAAGAGGGACCATCGAATGGGTGGGTATTGGTGTTGG
>NC_088361.1:38590184-38600184 GCF_034508935.2 Berghia stephanieae
TCAATTTCGTTCCTTCAAAAGGAAAGAGTGAATGATTCAGTTGAATCCTGCAGTTGTGTATCTTGAGTCAATATATCACACAATGTAATGCATTCGACCTTGAGGCCTAGATAGGTCACAAAAACAAAGTGTTTTGCTGGGCAATATTGTACCGTTTAAGTGACGATAATATTGACTTCCATTTATTCACCGTGACCAAACTGACCGCTGTCCACTACACGATAACTGGCATGGACAGGGTCGAAGTTATGTAAACATTCAGAGACAGTCATTGACTGAGTAAATGAGTAAATGATCGATATAGTAAATTTACACCAAACTGAAACACGTAAGCAGAGCTCATTCCAGGTTGGTACACCCCCCCCCCCCCCCCCTATTGTTCAACCTTATAAGATTGAGATAGAGAGAGTCCAATAACAAGTAGGTACAGCTGTGACACAAATAATATAATGTTTAAATGAGACATTTAGTGAACAACATGTCATATGTGAATATTAGGATAGACTGTCAATAAACAATAAATATTAATGATTGTTGTCATATGTTTTTAATTGACCTATGTAAACTCTCTTCCACGCATCACAATATATATATATATATATATATATATATATATATATATATATATATATATATATATATATATATATATATATATATATATATATATATATATACACATATTGAATCGTGTTTGATACAAATATGGTACGAAAAGTGCTCGACATGTAGTAATGGAGTCAACAAAACAATTCAGTCCTGACGATGGCAAATTAAGCCTGAAACATTAATGTAGACTGTCTCAAACATTGTGGTAAATATTTTTAAAAATAATATATATATATATATATATATATATATATATATATATATATATATATATATATATATATATATATATATCTTTCTCCACCTCTGCCCCCTTTTTCTCTACCACAACTCTCCAATGTAAGTGAATATGTGTCCATATGTGCGTGCGCGTGCGTCTGTCGACCTCCAACATCTTTGGCTTCTCTCAATCAACTTTTCATTTCATCACTCAATCTGTTTTTTTTTGTTTTGTTTTTGTTTTTTTGTTTTTTTATTTGTTTGTTGCTTTAGGTCTCTTCCAACACAATTGAGGTTATATGAGAGACCGCTGAAACAAAAAAAAAAAAACAAGCAATCTAACAAAAATAGTACAAATGTAAATCAAAATCATAACCTAAAGATATCATAAGCTAAATTATAAATAACCAAGAACAAACAGGCAGAAGATTTACAGAAAAAAAAATATCCCCTGTCAAAAATACAATCACAAACCAAAGAAGCAGGATAGCTGTCAAATCGATCAAACAACTAACCAATCCATCAGCCAGTCTCCAAGCAAGTCACTCGACTACATAATGTATTATTCTAAACCTACTCATAAATATATAATAATCATAAAAATGTGAGCTTTTACATAGCGCAATATCCACTAAACGTGCTCAAAGCGCTTTACACTGGGATCCCGGGCCAACAGCAACATGTAGGACGGGGCATGTCAGGGGATATTATAATTTTTTTTTCGGACAGAGACAACGCTGTTAACGACCAGGTACTCATTTTACACATGAGTACGGTGAGAGAGTAAGGACCGAGGCTCGAACCCAGGACCTTCCGATCCAAAAGCCAGTGTCATACCACTAGACCACATAGCCGCAACATATGATATCAAGTTTACAATAAAATAATAATATGCGAGGTCGGATTATCAAACATTTTATCCCTTTCTCCTTTTCTCTCTTAAAACAGAAGTATAATGAACAGAAATAACGAAATCAGAATCGATTGAAAGAGGGTTGGGGGTGGGGGGGGGGGAGTGGTAGAACAAAAAAATGTCTCCCATTCTTGCGTTCTGGAATTCGAACTGTCCGAGATTCCAAAAATGCAAGAGTATTAAGAATCGTAGGTATATTATAGGATTATGTTCTAGCGAGATATGATGTAAACATGCAATTCACAGTTTGTACAGTATAATGTATAATTTATGTGCAGAGAGAGATAGAGAGAGAGAGAGAGAGAGAGAGAGAGAGAGAGAGGAGAGAGAGAGAGAGAGAGAGAGAGAGGGAGAGAGGAGAGAGAGAGAGAGAGAGAGAGAGAGAGAGAGAGAGAGAGAGAGAGAGCAGTCAAATACAGTACTATTTGTTCACACTATTAACTCATTTTCAGTATGCTTATTTACGTTATCAGCCTTATTGACAAGAAATACTAAAAATAAATGATAAATAAATAAATAAATAAAATAAAATAAATAAAATAATTAATTAAATAAAGGTAAAGCGGGTAGCATTCGGATTAGTCTTTTTTAAATTGTTTTAAATGTAATATAAGAAAGTCTCAACGACAAAGAAGCAGAAGGAACAATTGCTAACAACAACAACAACAGAGAGACAACACAAATAGAAGGGGAAAAAAAACAACAAAAAAAAACACAACAGCAGCTGGGTCGTCACGACCTTGACCTGAGGTCATCTCAAAACCCGACGAGCCAGCCGTCGACCGATTTATCCCACACCCAATGCTTCCAACGCCCCCCCCCCCCCCCCCCCCCCCCCCTCTCTCTCTCTCTCTTTCTACTCGCTACAGAGACTTTTCAACGACCCTGATGAACTTTGCTTGGAAGTTTTCAAATTCCATCCAATATACGTGTCCGTCATGCAAATGGAATCAGGTGGTATCTTGTGAGAATAAGTCACAATGATGGTGTAGTGCGCGTAGATAGAATGTACTATGCGGTACTATATGACACTCACTTTCGGATCGGAAGTTCCTGAGTTCGAGCCTCGCTTGGCTTGGAAAAGACTCTTTACTCACATTCTCTCACCGTTCCCCTGCCGTTAACAGCGTTGTCTACGTCGGGAAAAAATAATTGTCATATCGCCTAACAGGCATCATGTATCGTTCTTCACGTTACCTGTTGCTGTTGGTCAGGGACCCCCTTAAAAGCGCTTTGAGCATGTTTGGTGGATATTGCACTATATAAAAGCTCAAATGTTTTTACTGCATGCAATAGTGTCACAAATTTTGGAACCCTTATTGTTGCTATTTGTGAATAAAAATCTATTTTTCGGTTGTCAATTATACGACCTAAGGTGAAACACGTTATATCCAATGATCAGGCAAATAAACACCGTTTATTACTCAATGTTTACACAGTATTACTTTTATCATATCCATCTTCACTTTAACACAAACCACATTGAGTCGGGCGACCCTCCATTTTTAGACACTGTGCTGTGGTGCATAGAAAAATAATGATGTTACATTGCATATGACGGCATACCTTGTTTCAAAAAAAAAAAAAAAAATCAAAATCATTATGATTAATAAATAATTAAATAAATAAATAGATCAATAAATAAATAGATAAATAAATAAATGAGTGACTGAAAAAACGCCAAAAAATCTGGAGGGCCGATTTCGGAAGGTCGGGTTCATGTATTGAAGGCGAGCCGTGTATGCGTAAATATCAATAGCAAGATCTAGGATACCGCGACCATATTTTTAATCATTAAACCTTACTCGCTCATCAATCGCTGAGGTCAATCCAGGTGAAAAACAATAACACGTTTTAGCCCAAGGTTAAACCACACGCTCATCTCTTTTCGGGCTGCTGACAAAACAATAAGGCGAGCCCAACAAGTTGTAATCAACACACACACACACACACACACACACACACACACAGACACACACATACACACAGACACACACATACACACAGACACACACACACACGCACACACACATACACACGCATACACACGCCGCTTGTTCGATCGGAAGCGTTATGTTAATGCTGTGCGTTTAGCTAAAATGCTCACAACAACCACCAGCCGGATATAACGTACCAATATACAAAACTGTAACCTTGCACGTTTATAATCTGTTTGGTAGAATTTAGTGAGAACTGATCACAAATATAGATAGAATGCGCTTGGCCAAGGAGTTCACAACATTGCCATCCGGAAGTATAACGGACCAACACACAAACTCTGTGTAACCATGAACTTTTATAGTCAGGTTAATACAGTTTAGTGAGAACAACTCACAAACGCGGATGGCAAAAACAATAACAAAGGCCTGGGTGACGTCATCTGCATACTATCTATAGCTGGCTAAGAATAAACACAGAGCCGATAGCGTCAATTTCGTTCCTTCTATAGTCATCCTTATTACATACTATATTATATACCCATTACCGGAAAACCAAAAGGGTAGCAAGCAATTTGTATTGTCCGTTTCACGCTGTAGAAACCCGAGAAAACTCCGGCTCCGTGGACTCAAATCACTCGCTTCACATCTTATGATTTACAAGTGTATGAATATGCATATTTATATAATACATGTCCATGGTTTTTCCATGCTCAATGCACGTAACCAAAGATCTTATTTTTCTTAAGAAGATACTACAATGAAACAACTTCATATCTTCCCGATCGTGCGTGCCGTTTATCCCCACGCTCAAAGAATCGGACATAATATCGTCATCTATGTATTTGATCTACGGACTTGTAAATCAGCCTTTACATACACCCAATCTATCGCCTAGAAACAGATGGAATTATTGAAAAAAAAAACATTGAGAGGACGATGACCGCAGCCAGTACATACCTACAACACGGACAGACCAGAAAACAGCATATTGTCTGACAAGTATAACAACCAAAAGAGAATTTTCTCTTCCCCCCCCCCCCCCCCCCCCCCCTGCTTTTATAAGCTGGACAGCTGTCCCGTACAATGAAAAGAAAACCAAACTACCTCCCACCCAAAAAACCCCACAACAAACAAAAACAAAACAAAACAAAAAACAACAACAAGATACAAAAAACAAAACAAAACAACAACAACAAACAAAATTAAAACCGACTTAATTTCAGTTTGTAAAAAAAAAAAAAAAAAAAAAAAGAAATAAAAAAAGACAAAAAACGAAAGAAAAAAATACAAACAAACCACTTTATATTTCGATATATTAAGATGACAGCTTGTCAAAATCATAATCAGGAGGAGATTAATTTCTGAAAAAAAATTGTCGCTTAATACCGATGTATGTGTACATAAGCACCAAGGTCGAAACCATTTTCAATCACTAAAATCAGGACGGTAATCATATAATCGATACAAAAACGCCATGAGGCAAGAAGCAATTTGACAAGTTTTTGCAACAGAAATATCTTATTTTATGATTTTCAATTATGCAAGAAAATAAACCCAAACAAACCAGGGTTGTAATTTTCTTTGGAACCACCTATGATACTATGAAGTCAAAGCTTTGAGACTTTTGGATTTTATCAGAAGAATCCTATATAATTGCGCTTTAAAAATTTAAATTGAGATTTTATATAGGGCAATATCCACTAAATATGCTCAAAACGCTTTATCTTTACACGGGGTCCCTGGCCAACAGCAACCTTTAACATTTAGGACGTGACATGACCCTCATCTTGGCAAAAAACTCTCAAACCTGGGACCACTCTCCGATTTGAGAGATTTTTCCATGGTGAGGGTCATTTATAAAGATCTTGAAGGACGAGTTTTCTAGCGCAAAATGTTGAAATACGCAATTAACTGGTTAAAGAAGACAAATTTTCCCTCATCGATGAAAAAATGGAATTTTGTTGTTATCTTCTATATTATTATGTTCGCAACATTATTTTCACAATATTAATATACCATTTTCAATAAAAGATAGCAAAACGCTAAATATCTCTTACGATAGCGCATTGTGTTAATATGTGTGAAGGTGAAGGGGGGGGGGGGGGGCACGTTTATTTCAAGCAGGCTATTGATTAACAAATTCTCGGAGTGAGTAGACCTGTCAACAACACTGGGGATCAAATGACCTTGACTAGGATGGGTTGGTTAATTGATCGTTAAAACAATGGGTAGAATCAATGTAGTCAGTTTGATGAAAAGTTGGACGATTTCAGTTTATCGACCTGTAACAAACACCCGTTCCGAACGTTTGAAAATAAAACTTATTCCCAGTTCTGCAATCTCGGAAGAAAAGAAAAATCTCCAACAAAACAAAAAAACAAAAAAAAAAAAAAACAAAAAAAAACAAAAAACAAACACGCTTTTAAAATTTTGGCCAGAAAACTCGTATCTCAACGAAGTCCCAGGTTTAAGAGTTTTTGACAAGATGAGCCATTCTAATTGATCGATATAATTTCAAGAATAAGTTTTCTGGCTATAATTTTAAAACGTGTTTTTTTTTCATAGTAAGCCAGAGTAGGTAATAACAATGTCCAATAATCAAACAAATATCTAAGTAAGTGAATAAGTAAGTAAATAAGTAAGTACGTAAATTTAGTAAGTAAGTTGTGTAAGTAAGTTAAGTAGGTAAATTAAGGGCGTAAATTACGTAAGTTAGAAAGGTGGAAAGAAAGAAAAAAAATAGATACCTATTGTATTAACTAACAAAATAAATATAGACGCACACATCAAAATAAACATACAATTCGAGCAGGATGTATAAGCAGTAGTAAAATATAAGATGTTGGATATATAAATGCCACTTGTAATCATTTAGCATTCCGCGAACTTTTATTGAAAATAAAACTTTCGGAGATGACCCTATAAATTGGACACCAATATACAGAATTAAACTGTCTTTAAATTAAATGAGTTTTCTCACAGCGGAATTGGTATCTAGCAGGCTGGCAAGGCATGTTCATTTCTCCCCTATTGTGATTATGATAAAAATCTTAAAGGCGAATTCAAAGAACAAAAGCAATTGAAGCCCAGTGAGTTGGAAATTATTTCAGACAAGGCCTTTAAGCACGATCTTCGAACACTCGAGATTTCATCATAAAACTAAACCTCGCAGGCTTTTAATACACGGGCGACTGACTTCATCAAGCTCTTGAATTTATCAATTATGCCAACAAAACACCCCCAAAAAACTTCAATTTTGTACAAGAGAACATTTTGCGTATGGGTAAACACAATTTCCTGGCCACTCTTTCACTCCAGTAAATTGTAGAAAAAATATTCCCACAGCCTGGATCAGACTTCAAACCAGTTTTCTATTGCAGTGTATTTTGTTATCGACTCGACCTCTTCTAATTCGTCATGTAGGAAAAACAATGAAGAGTTGACAACATTTGAACGCTCTCTGGAAAACATTCTCCAAAGAACGCTAATTTGATGATACAAACCAGGCCAGAAGAGATGGAATGATGCACCACAGGATGGATGAGAGAGAGAGAGAGAGAGAGAGAGAGAGAGGAAGAGAGAGATAAGAGAGAGAGAAGAGAGAGAGAAGAGAGAGAAGAGAGAGAGAAGAGAGATAAGCGAGAGAGATAAGCGAGAGAGATAAGCGAGAGATATAAGCGAGAGAGATAAGCGAGAGAGAGAGAGATAAGCGAGAGAGAGAGAGAGAGAGAGAGAGAGAGAGAGAGAGAGAGAGAGAGAGAGAGATTCAATTTGTGTCAGATGCAATATCATCCGTTTCTTCTTAAATTCGTTGGGAAACAGAGACACGGCTATCAAAAGTAGCTGGCCTGGTGAGAGATGAGACTTGATTTCATTACAGCAGTCGTGCAATAAAATCCTGACAGTCTGCTAGAAGAATTGAGTGAGATCATAAAAACCGTCTATTTTATTATTGAAAAGAGATTGATTTATCTTTTTTTTTCTGATCACAATGGTCTTTAAATCATGTGAGGATTTATTGTAATGGAAAAAAAAAACATTTAGGGAAACAAGAGTCCAGTTTCCTGATGGTCTATAGAAAGAAAAAAATCAAATATCTTAATGGATGTCAGTGATCATTTCAAAACATTACATGGACCTCTAAACCGCAGTACTCTGATGAAAAAAATACAAGTTTTATTTATTATTAATTTTTCTATTATTTTTTTTTTTGGATCAAATTTTTTAACCCCCCCCCCCCCCCAAATAAAAGAACAAAACAAAACAAAAAAAGCAAACAACATCAACAACAAAAAAACACCTGTTTTTCGTTTCTTCAGTCTTCGGAAGTATTATAATATTCTTTTTTATTTATTTCTCATATAACCTTAACAATGGTCAATGGTTGAGAGGGGGAAAATTATTTATCAAAGACAAGCGTCCTGAACCTTATCATCAATCCCTTGTTACAGTTCATTTCGGTTCATGTACAATAATCAGACTTTCCGCCAAATCAAGTTGTAGACCCAACGACCGAATCAATGTTGGGTGGACATGAAGGCCAAGGAAAAAGTTCCAAAGGGGGCCCCATTTTAGACGACATCAGTTGTGCTATCTTGGTTTTTTTTTCCTCTTTTGATAATTGAATTCTACAGCAGTGCGTAATTTACTTACCTTTTAATGTGAGTTATTTCTTGCTATCTTAAGAGAATACCAAACGGAGAGCACACGCACGAGCAAAAGTCGAGAAAATACCATCAACTCTAAATCACTAATGTTTATCACAGATTATTACGTTGATGTTTATCCACTGTCTGTAAGTGTAAGGGGAAGTTGTTTTAAAGAATTTGCGAAATGTCTAACGTTTGTTGACTTTCAATAATATACAGTCCTGTTTTGGAAAAAAATTTATTGTATTTCAGCATATACTCACTTCAACACTTAATTAAATTAAATAGCACATTTTGTCAACTTCAGAAAACGATTCAATAAAATTTATCGATGAAAACATCATAATTATTATTTAAAGACGGTGGTCAATCAACAAATATTAACAGAACAGAAGCATTACAATTCGAGAGCTTGTGACGACATTGGATACTCGTCAAGCTATGATAACAGTGCCTCCTACCAGTCTGTTGAACAAGAAATAATGTCAGGATCCAGAAATATCGTGATACGGAGACGGCTGTTTAACCCTTCATCGACGCGGTTCGATTTTACTCTAACCCCACATCCCATCTTCTCCTTTTCACAGAGAGAGCAAAAATCACGACGAGACTCCGATATTATTGTGCGGTTTTGTAATCTCGTGGTATGATACTCGCCTTCAGACCTATTGGTCCTTGGTTTGAGTCCAGATGTGGGTCAAACTAATTGGAAAAAGGCTCTTTAATCACATTTTCTCACCACGCTCGGGTGTAAAATGAGCACCTGACCAGTAAGAGCATCACCTCTATCGAAAATAAATTGTATTAGCGCCTTAAACGCCTGCAGCTTGTCATAAGACTGGTACGAGACCGGGAAGTATGGTGAGCCATTTCCAGTCGAACTCTAATGAGCTGACATTGTAAGTATGTATGTAAGTGAGTGAGAAGGTGTATGCGTGAGTGAATGAGTAATTAAGTAAATAGAAGACATCTGAGTGATAATGATAACAATAACAATATCAATAATAATAATAATAATAATAATAATAATAATAATAATAATAATAATAATAATAATAATAATAATAATAATAATAATAATAATAATAATAATAATAATAATAATACTTCGATTTTTGGATCAAAAACAAAGAACGTGCTCCACCCAAGCGTATGACAGCGATGGATTAACCACTATGATAACATTTGATACACCGTTCTGAGGTACAACGACATAACGGGAATTCATTTTATTCATATTCTTTTTTTTTTTTTTTTTGAATTTTGGCCAGAAAAAAATAATTACTTCAAATATTGATGGATCAAGATTAGATAAACCCAAATTTGGCAAAAAGTCCTAAACCCAAGATTTGTTATGTCTCGGATTTAAGGCTTATTGGCAAGTTGGTGGTAATTTGAATCGAGTCAGTATTAAGAAGCATTATGAATTAAGTTTTCTGGCCAAAACGAGAGACATAGTACGTCTTATCAGGATACACCAAGATTGTATTGATCAAATATTATGATTGTCACTAATGTAAATACATGGCAACTCGGAAAACGTTCAAAACTTGGGTCACAGTAACCATGAAAGGAAAAACGAACAAACGAACAAACAAAACAAAAACAAAATAGCTGACATAAAGATAAAAAAAAAAACAAATAAATATTTTAAAAGATTTACAAGACGT
>NC_088361.1:38605184-38652684 GCF_034508935.2 Berghia stephanieae
ATGACGATGTGGGCGGAGTGGAGTGGTTGGGGAGGGAGGGGGGGGGGGGGTTGATAAAAAGAACAGGAGCGTATCCTGGATTATGCATTACGGGGTGCATGGTCATTCGCAATCTATCAAAAATACACACAAATTGATTTTAGTACGAAGTATCAAGTTTAAGTAGTAACTTTTGAAATTATCTAATTTAAATTTGATTATTTCGGACCTGGTAATACAGCTTATAACTTGAAAAAACAGGCTGGTATTTGCCCACCCTGCCCATTATTACCAGCCGTCCCTGAATGTAATAGACCACAAAATCAATATCGTATCCATCAAAATGACATGTTTAGTTACGTTTTTCTAGCTTATCAGATAAGACGGAAACTATACCAGAAAAGAGAAACCCGATAGACTGTGATTTCATTAATATATGTATCAGCTAATAGCAGCAAGTTCACGGCTCAAAAATTTGGAACGTGTGAAAATGACACGTATTTTAAAGGAAATAATAATGTATAAACAATGTTGAGGTATATATAAAAGAAATAATACAATAATCATTCAACTTGTTTTTTTTTTCAAAACCAGACAACATTGAAGACAATGTCAAATTAAGAAATTAAGGAGCAGGCACCGGTGTTAGATAAATAACTGAACAAGTGTGTATGAAAGGTGTCAGACAAAGCAAGAAAGAAAAATACAAGAAAAAAAATACCATCCCAAAAAAAAAAAAAAAACAGTCGACCTCGACTGGGGATTGAACCTCAGACCTTCTGATTACCGCTCAGGCGTGCTACCATTACACAAAATCAGTCGACCTCGATCGCACGTCTGACTGAAATGAATTTGTGGTTTGTTCTTTGTGATAGAACTTTGGCATATGACTATGACATTCCTTTGTTGCGTGGCTGATGGATCTAAATTGTTCCATTAAAATTCTGATATCTCGTCTTCTTTTTTTGGTCGAATGTTCTGGGGGTTGCCGGAGATCCGAGATATGATTTATCTGAACGTCAAATAATCATCAATCCATTTGCCACATCTGACCCCCTCTAATGGGCTCAGATTTACCAGTTAACTGCCGTACCCTGGAGAAACAAGGATTTAAAAATGTGGCCAGAAAACTCATCCTGCATTATCGATCGATTTAAATTTACATGACCTTGCAAGGTCCCATGTTTTTGCCAGTATGAAAGTCATTTTAATCGATCGATAAGTGAAGGACGAGTTTTCTGGCCAAATTTTAAAATACATGTATTTCTAGAGTACGTCAGTTAACTACAAAAATTTTAAAAGCCATTCCCTCATACTCATTTTTATTTGTCGTCGTGCTTCGCTTTCTCTCCCCGCCTCAACACCCCCCCCCCCCCCCCCCCAACAAAAAACAAAAAACAATTGTTCTCATTCGCTTCATCCATATTCTATCCTCAGCCCCCTTGCCTTTCTCAACCCCACCTCCCTATTCAATATTTCATTACAACAGGAAATGTAATCATCGATCATAAATGGAGATAATAATGATTTAAAAAATCGACTCCATGACCATTTTTTAAATTTCTTTTGGAAAGAACTTCAATACGTATTTGACCTCTTCGAGTCACTTAGCTACACTAACAAATAGTATGAATAGTATAGTCAGTCGGTAGTATTTTAGGGCTGGAAGGGTAGTTGACCTGTGGTCTTATTTCAGTTAGTCCTAAATAAACCTGGAACATGAAGGTTAATAATAATAATAATAATAATAATAATAATAATAATAATAATAATAATAATAATAATAACGCTGAAATCTTAAATAGCGCTGTATCTCTAAAACATCGTTATGCTTATGGGTTATGTCATTTATTTGCACATTAAAACAACACCCCCCCCCCCCCCCCCCCTCCCAATGAAAAGAAGAAAAAAGACATACAAAAACAAAAACAAAAAACAAACAAACAACCCTCTGCATTGCATCATCTATCACCCGTGTCAATATGGTGACACCAGATGGCGACACAGTGTTTACCGTGAATAATGAATATTTACTGCTGATCGAACAGACTCCCATACACAATTAAAGGTGGTTTCATTTTCTGTGATAAAATGATCTACTTATCGCTTCCCGATATGTCCATTAAAAAAAAAAAAAGAAAAAAAAAAAACAAACAAAAAACGGCCGACTGTAAAGATAGAAAATTCTCAAATTCATCCTTACATTTTTAAAGTCATTAGACAAAAATCCAACAGCAAGATAAATCATTTGAAATTTTTAAAAATAAAATATTTTCATGAACAAGTAAATTCGTAGTAGCTATATTTTGTCGCGTTCCAGTTTTTCTGAAGCGGTGCCAATGCTGTTTGAATCTGAAACGACCGATCTTCAGTTTAGCCAGTTTAGTCAAAATTCTCATAATACATACTTCAGTATAATCGCGGTAATAGAGTTGTGGCTGTCAGAAAAACCAATTGTAATAGCGAAGCGCCTAGCAGGCTCCTAAAGCGTTTTAGAGCATACTAAGTTGATACATCGCTATGGACAAGTTCAACTCAAGTCCATTGCCTAGTTTATGTATTTTCAGACCTTAAGCTCAATATCCCTTTGAAAGACAAAAAAAAAAAACCCCAAATAAACCCAACTTTCAGAGGGTCAAGGATGTTGGAAGATTGAAGTTTGTACACGGAAAAAAAAAGAAACAGAAAAAAAAAATCCACCAAATTAACCAAAGTAAAACTCCCCCAATAAGCCCCCCCCCCCCCCCTTTTTTTTTTCTCCCCATGAAAAATAAATAAAACAAAACAAAATCATGGATTCAAGCATCTATTCAATACCAACCCAAGTAAAGGCATTATCCAGTTATCTAAGACTGAATCGTGAATTACGATCCTCATTGTGTTAACCATCTCTTTCATCACATCATATTATTTTGATCAATACGTGTATAATATCATTGAGACATCATTATCGGTATTCTCCTTACTACAACAGCAGCTCCATTGTGTATAGACACATAGATCATTATAAGAGCACTCTTGTTGAGTTCAATAGATCCCCCCCCCCTTTTTTTTTTTTCTTCTGTTTTAGCAATATAGATGCCGTGCGCTTGGCTATGCAACTCACAACGTTGCAATCCGGAAATATAACGGACCAACATACAAAACTATGTGTAACCTTGAACGAATTTCATTTTTTGGGATCCTGGCCATACCGATGTAATGCCGTTTTGAGGCGGGAGGTCACATATTGTCCTCGAGTGTCTTGCGCCTTACGTGCCCAGTTGGTAAAGACACAATTTTTTCTTTAATTCAAAACAAACGCACATAGACAAATAATAATGCAGAGAATAATTGGCTGTTTTTCCGCAAGTTCCTAGTGTTAGTTTCGCTTTGTTATTTAATGTTATCTCTTATTTGTTTTATTATTTATTACTAATTTTTTAATATCAATATAAAGGATATATTTTTTAAAAATCCAATGGTACTTTTGCCCTTCAATGATAGGACTTGTGGAAAGACTCCTTAATAATTGAGTTTCTTTCATACGCTGTAATAAATCAGTTGTACAGGGTACAATACTTTCAATTATTTTAGTCTCTCTCTCTCTCTCTCTCTCTCTCTCTCTCTCTCTCTCTCTCTCTCTCTCTCTCTCTCTCTCTCTCTCTCTCTCGCCCCGTGCACATAATATACGATAATCGACGTGTACCTATTTGCAGGTGTTATGACCCAAATTGCTGTGGGCTCATTGTTATAATGGATATACTCTTGTACCAACGCAAAATAGTATCCATTACAACAATGTTAAATCAAGCCCATAATTGCATTGTTATCAGTGCTGTAAATATGTGCACGTATGATCAGACCGGTGATCAATCTTTTCTATCAAACTCCACCACGTCCCTTCTTTAGTGGTATGTCAATATTTCAGTAGCTCAAAATTAAACAAACAAAAAAATTGAGCTTTTATAAAGCGCAATATCCATTAAACTTATTCAAAGCAACACGAAACATGTAGAACGAAACGCGACGCCTGTTAGGCGATATTACAATTATATTTCGACAGAGACAACGCTGCTGACGGCCAGGTACTCATTTTACACCTGAGTACGATGAGAGAATGTGAGTAAAGAGCCTTTTCCAAAGACACCTATGCGCCGAGCAAGGCTCGATCCCAGTACCTTCCGATCCGAAAGCGAGTGTCATACCACAAGACCACATTACTCAACAGACAGCAATTTGTTTTTCAAGGGACTCGAGTCCACTTGGTAGAATTTTGGTAGAACTTGGTAGAATCCTGACTGGATCAGGTGTTGAATCTGGAACAAAGTTTTCTAGCAATTTATCAAACATCTATAGGAGTACTGCTCTCTACTTGAGAGAAAAGCCTGATGAACTTCGATGGCTCTTAAGATCAATCTTTTTTTAAAAATTACCCTTTCTTCGTCAAGCCAAACCACCACACAATTAGGAAGGCGGAAATAGTCTTACGAAATCTAATGCAAACATAATGTTATGTATATTGAATCAAAGGAAGAACTTCCGTAGTTTCACAGCACGTACGGACTTTTTTTTTTTTTTTTTTGGGGGGGGGGGGGGGGGGGTTGCAGAGATTCCCCGAACCCCCATTCAACCCTAAGATACTATAACCTGATGAAACAATGTTTGCCCTCACTTGCATTATAAAAACTGATGGGAAACACTAAGTAATAATAAAGTCAGTCGGAATCGTAAACAACTGACTCAGCAAATTGTTTTTGAAATTAGAAAAATTACACCAATTATAAAAATGAAAATGAAAAGTATCTTAAATAGTAATATTTAATGGACATTGCAACTAATTGAAAGTCCATAATGGCTAAATGATTAAGTAATAATATATAAAAGTGTTGTGAAACTCCCGAATCAAATGACATACACATGAAAATAGCTTTTACTGAGGTAATTGGGATTTGTGTGTGTGTGTGTGGGGGGGGGGGGGGGGGGGGGGAGGGAGTTGAAGAAAATCAATTCCTTATCTAATTCACACACACGGCGTTTGCCCCTAGCTCACCAACAAAATCAACTGACTCGTCGATACCAATAGTCTATCACGGAGATTATATTTCCATCTTAATTTACTTTGGGGGTGGGCAGATTGTATAAGAAAGATTCGATTACAATGGGTGCAAAACCATTTTATACATTAACGAAAACGTTCTACATCACTTTTGAAATCGGAGTATAATGGTTAATAAATGAAAAAACGAACTAAACACGGTAACCTCTACATTTCATTCGATTGTAGGGGATATGTATTGAAAGAAAAATGAAATTATTGGGCTAAACGTTTTACGTACGTTAATAGACTAGTGAATGAGCCCAGGTTTGAGAGTTTTTGCCAAGTTTTTGTCATTGATATCGATATTCGAAGGACGAGTTTTCTGGCCAAATTTTTAAATACGTGTCTTTCCAGAGTACGGCAAGTGACTGACTAAAAGCAAGTTACATACATATTTCCAAAACAATAGAAAGAGATAATCTTACCGAACCACGTCCCTCTTTATCCACTTCGTACAAAGTATGCATGGGCGAGACTTGAGGACTTTTTTTCGAACAGGGACTAATTTTGTTTTTCTCCGAACTTCCAGTGGGGGTCCCATGTGAGCTATCGCTGAAGACGCTATGACCTGAGCCTGGAGACCAGGTATTCTTGGACATGGGGGACGTCTCAACCTTCAACAAATTATAACTTTGACCCCCATCATCGCTATAACTGAATTTTTCATCGGCTGGGCTCGAGCCCTTTGAAAGTGAAATCGCTACGCTCTCTAGTGACTTGCTCTTCTTTTTACTTCCCCTTCGGAACGGGAAAAAGCGAAGCTTTGGCTTTGAAGTTTTATCCTCGGGACTTCGTGTCGGTGTTTTAGGGATGAGTCTAGCCTTTGATAGGTCACCAGGGAGTGCCGACAGGTTCACTATTTCAATTTTTCCACCAGAATGTCCAAGATTGCGCCCGATTTCAATGTAAGAGTCTCCCGAACAATCCTCATCTCTTTGCGATGACTTCGAGGCTTTCTTTGGACTATACGATTTGGATGCCATTTTGCAGTCAATGATACAGTATCCAAATTTGAAAAATAATTAACATCTAATAATCTTACAACTCTACAATTACAGATTTAGCCTTTGAATAAACCTTATCTGGAATTTTGGAGGATAATGATAATAAATAATATTGTATTACTATATCAATTGGAAACACTCAAATCGCCTTTGGTACACGACCGAATCCCAGAATATTTACTCCAACAATTTTTCACAATGATATGTGAGGTGACAGTAACACAAAAACGCAATAGAACATGTTACAAATAGTGACAATGACACTGTATGAATAAGTGGAATTTTCGTGACCCAATTTCTATTTAAAAAATCTATTCACTCAGTTGTGTTTAACCACAAATAATCAAAGAACAATAGTTGCCATTTTCATGTGAGCTCTTTTCAGTGAAAGCCGTTCATATTAAAGTTATGCGTTAAGGTAAAATACTCAAATATCCGCCATTCAAATTAAACATACCAACACACACAACTGTGTGTAGTCTTTAACGCTTTACGCCTGCTTTATATACCTAATTTAGTAAAAACTAATCACTAACAACATACTGTCTTAAAGTAATAAAAAAGGGTTGAGTGTTGTCAACTTCGTCCATCTATAATATGAACAGTGATCGACATATTTTAGTAGTAATCAGTAACTGTATAATATTAAAGATAATAAATACGATTATGAACATTATTAACACACCGCTGTGGCTGGGATCATTCCCTTCTCCAGTCACGCAATCATCCGTTAAATTCATCATCACGACAATAACCATCACAACCACCACCACATCATCATCATCATCACTACCACCCCCACCACCACCACCATCATCATTATCATCGTCATTATTATCATCATCATCATCATCATCATCATCATATCACCATTATCATCGTGGTCATTATTACTATCGCCATCATTACACAATGAGACGTATTAAATAGCCAAACCATATTATAATTATACGATAGCGAAAACAATTATTTGAAAAATGCATTTTATTGAAATAAACAGAAGTTCAATCATCAGTAAAGACATTCGTACTATCTCAGTTGTGCCAAGTCAACCGCATCTCATAAAATAAAAATACAATACCTACAATAAACCCAAGCGTAAAGCGAGATTTCTACTCAACAATACATGCCATATTATGACTATTTGACCAGTGCATAATATAATCAATTATACATATGTACTCACCATGTCTCAAGTCTTGCTTAACCGAAATTCAAGTTCTGTCGTGTCAATAAAATTACTATTTTGAAATATTCATCAATCCAATGAATATCCGTATTTTACGATCTATGAATTGCGTAATGTAGCCGCTGTGTCACGTAATTATCCCAGCGTTTCCAATTAGAACATCAGCAGGTTTTGTTTTCGTAATAACAATATCACACCTTATGTTCAAGATAAAGCTCCATACCTACCATACCAATTTCTAACTTCTTTTCTTATACCTCTGTGGTGAGACATTAACGTAAAGCCCACCTATCGTACTATGATAAAAAACAAAACAAAAAAAAAAAAAAAACAACGAAAAACAACACATTTTTTTTAAATGGCCAGAAAACGCATGCTTCAAATATCGATCGATTAAAATGAAAACTCATCTTGTCAAAAATTCCAAACCTTGCTTGATGTTGAAGTCTCAAGTTTGGGAGTTTTTGACAAGATGATGGTACTTTTGATCAATCCGTATCTGAATGACTAGTTTTCCGGCCAAAATGTTTCTAATGTGTTTTTTCTTCTTCTCCAGATGACGGCATTACAGACAGTAGCTATAACAATGCCATAGATATGACGAAGGTAATAATGAGCGTGTAGTTAATGTTGCGGGTTTAGAGGTGACGTCAATGAAGGCCGATTAATCAACGACTATTATTATTCTTCTTATTATTATATACATCATAAAAGAAAACGTGGGTTGGTTAGCGAGTTGAATAACATCTCAATGTACATTAGGCTCATCGTCTATTTATTTGTGATGATTCCTTATATTTTACTTAATGAATGAGAAACTGATGAATCTTATGTTTGAAATTGAAGACGTCAAATATATTTCTAGGAAACATGAATTGACTAGCCATTTAAATATATCTCAGTCATCTTCTATCCAAATGTGATAATTTCTTTCATCATTTAATTAACGAATGAAAATGATATCTGTTATGTCTGAATAATATAGTTTTCAAGGAAACATGAATTGCCTAACCTGCTGAATAAATCTCAATGTACAGACTCAGATTATATTAGAATGCGATGGTTTCTCATTTTCTACTTAATGAAAATCATAAGCATAATTCTTGAAATTGAAGACATCCCTTGTAAAGCGCCTTTAAGCACGATGAAAAAAGCTCAAGTTTTTAAAAATTTTTACTTCATGGAAATAATAAACCAAATTCTTGAAATTAAAGACGTCCAGTTAATCAACGAGCATTATTACATTATAACAGAATTATCATTATAAAGAAAACGTGACTTATTTGAAGAGTGTCTCAATGGAAGGCTCATCTTCTATAGTTACAATAATCTAATGGCATCTTATCTTTAACTTAAATTTTAAAAAATTAATGTTTGAAATTAAAGACGTCCAATTAATCAATAGAATCAACGACTATTATATCATTATTATTATTATTATTATTATTATTATTATTATTATTATTATTATTATTATTATTATTATTATTATTATTATTATTATCATACTAATCCAGGAAACATGATTTAGGTAGCCGGTTGAATAACTAACTCCTCAATGCACAGGCTCAATTTCCATCAAGCCATCTTATATTTTAAACAAGAAACTGATTAACTTTATGCTTGAAATTAATGAAATTTGCAACATGCAAAAAAGTGAATGAACTAAGATATAATAATTATTATTAATTCTCTCAATTAGGGAGATTCATAACACGAATCTTGACTGTGACTATGACACTTACTTGTCTATTATCTAGATAGACTATAAAAATAATTTTAAACAGCGATATGCACCGAAAATTGTCAAATAAACAACGAATGTTGTTTATATAAGTTTGAATAATTGTATCTATGCATGAAAGTTACACAGAGCGTTTAAAGGATTTTAAAGCATAATATTAGCTCTTACACGATACGATATGCCTGCCTCTGATACGATATGAATAAATAACATTAAATAAATTTACAGAGAATGATAAAACAATTATCTACGAAGCATCTTGACAATATCTGCCATTTGTTATTACTTTTCTTCATGAAAACAACTACAGCAAGGAATATAAATGTGGTAAAAAGAAGCAAAAACAAAACATACGAAATATGAACAGGGGTATAAAATCTCACTGAAATATCACACTGCTACACAGCAGACAGAACACATAGTGAAAACACACAATGGGTCGCGAAAACCTTGTGTTAAACACATTGTCCCTTAGCTATGTGTCATGTGTGTATAGTGTATAGGTGTTTTGTGTGTGTAGGTGCGTGTATATATGTGTTTGTGTATGCGCGCGCGTGTGTGCGTGTGTGTCCTTTTTATATGTTCATTTTACGGTAGTTAGCCAGCCATGTGGACCGCCGAATTTCAACACGAAATAACCTAAACTAAAAGGAGAGAGGAACGCCATTTGTGTACAAAATAAAAGGGGAGAGAGCCTTGACACCGGGTATTCTGTTGATTGATATCTGATAAGATTGAAAAGTGAAAGAAAATTGCACGGATGAAATACAATTATTGATCGTTTACACCCACCCCCTGTTTATCGTCATCCCTCCTAATTAAAAAAACAAAACAAAACGATTCGTCCTTTAGAGCAATTAGGCCCATAGAGCCGGAGTTTATCCCGGTTTCAATAGCGTGAAACGGACAATAGCAATTGTTTGTTACCTTTCAGATCGGACACTAGTCTATCACAAAGTACTTTCCGCCAAATCCAATAGACCCAGCTACCCAGTCAATGGTGGGTGGACAGGAGTGTTTTTTTTTTGTTTTTTTTTTTTGTCTTTTTTTAAAATCTCGACTTCACCCGGGATCGATCTCCGGTCCTTTGGGATTGAAGCGAGTGTTCTCCCAACTGAATTATCGAGAACTACAAATTATATAATGTATCATCAACATCGCAGGAGGTCGGGAGGTCTCACACACCGTATGTGTTATGGTTGCTCATGCAAATAATATTATATTCTAATTTGCATAGTACTCAGTTGAGACAAAACGTTGTAACAACCCACTGTCAAACTTTGTTTCTACTTTTACATACTAGGATATTTTTAAAAGGAATGGGAGTGATTTTTATCACAGAATAACTGTCGAGATTTTCCTCATGATACTGAACCAAAACGACAGCCCGATACGCACTGATCGATTATTATTTAATGAGCACATAGACCAAGATACTTTATAACAAATTAATATGTTTGTTTGTTTTTAGGTGTTAACGGCGCTTTCAACACTAATTAGGTTTTTTTTAAAGCGCCCGTTATAACAAATATAAATAAGCTTGAGCTTTTTATAGATAGAATGCGCTTGGCCAAGGAGTTCACAACATTGCCATCCGGAAGTATGACGGACCAACACACAAACTCTGTGTAACCATGAACTTTTATAGTCTGGTTAATACAGTTTAGTGAGAACAACTCACAAACGCGGATGGCAAAAACAATAACAAAGGTCTGAGTGACGTCATCTGCATACTATCTATAGAGCAATATCCACTAAACGTGCGCAGAGCGTTTTACAAAGGGCCTCTGACCAACAGCAAAACGTAACATATAGAACGAGACACGACGCCTGTTAGACGGTATTACAATTTTTAAAAATCCGACAGAGACAACGCTGTTGACGGCCAGGTACTCATTTACCACCCGATTACGGTGAGAGAATGTGAGTAAAGAGCCTTTTCCAAGGACTCAACTATGCGCTGAGCGAGGCTCGAACCCAGGACCTTCCGATCCGAAAGCGAGTGGCATACCACTAGACCACATAAATCTAGCTATTGTAAAATTATATTTCTTTCGAATGTTTATACAATTCCGAAGGGAAACAAGAGCCATTTTAAATTATATTTTAAAAATGATTGAACAAAATTTGGTCAGTGTCAGGCTACAAGTTAGCGATGGCTACGCTGGCACACGAGGACCGTAACAATCGTTAACTTATAGATAGAACGAAGATGACGTCACTAAAGCCTTTGTTATTGTATTTTGCCATCCGCGTTTGTGAGTGATTCTCACTAAGCTGTATCAACCAGACTATAAAAGTTCATGGTTACACATAGTTTTGTGTGTTGGTCCGTTATACTTCCGGATGCCAATGTTGTGAGCTTCTTAGCCAAGCGCATACTATCTATAGCCTGACACAAGAACCAACCAGGACTGAAAAGTTGACTCACGATTTGTTTTCTTTTGTGGCAAAATATTTGTATTTTGACGTAATTTTTTGGTCAGTCTTGTCAGGCAATAGATAGAATGAAGTTGAAGCGTAGCCATAGTAATGTTATAGCCTGACAGTGAAATCCAAAAGGACTGGCAGTTTGACGTCATTATTTGATTTTGGACCTCCTAGTGAGTTGTCGTTAGTAGAGCTCATGGAAACAAGTCATGTCATTGGTTGGACAATTGAATAGAACTCACGATTTGTTTTCTTTTGTGACAAAAGACTGGCATTTTGACGTCATTATTTTGGTCAGTGTCAGGCCATAACTTAACGAAGGCCACGGTTGAAGTCACTCAAGTCTTTGTTATTGTTTTTTTGCCATCCGCGTTTATGAGTACTTCTCACTAAATTATAGATAGTATGCGCTTGGCCAAGGAGTTCACAACATTGCCATCCGGAAGTATAACGGACCAACACACAAACTCTGTGTAACCATGAACTTTTATAGTCTGGTTAATACAGTTTAGTGAGAACAACTCACAAACGCGGATGGCAAAAACAATAACAAAGGCCTGAGTGACGTCATCTGCATACTATCTATATTAATCAGACTATAAACGTTTAAGGTTACACATAGTTTTGTGTGTTGGTCCGTTACACTTCCGGATAGCAATGTTGTGAGCTTCTTAGCCAAGCGCACACCATCTATAAGTTAACGATGGCTACGCAAGGACACACTAAGACCCATATTTTGACGTCATAGTCTCATAGTTAGGTTTGTGGACCACCGAGTGAGTTGTCTGAAGTAGAGCTCAAGGAAATAAGGGATCCAATTGGTTGAGCTATTGAATACAACTCATGATTTGTTTTCTTTTGTGGCCAAAGACTTGTCTTCTAATGTCATTGTTTGGTCGTTGTCAGACACAAGGAACGCAACAAACGTAACTCAGCTCATTGTTATTGTTTTTAGTCAGCCATTTTCATGAGTAGTTCTCACTGCAGTGTATCGATCAGACCATAATCCTTTAAGGTTTCACATAGTTTTGTGTTAGATCCGGCTGGCGGATGTTGTGAGCATTTTAATTAAGCGCAAAGCATCAATTTTGAACAGAAAAAAAAATACTTGAAATAAACAATAACACATTTTATGGATTACATTATTTGTTTTCATAATATGTATATATTTTTCTTTAAGATGCGCCTGCTGCTGCATCACATAAACATTTTCAGATGGTTTTTCTTAACAATTTGAATGTGAATTCATCAGCAGACAGATGTAAATTTATGTAGATACGTGGGGGAACAGGTTTCGCACAAATCAATTCCCGATTTTATCAATTTGAATTTGTAGTGTAATACAAGGACATTATTTTAAACGCTTCGGAAGGCCCTTCCTGTAGACCGTCGTGACACCGCCCCCCCCCCCCCCCCCCCCCCCCCACCTTTCCACCTCCCCCTCACCCCTACTACTTCCCCACCCCCACTTTTCAGTAATCTGATATTTTCTGGAAGTGAAAATTAAATTTAAAGTCGGAGCAATCAGAATTACGAGAATGTTTTTCTTTTTCTATCCATCTGTTTATTTGATTGGGGTTTCTAGTATGAGAAACTAAAATCATTCTATTTACTAAAAGCATAATATATCAGAAATCAGAATTATTTGATTCACCTAAGCATTATAAAAATACCTTTCTTTCCAGCTATAAAAATGTAAGAAGGACAAAATTATAGACAAAAATAAATAAAAGATAACAAAACAATTAAAAACAAAAAAAAATACAAAGAAATGAAAAATCGTGGATTCTTGTAACTTTTTTTCTCAACAGATTCTTTAGACTACCTCCTTTTTTTGAAACAAAAAAAAAAAAAAAAAAAAGAAAGAAAAAAAAGGGAGAAAGTTCTAGTTTCTCCAGAGAGATTCGAATCCAAAGACTCTAGGGACGACATGACAAAAATGTGCTCATCCCAAAAAAACAATTTCTCTATTATAGATTTATAAAGTATTTAATAAAACTGATAAAAATGGACAATAAAAACAAACCAACAAGCAATCAAAACCGAAATCAATGAAAACAGACTGTCAAACAAACGCTATTTTAAGGTGACCGATTAATGAAGTTATTTTTAAATAATTACCAAACAAATCCCAAACGATCACATTTCAGAGGGATGGTCATGCTACAAACCAACGCGTGTTATAAACTTCATGATGACTAATTAATATCGTTTTAAAGGCTGGTTACCATGGTTTTCATGAAGATTATCTCCTGGTTATCGACTAGACTACATTATATCCATTACAGAAACTGGCTTTACTTAGAGAAAGAGAGAAAGCAAGCATCGAGGGAGTTGGAACGAATCTGTCGATCAGAGACAAAACAGTTTTTGTATTCCTGATGGCCAGAAAACGTTTACTAAATTAATAATATTATTTCCATGGAACAAGGTCGTTGTGTACTTTTTGTAGGTCTGTTAACCCAAATGGCTATGGATCATTGTTGTAATGGAAATTTTCTCAAAACAACGCAAAATATTGTCCATTACAATAACGTTTAATCAAGCCCGTTCGGTTATTAGACCTGCAAATATATGTACATCGATCAAGATGATCCCAAAATTTGTCAAAAATTAAAACTGAGACATTTCTGAAATCTAAAGTCATGTCAAGTTTGTGTTGTCAATTTTATATGAGTCACCTTCTCACTTTATTTTTTTCCTCCATGTCAAGTTTGTCGTCATCTCACTCTGTTGATATAATATTATTTTGTTTTCTTTTTTGTTTAAATAGTTTAAATGAGAGCATGTGGTTTTGTCAGTATCCGGAATAGATATAAAATAATTGTAAAAATTCTAATGTGCATTGCTATATTGAGTAAATGCGTTTGCTACCGACAAATTTCAGTTCTTTGATTGGTGGCACAATAATAATTACATAATTACAAAGACCTATCCATACGGGACTGGCATCTCAGGTCTATTGTGGCTTGTTGTTTTCAAAGACTTATGAGTTTTTGTTAGTTGTGTCAATTTCTAGGAACTGTCGAGTCCTAAAAAAACTAGTGTTTACACAATACGTGTTGTCCTTCCTCATAATAGCAATGGACACAACTCAGGGAGAGAATCTACGACAACGACATCCCCCTAATACCAGCATACATCTAACAAAAACTTATTCTTTATGTATCGATACTATGAAGCTATCAGCTTGCACGGGTCTTCTACTCTTCCGGTTACAAACTCCTTAGAAGTGCGTATGTAACCAGTCCTTCCGAATAATAATGAATAGGTTATATATTGAATCAGAAGTGGCATAATTATTTTAATAACAGGATGTATAGGCAGATTCTTGGGATTACGGGACTTAAAAGCGAGGATGGATGATTTTTACTGACGACAGGCATATATTATCTAGAATAGAAAATAAGATGCCATCACTCAAAAACCAGACGATCAACTACACAAGGTATTATTATCCAGTCCTCCAGAAGACTGGTTTTACACTTCCAATGAGACTGGAACCAGTTTAAAAAAATTAAAACTCACTTTTGTTCTCTATTACAAGGTGACGATTACAACCAACAGTCAAAACAATACTCCAGAAAAACTCAAATTAAAAAATTTGGCCAGAAAACTCGTCCTTCAAATATCGATTGATTTAAATGACTCTCATCTTGGCAAAAACTCTCAAACCCCGGATTTCGCCGAAATAATTTGGAGAAAGCGGTACACTTCCGTATCATTCTATACTATACATGATGATTTAAATTCAATTTTGCGAGTTATAACTATAATATTTTTTTTTAAGATATGGAAACATCAACATTCCTACTTTGACGCAAAGTGAGACGTTGTAGTGTAGTAAAGATGCCATAAGCGCTGATGGT
Source organism: Berghia stephanieae (assembly GCF_034508935.2). Classification (NCBI taxonomy): domain Eukaryota; kingdom Metazoa; phylum Mollusca; class Gastropoda; order Nudibranchia; family Aeolidiidae; genus Berghia; species Berghia stephanieae. The sequence continues at coordinate 38,620,480 of NC_088361.1, forward strand.
CGAGAGATGCGATGTCTAAGTCTTGTAATAATATAGTCACGCAAATATTGAGCAGTGGACATATCATCAGAATGGATCCGAGTACCATTCCTAGAATAGCCCTCAGGTGGACCAGGTCCCCCCCCCCCCCCCCCCCCCCCCCAGAAGGGGCCGACCGCTGGAGACCTGGAGAAGGAGCATCGAAAGAGAAATATGAAAGCTAGTGGTTGGTCTTGGGGACAGACACAGACATGGGGACAGATGACAAAAATGGCCTCCGACCGAGAAAGATGGCGTCCCATCGTGTCAGCCTTATGTGCTGATCAAGCACCAATAGGATAAGTAAGTCAGTAAAATATTAAGCATGATCCGTGGCCAGACGGATGATAATGATCGTTAAATTGTTACCCTTTTTTGTGCCCTTGAGTGAGACACTTTATGAGTATTACTCTACATGATCCAGGTCTGAATGAATACCTGGCTAGAGAAGGCGACTGTGATATAAAAAAAAAAAGCTAATACAAAAAAGTACGCCCAATATCCGCTTCTTTTCTTCGATTAACACTTTGACTCCAACGACCACCATCAATTCAGTATCCATTATCAAAACACCATATCTCCACCACCTCCTAACCCCCCCCCCCCCCCCCCTCCTCATTTCATATGAAACAACCCCCAATAATATTATATAAGAGACATCAAACAGATCGAACGCACTGAGTCAATTTATTCTGTGTGGGCAGACTGAAGTCATAAGTGCAAGGTCGATATATCAGCGACAATTTCACAATCCATTCTAATGCACGACAACGAGGGGCAGTGCCCACGAAAAACCTCAGATAAGGTCCAACATGATACACCATTATAATACTATGTAATATCATTGGGAACTGAGAACCTTGTTGAAAACTAGTCATTCAGTGGTTCCATCAAGACGTACCATGACCTGGCCGTGAACCCAAAGCAATCTAGAGTCAGTCGACCAGCCAAATTTGTGGGCCCGACAGAATTTGAAGAGCGTTGAGCTGGAAGTGGATGATGAAAAATGCAGCTTTCTGTCGTTTTCAATTAGACCGGATTCCGCACGAAGACAAACATTGCTTAAAAATCACCACACGATCTTGTTGACGATAAAAAGGCGTAGTGAGGAACAAAAAAGCATAAGTTTAATTAATTTGATTTAAAAAGCGAAAAAATACGTCTTTTTGGCGTACAGTTGGCAACTCTGTATGGTGAAATACCTGACGACACTATACATTTTTTTCAATCTCCTGTGTTAAAATAGGGTTCACTTGTCGTGACGTCACTTCCCTCGTAATGATGCATAGTAACTGGTTCTAAACTATCGGAACAATGGCGGACGCCATTATCTCCATCACCGCCCTTATGAATAATTCTATGACGAGCATAAAAGTGTATCCAGATGAGAAAAAACATAAATCTGATCATGTTTTGACATGTGAACAAGTTCTAGCCAGCATGAAGAATAAATAGTACAGAATTTCTTTGTTCAGAACCAAGCTGCTTGTTGTGGGGCGGACGTGACATCAGACTATTGAATCCTATTGTGAGTGATTCTCATGATCTATGGCGCCGATTGCTTCGGGTGACAAGCGAGTTCTTATTATGATGGCTATGACAAACACGGGTAACCACAAATAGTTCCCGGAGTCGCTTTACAATTGTTTTCTGGCACAGAAACGTTTATTAATTTGACTACAAAATCATAGCAACAGTCACACACAGATTATTTTCAAAGTTCAAAAAGAATCACGATAGGAAGAATGAAAAAAGATTGAATTGGTTTTAAGTTGCTGTTTGAAGACTGACAGACTTTCACATTGTCGGGTTTTTGGCGATAATGAATTGCATACGACTGGAGCCGGATATGCAAAACCACGGCCAGCAAACTTTGTCCTTGGGATGCTTTTTTTCTCCATTAGCGAATAGCTAGCTAAAAGCAGAGCTTGGGGTGGTTTATATTTCCTCATACGGCATTCAAGGTATAGACTGCCCATGGTTCTCAATATCGCAGTAATCATGACAAAAACTGGTGCTAAATAATCGATTTCGACTCAAGATAATCGATTTTACGATTATAAATTCACATCGTATTTTCTGCTTATTCAATATTAACGATTCAATGTTCAGATTTACGATAGCGGTCAAGGAAACAAAATAAAAGGTTGGAGCGCTCAATGAAAAATGGCAGGTACAATGCCATAGAACACGACCTCTGTCACAAACCTCCTTTTCTGTTAGCCTTTGAGTGAATCGACTTACTCCTTTCCCCATATTGTGTTTATTATTACTTTTATATTTTTCCATACTTTTGTTGGAAACCAGGAACCAACCATTATATACCTGGAATAACACTGAAATAAATAAATAAGACCCCTCTCTCTCTCTCTCTCTCTCTCTCTCTCTCTCTCTCTCTCTCTCTCTCTCTCTCTCTCTCCACATAGTAAAGAAGTTATAATGCTCTCTCTCTCTCTCTACCTCTCTTTCTTTCGTTAATCTTTCCATATAGTTAGCAAAGAAATCGTTTTATGCTCTCTCTCTCTCTCTCTCTCTCTCTCTCTCTCTCTCTCTCTCTCTCTCCTTATTATTTTCTTTTATCTCTCCATATAGCAAAGAAAATGTTTAATGCTCTCTCTCTCTCTCTCTCTCTCTCTCTCTCTCTCTCTCTCTCTCTCTCTCTCTCTCTCTTTCTCTCTCTTATACAAACATAAACGAACATGAGCTCCTTCTCATGATAATAATAATAATATAATTCAATATCTCTTCCTCCCCGTGACACGTCTCCTCTCATTCATCATATTTTATTATTTTATATATAATTTCTGTGTGCCTCAAGCTATGACCGATGGTTCTCTCGGCACTCTCAATTAATAACGCAGTAATAATCAATCACACCATGTTCTTTGTCAAAATAGATCTCGGGCGAACGCCCTTCATCCAAACAATGGACGAGTTGAAGACCTTTGAAGCGAAAAAAAAATATTAAAAAAGATATATCCAGTTAGCTCGAAGCAAATTATGCTATCTACTTGAATGTCAAAAACAAACACATTTATCGTGCTTTATCTTTATTTGCCTTTATCTAGAATCGTAGCAAACATTCCATTTCATGCCAAAAGCGATCTCTTCATTTTTAATTAGAATATAGACCCAACGTCAACATAACAGAAGTTGCGTTACTTAATTACAATAATCTGAAATATAAAGGAAGATTTTAATCTCCAGATTCAACTAGCTTTAAAACACAAGTTTTGTGTCAAATGAAAGTGCTTTCCGTTAAATAAAATATTAGACCCAGATAACCTATCACCCTCGGGAGAAGATGAAAAAATTAGACCAAACGTCAAAAAACTAAAAACGACATTTATGTCTAAGAAGAGAACATCCCCAGTCGATATTTTGGGATGTTTTTATTTTTTTCTTGTATTTTTCTTTCTGCTCTGTCTGGCATTATTTCATACTGAACTGTGGGGCTATGTGTCTAGTGGTAAGACACTCACTTTCGGATCGGACGGTCCTGGGTTCGAATCCCGTTCTGGCGCAGTCTTAACTCACATTCTCTCACCGTACTCAGGTGTAAAATGGGTACCTGTCCCAAAAAAGTGTACTACCGCCTAACTAGCGTCATGTCTCGTCTTACATGATGTCTTTTTGTTGACTATGGACCATAGCAAACTTGAGACGTGCAGTTCGGGCGACCATGGCCAAAATAATCTGGAAGGCCCATGGTTTTTTTGAACTGGGGGAAGGGGCGAGAGTTGAGTTACCTCGGTTACCTGCATGATAAGGCATTAATTACATTACTCAAACACGCTCGCACGCATACCAAAGCAATCTAGAGTTTTAAGACTAAAACGCACGCGCATACACACACACACACACACACACACACACACACACACACATACACACTTAGCATCACCTAGGTCACGTAGTGCCATATGTGACACTTTTAAGAATTCAGTCTTGCTTGTACATATTGACCACTTGTAGTTGTGGATCGCCGTTATTCTGTTGTTCATTTTCATGGAGTGAGCATTAAGTTTTGTTGTAGTTGTGAATTGTCGTTGTTTATTGCTCATTTTCCCTGTACAATGGATTCGGCAATGCATTTTAAGCAAATAATAAACAATTTTATCATTTTTTATCAATAATAACCGAAAATGCCTCGAAAATGTTCTGTTTTTGATTGCACTTCAAATTATAGACATGGCGAAAAGACAACTGTATATAAATTTCCTTCGGATCCAATTGAGAGACAAATATGGATTAATGCACCGCCAAATAAAATCGATTCGAGTGATGTTACAGACCAAATGGGTATCTGTTCCAATCATTGGCATCATGATGCTCCTATGAGACGGAAATCGAGGTATTCTTCACCTGCTATTCCTCCAAATATATGGCCAAATACAATACCCCCTTCTTGTTTGCGAAAAACAGCACCATCTCGTCAGACATTAAATTCGACAAGTGAATTTAGAGACAGGCGTCAGGATATTGATGAGTTATCTTTCTTAATAAAGATTTATTTGAAAATAAAGAAAATGAGTTGGGAAAGACCTTTAAGGATTATATATCTAGATAGCATTGCTAGGGACCCATTGCAAAAAGCATTGAACACGTCTAGTGGATATTGCTCTTTATAAAAGCTCAAAATATTTTCGTTCGTTATTTTTCAAATACACATTGTTCATTACTATCATCTTACACCAGTGCCCGCTCCTTATCCCCCCATCCCCTCCCTTTATTTCATCCATTTCACTTGGCTGGCCTAAGCCCGAGCATTCCAAACGCATCCACCTTATAATGGTTTATTATCAAAGGCAACGAGATAATTGTTACAATCCACACCTGATCGCGTTTCCCTTGAACCCGTGCCAGACCTTCTGTTCTAGTTTTTACTCTACGTGTCCGCCTGACTACCATCCGATAGCGATACCCTGATGGCCGGTCTTAGTAAAGTTGTGATACATAAAACTTGTTGTATTCAGGAGAGCCTTGTCGATGTCGGTTTTCGTGTGTATCTGTGTGTGTGTGTGTGTGTGTGTGTGTGTGTGTGTGTGTGTGTGGAAGGGGGCCACTAGACTTAGTATGTTATTCATGGCTTCATGAGACGCATCTGAAGGACACATGGAGTTGTCTTTTATTCTCCAAGTTGAGTGAAAAATAAACAGTTTTACTAACGTAGTATTGATAGTATTATGTGTGTAGTAATCAGTTCTGGAGATTTATCAAAAATTGGAGGTTTCGCCTTTGGAATAATCAATATAAATAAAATGACATATAACTCCATATTCTCTATATTAAATGAACCACATTGAACCTTTCCGAATCCTGGTTGCGATTGAAACCAGATAGATAGTCCACTGCTCACGTCGAGGCAGCAAATGGACTTTAAAGATAACGGACGATAACAGACATAGCCACAGAATTATAAATAGACCAATGGTCGGTTTCTCCAAATATACCGTTTTGGCTCTGAGCTATTGATGCTATGCGTTCCGGTAAAATACTCACAACATCCACCTGCCGGATATAACGCTCAATACTGGGTGCAACATTGAGCGTTTATAGTTTGATTGATCTAATTTAGTGAGAAGTAATCAGTACAATGGCTGTCTAAAAAACAATATCAAAACGGTGGATGACGTCAATTCCGTTCCTTCTATTCCATGGAGCTCACTATCAATATTCTAAATTGTAAATGGGTTGCATGTATCTGCTTCTGCTCAGAGGGTAAAAACAGCACGATACATTTACGTTTATTATTTTCTCAAGGGACAACGCTGTCAATGGACAGGGACACATTTTACACCTGAGTACACTGAGGCAATATAAGGAAAAAGCCTTTTTCCAAGGACTCAACTTTGCATTGATCAGAGTAGGACTCGAGTCCGGAACCAACTGATCCGAAGGCGAGTACCACACGACAAGACCACAATGCCACACAGGAAGTACACTTTTGATAAGCGAGTGTGCCATTATCAAATAGGCGATTAAGCAGGGTGAATATGTTATGTTTTCATGGTATTTAATTCATTTTTTTTTGCTCAAACGAACCCTGTCTATGGAGGAGGATGAATTCCATGAGAGAATTAAAATATTGCTAAATTTAATATATCGATAATCGAACACATTTGATAAAACGGAGCGTAGGTGTTTGGATTATCAAGATATGACTGAATCAAGCAATATTCAATTTAGTGATGTTCTATGGGTGCGCTTTTTCATTGGTTTCATCACGGCCCGTGATTCATCCTACAGTTGTTATCAAATTCGACGAATCTTTGAGGATGTGAGGCGTAAAGAGACGTGCCATTTGAGAATTGGAAGTCCTAGATTCTGTACTGATTGATCTAGTTAGAAGCAACGCATTTACATTTCGGATTTTCAAAGCCATTTGGCCGTGATGGTCATAATAAAATCATCAAACTTGTTATGACGACTTAAATCTAATGCATTGAGCGGTAAAATTGAATGAAACTGATCAAAATCAGAATAAATTGACGGGATGGTATCAAAAAAACAAAAAACAAAACAAAACAAAACACACACACACACACACACACACACACAAACCAACAAACAAACAAACAAACAAACAAACAAACAAAAATAACAGAAAATAAACAAGACAAGAAAAAACAAACAAACAAACAAAAAAAAAAAAAACATAACAGGTAATCCTCCTAAAGTCAAATCAGGTCTTCTGGTGATGAAAATGATATCGTTCTCTTAAAAGACACGAATTTTATTTTAATTTTGCCCAGAATACTCGTCCTTCAAATTTCGATTGATCGATTTTTTCTGGCCAACATTTTAAATACTTGTTTAAAATAGTTTGTTTAAGAGAACGGAAGAACAGCCAAGGGAAAAGAAGTCACCGGTATAAGACTGTGACAAGTCGTCGGGAGTCAACTGTGACTTGAACCAGAAGTACGTTCTTTGACTGGCATTATATCAAAATGTGATTAGTCAATGTATGACAGCGCTGTAAAACCCCAATAACCACTAACTCAATTTATATGATAATGTGGGAGAGATATGATTACACGTGAATTGCATAACCTTTTACGACCGGTGACGTGATAATGATCAATAACAAAAGGTGTTAATTCTTCTTTCTATCTATTTTTGAAAATATCAACAAGAAAATCAAATTCTATAATTCAAAAAATAGACCGGATATTCTAAGTCCAAACCTGTCTGGCTAAACATAGGGTTACTCATAGTTTGGATTATTGGTATGACTGCTCTGGCTGGCAGAAATGGTGAGTAATTTATTTAAATGCATAATATCAATAGAACCTCCCTGACGATACTCAAGTCACATTCAATAACTCACCCAACCAGGAGCGACCGCAAACCTCAATGATGAGTTATGAAAAAGGGATTGCGTGGATCTGAATGAAGGCGTTTACAGGCCGCACGATAGGTGAAACAAATGTAATTAAGTGACCAGCGCTATCCCAATCTGTACCTTGAAAGGATTCCTGGCGTGCCAGGGCATCTATTACGCGAATAAAATCTTTCTAAATTGTAATCCAAGGGCGTCACACGATGTTCCTTTTGCCATGTTGTTGATAGATCATAATACGCTCATTCTCACATTACCCTCTAAGAAAGAAAATCAATAATTCCTTTGATTAGTCATCCTCCTCATCCTTATCCTCCTCCTACAGCTATTCCTCCTCCTCCTCCTCCTCCTCCTCCTCCTCCTCCTACTACTACTACTACTACTACTACTACTACTACTACTACTACTACTACTACTACTACTACTACTACTACTACTACTGAAACAATAACAACAACTGCTACTTCCATCCATCCGAGTCAATCACATGTAAACGGAATAAAGTCGACGTCACACAGTTCTTTGATATTATTTTTTGACAGCCTGTAAGTGATAAGTTCTCACACAAATTGTATCAATCGGACTCTAAACGTTAAAGGTTACACTCAGTTTTGTGTGTTGGTATGGTAAATTTGGCTGGCGAATGTTTTGAATATTTTAATTAAACGCATAGCATCAATACAACCATTCTCAACCCCAATCATTTCCATCGCCAACCGCATCACACAAAAACTAACTCATCATTTCTTCTCCTCTCTTCTTTTTTCCTCCAATCGTCCACTATTTTCTTGTGACCTCATTTATAATTCAGGAAAATGGATAGTGGAGTGGCGCCCTTATTCACTTTGAGTAGAATCTCAACGTTACAAACTAAGGACGCTTAACGAGAGAACTTCACATTTAAAAGAGCCAGGAGTTGCCCTACGTCTTTCACGGTAAGGATGCTTATTACGAAAAACACAACCATCAATGGACGTCAAGAAATTTGAAGAGAAAATAACAAAAATGCCTTCATATTATGAAACGACGCCACCAACTTCACCATCGTCATCAACAACAAAAATAAAAATCAAGAAAAAGAGGAGGAGGAGGAGGAGGAGAGGGTGACGAAAGAGAATTTCGGAGGCCGTATTATTCATCCCACGAGACAGGGACAGTCCAAGAAAGAATCTTCTCAAAATTGGGGAATCACAGAAGCCAAGATAATGATTGCATTCGGGTAGTCAGTCCCATGGGGGTTGGAGGAATGGCAACATGCAATTTTAAAAAAATAACTTGATATAATTATGACGAGAGGATGCTAAGAACTACAATTTTTCTATCTCAAAGATTACCTCAAAGATTTCGATTTATATCTCTTTTCATCTTAAACTTCGAAATTAAAAGAAATATCGGAATTATTGATGTTTTGAGCAAGTTTAAACAATTTGTTAAAAGAAAGAGCTCAGGAGGGAACTAGATGTTTGAGCAAACAAGTGACTTAATTAAATACGATGAAATGGTAATACATTTACTCCTCTTAATCGCATATTGGATAATCGCACATTTTGCTTATTCACGACACTTACTCCAAAGATTTTATTACTTTTTTCCCCCGTCTATAGCATATTATACAACAAGGGCAATTCCTGTTGAGTAACAGATGTTTATTCATTGATGAGTTGTCTATAGTCCTTCGTGGAATGCCAAGAAGACAGAATTTATTTTTAAATATAAATTAAAACTGCATTCCTCTTTTAAATTGAAACATACAATTCTAAAAGGTTTGCGATAAAACGAAAAACCCGTATCAACAGTAATTATAGAAATGGCAATGAATAATTATAGTACGTAAAGAGATTTCACCAAAAAAAAATATAATAATAATAAATAATCGGTGGTTACGAGCATTCTCTAATATAACAATGAAAACGTCTCAACATAAAATCCGCGGTGAGATATTCACTATTATCATTATCGATAGGCTAAAAATAAATGATGGTTGAGCTTGGTTAAAGGAAAAGACGCCATAATTAAATTAGCAGACAGCACATCCAGTTAGAGCTGATAAATTAGTAAGCCGCGCAGACTTATATTGTTAAGAGCTATCAGGAGGAACAAAATATCAAAGACGAATAGAATACTACATGGATAGATTATAATATAATAGGCATACTGTCGAACATACCGTTGGGTCAATACAATCTTACTTACATTATACACATGCAACCCCCCCCCCCCCCCCCCTCCCCTTCCAACTTACAATAATATAATAAAGTCTTTAACTAGCAACTACAGTCAGGCATTCCGGACCGAAAGATTGTATCTGTCGTTAAGGTTCCTTTTACGCCTTTTGCCACATATTTAACACGTGATAAATATTCCATTTCATGGCCCGACTGAGGACAAGATGAAAGGAAGCAACTAACAGTAAAACAATAATGACGAGAAAACAATGTTAAACTACAGCAATCCCGCTGTGGAGAATGGAGCGGGACAAGCAATAAGCCGGAGCCGGAGTTGATCCCGGTTTCTATGGCGTGAAACGCACAATAGCAAATGCTTGCTATCCTTTGGATAGGACGCTAGTCTATCGTAAAGTACTTCCGCCAGCCAGATCTAACAGATCCAACTACCCTGCTGGGTGGACAGAGGGTTGGGGAGGGGGGGGGGGGGGCTCAGAAAAATTTCTCGACTGAACCCGGGATCGATCTCGATCCCTTTGCTTGTGAAGCGAGTGCTCTACCAACTGAGCTATCGGGACCCCCATTTTGCGTCAGTTTGACAGCATTTCCATTATACAATGAGATCATAACAATTTGGTTTATTAGACCCGATAAAAGAAAGGTGCACGTCGCTATAATATGTGAATTTAGGGTTGAAATGATGAGACATAAGAACTTTTGAGTTGCTGGTAATGTATTCTAAAATCGTATTTATTCTCCACTAAACCGAATAGAAATTAACTTAGTTTCATATTTTGTGGCTGTAAAATAGATTTCCAACACCTAGTTCATATGTGCGGCTATGTGGTCTTGTGGTATGACACTCGCTTTCAGAACGGAATGTCCTGGGTTCGAGCCTCGCTCGGCGCAAAGTTGAGTCTTTAGAAAATGCTCTTTACTCACAGTCTCTCACCGTACTCAGGTGTAAAATGAATACTTGGACGTTAACAGCGTCGTCTTCGTCCAAAAAACATGTAATATCGTCTAACAGGCGTCATATGTCACGACCTACATGTTAAGTGTTGCTGCTGGCCAGAGACACCTTGTAAAGCGCTTTGAGCACGTTTAGTGGATATTGCGTTACATAAAAGCTCAAGTTTTTAGGATTGTTTTTTTTTTTATTTTAGTTCATCCCCACATAATACCGCATTGAGATGGATGGTCACCTATAACCAGGACAGAGTGTGGGAGGATAGTAGAGATAAAGTGGAACTAAAGAGGGGATAAAGAGGGTAAGAGAGAATTATTGAGTACAGATCGATATTCGCCAAACGGAAGCAGGACACGGAATAAGGATTAAATAATGACTGATCGGAGACACTGCCCATCATTTTAATAATGAATGACTTGCAGAACACCATTAATGGTTGATAACAATATCATAACAGTAACGTCGACAATGACAACGATAATAATGCAATGAAGATTGCATAATAGCTGTTACGTTAATGAAGTGTTTATTAGTAAGTGCGGAAAATCAAAAACTACAAGAGAGGAAATTTTAAAAATGTACCTCTTGTGCAGCTCTGTGGTCTTGTGGTATGACACACGCATTTTGGCCGGCAGGTCCAGGGTTCGAGTCCTGACCTGATCGGCAGGAGGTTGAGTCAATGAAATGTCTCTTTACTCACATTCTCTCAACATACTCATGTGTAAAATGTGTACCTGATCGTTGGCAGCATTGTCTCTGTCGAAAATAAAAATAGTAATATCGCCTGACAGGTGACCAACATCCATCGATCTATATTATTGTAAGTTTTACCCTGAAAAGCGCTTTGAGCATGTTTAGTATATACCGCACTATATAAATACTCAAAGCAAATAATGCTTGGGTAAAACAGTAACGGAATATTCTTTATTATTACATGAAAAACAGAAGCCTTTAAGGGTTAGAAAGGAATAGTTCAACCAGAAACCGAACAGAATTGATTGTAAGGATTTTGAGTCTCTCTCTCTCTCTCTCTCTCTCTCTCTCTCTCTCTCTCTCTCTCTCTCTCTCTCTCTCTCTCTCTGAGGGAATTCACTCATAAGCTTGACACATTCTTGAGCATAATAATTTGAGCATTTATAAACGTGCTCAAAACGCCCAACCAATAGCAACAACATGTAGGACGAGACACGACGCTGATTAAGCGATATAGAGAAAACGCTGTTAACGGTCAGGTACTTATTTTACAAATGAGTACGGTGAGAAAATGTGAGTAAAGAGTCTTTTCCAAGGACTCTACTATGCGGCGCTCAGAGCGGGACTCGAACCCTGGACCATCCAGTCCAAGGGTGAGTGTCATACCACAAAACCATATAGTCACAATCCTGAATTTGACGTCGACAATAACAATACCACATAGACAGGAAAAGTCAGACAAAACAATAAGAAAAAAAAAAACATCTATAAGTAAATTGACAGCATGACAGAGAGACGAATGTTAATTTTTTTTTTTTATCACACTAGGGACGCGTCACTTTCACTTCATTAAATCGTTACGAAGTCAGTGTTTTTGCATCGGCCGGCTGACTGAATCCAATTTTGTGCCATATTTCATGACGGGAATTCTTAGGTCGGGATAAGATTAATTCCCTGGATCGGACCGGTCAGCCTGTATATTAACCCTTTATAGGCGGGGTTACGGGATACGCCAATCCGACACTTTGGTCGAGACAGCATTGTCAGTCATGCCGTTCTGGCTTCACTAAAGCTGTTATTGCTCAATAAGAGAAAACGGTTCAGATTGCGTTTAAAATCGGTTATAATAATGTGATAATCTTTGAATAAATGTTTGAGTATAGCTGTTAAGCCTTCAGATTATTTTTAGATTTTTCATCAATGTCCCCTTCTAGCTGTTCCAAAACCGACCTCTCTTCTTAGCTTTTGCGGCTTCCATGTAAGAAGGCTTATCACGGGGGGAAGCTCAGCAGTTGGCACAAAGCCGGTCAAGATGGCTTCTATGGTCCAGCTGGAGTGAAGGGCCTGAGTAAGTAAGTAAGTAAGAAAGTATAACTGTTAAAGGGTTAATATACCGGACATGTCAGCCTGTTTATCAACCAGAACCAGGAAAACAACTGGTTGTTTATGACCTAAATATAAACTACTTATACTTATACTTACGTATTCTGATATACACTGTGCAGTCTTCCTTGCAGGGACAACAGCATTATGTAACACTCAATGACCAAGCAAACAATTCAAACTGACCCAAGGCCCACACCTACATTATTATCACGCATGATAGGTAAGGCTGAATCTTTACATACGATCAGGTGATCTTATTTTCTGAGACGAGATTTTATATTTAGTTCCGTGGTCCCGTGTGGTAGTCCTCTAGATAGCGCGGCTATTATGTGGTCGTGTGGTATGACACTCGCTTTCGGATTGGAAGCTCCTGGGTCCGTGGAAAGTTGTCTATGAATAAGAACTAAAAGATACAAGAAGGACACCCCCCCCCCCCTCCCACCTTCCTGAAAATCAACTTTTCTGATTACTTTTTGAGGTATTCTGATTTTTTTTTGCCGATGTGGGGGGGGGGGGGGGGGGGGGGAAGAGGGGGTGTCATTGTAGCGTATACGTTATACGTCCCCCCCCCCCCTTCTGCATCTTCAAAATATCCCATCAACCTCGTATCTATCGGATCTATAGTGGGTGCTGCAAGTCATAAGTCTGAAAAAACAAATATCGAGGTATCGAAGTCTTTGATTACAAGCGACTTTAACTGAAACCTTGGGCCCAATTCAGACACCAAAAATATAACTCCTTCAGAGCATTAGGCGCTTGTGCCAAAGTTGTCTTTTTTTTCGGGGTTTTTTTTTCTGTAGCGTGAAATAGACAGTAACAATTAATCGTTCTCCACTAGAGAGGACGTTAACGTCAAAGTTCTCTCTATCTGCAAATTTAATTCTAGCAGACGCATCAGCTCCAAATTATTATTGTGTGGGCAAAGGGGTACACTAAAATAAAATTAAAAAAAAAGGACAAAAACAAAACAAACAAATTCTGACCTAACCCGAGATGGGAACCAGTCCCCTTGTCTGGTGTTAAGTGTGATTGGAACCCCTTAACACCGTAAGATTGGATAGATTTTGATATTGTTGGGGATTTGTATCTTGTTTGTTGAAGCTGTTCTGGTGACAACATAAAATGGCAATGGATTATAGAGACCAACACTTAAAACACTCAGTACCTTGAAAGATAATGATAGTGTGCTCCCCATTGAAGGTTAACTGTGGAGTCAACTTCTATGGAGAGTATTCTACTACAAGTATTCTGCCATACCTTGAAAATAAATGCAGGTATTTAAAGCCAGATAATTTTATTGACTAAAATGACCCGCGTTTAGTCAATATTCACAAACATGGGACTTCAGTGAAATATGTTTAATACGTGATTTTTTTTTTCAGAGTAAGACAGTAATGCCCCCCCCCCCCTCTCTCTCTCTCTCTCTCTCTCTCTCTCTCTCTCTCTCTCTCTTTCTCTCTCTCTCTGTGTCTCTATCTATCTATCTATCTCTCTCACACAAACACATACACACTCTCTCTGTGTGTGAGTGTGTGTGTGTGTGTGTGTGTGTGTGTGTGAGTGTTTATTATTGACACAAGATCCAATTTGAATATAACACAACGCCCATCATTCAGATAGTGTTATACGTACGCCTATTGCATCGCTGACCCCCCCCCCCCCCCCCCTCATTATTTATTATTTGTAAATAAAACAAGTAAGGGCAACATACCCCTCCCCTACCCGGCTCTCAAAAATAAAACAAACAAAATCAAAAGAAAACAACAATTAAAACGACGAAAACATACGAAAGCATTAACCAAACTGCGTTGTATTAAGGACTTATTATGTAATAGAATACACATCAACTGCAGACCTGTACGAGGCCGTCGATAATATTGTCTGAAATCTTTTCACGGAAAAATATATTTGTATATTGTCGGAAATCAGACAATTGTCGGACATTTTACATGTCTGCAATAACTGTCAAAGAAATAGAAATGCGTCATGAGTAGTATTAATTTTACTCACCTGTGAATCATGGTCGCTTACGGCTGTTTCTTCAATGAAATTTTAAAGGTCAGGATTATAATGTTTAATTTTATATTCCTTCCTTAAATACAGTACAAATCTAAAGTGTCAACAATAGTTCTTAATAAATACAGTAATGTTCCTTTAACTAACTATAGAAACAAGTACGTTATATATTAATTATTCGAATTAGCAATCAGCACACGAATACAGAATATCACAAAACTCGAAATTGAATTTAAGTCGTGTCAACATTTTGTAATCAGGTTTTTATTTAAATATCTAAACAATGCAGTAACAAGCCACAGATGTTGAAAGGCTGGTTTCAATGTTGGTAGATTGTCAATTCGGCTGAAAGATATAAGTCCTGGAAATTCACCTATTAAATGTAGGCTACATAAAATAATATCACATTGACCATATTCTGTAAAAACGCAATTCTCTTCATGCTTTATATAACATTTAGATAATATTGACATGATCACTTAAGTCACCCGAGCGTGACGGCACTATCGGCAACAACAAATCAATGCTCTTCTGTTTCATTCAAAGGCATTAGTGGAATTAATAGAAAGAAAATAAGTCCATTATTCGCTTCTATACATGTATACAACTCTATAATGTGCTGATTCGTATGCCCAAAGTTAAAGAGGGAAAGTTTGAGTGCGATATGACTGCTTTTGAAACGTGAATTTACAATTGTTCAACTATTTTATTCTATCTCTTACAACATAGTGTGGTGTTTGACGGCCAGTTCCATTTTCCTGTCATGAGAGTTACCAATAAACCTCTGCATTGCAATACAAAAATATATCTACTTTCATTCTGACCAGAAAGAAAAACAACCTTTCAAGGAAGTCTTACTATTAAGAATATACTATTTGATATAGTATTTCTTGCAACAAAAGGGGTTTGTCATTGTATGGTAGAAATAGTGCTGTCGTGTATATATATGAGAGTACATTTTACGTTTTGACATTTACAATACAGCTTAAATGTTTTTTACTGTATAAATCATTACATGTAATTTTAATCTGTCGCAAACTTTAAAAAAAATAAGACTACAAGTATTTTTCCCCTGAAGCAAAACAAAATAAAAAATAAAAATCAGAACAAGACATAAAAAATCCCATAAAAACAAAAGCAAACTGAGGGATGTTCCTAAAATCAAATTTAGTAATAAGCAGCCTACTTTTGTATGGCAGCCACAAAGGATTATTGCTAACCTTGAAATCCGCATTTCAAGATGAAATTCTGTTATATATAATATTATAAACCCATACCATGAATAGAAAAAATGATGAACCTTGACATTTTGCGGGAAAGTGATTCTTGCCCATAATATTATAATAAAAGAATTAAAAAAGAATGATAATGTTATGGTATTTGACTTACATCCTATATCTCTTTGAATGTGCCTAGGGTATAACGTGGTAAAATGTGGAGTTATAATATGTTGATACATGACTTTGGAAGTCAAAATAATATAAGCCATAGATAATATAACTTCTACTGACCTGTTTACAGAAAAGCAAAATAAAATAATCATACAACAGAATAGAAACACACGATTACTAAGAATTCCTCACAATGATGAAGTCTCAAATAAGAATCTATAATAGAGATACACCAATATTACAACACAGATAGTCTCTGTACTTCATGTATGTTTCTTTATGCGGTGTATGTACCGGTCTCCGAAGACCGAATCATGAACTAAGAATAAACTCACATAAAAGGTCTATAATTTTCACTGTGCCAACCCGAGTGACCAGCAATAAGTACACGGACGGCCAGTGAGGTCAGCCAAGGCCCTCTATATAGTGTTATATAGAGGGCCTTGGGTCAGCCCGTTGCCACTGACCGGCCGGCCGGCCCCACGTTTTCGACCCCGTTTTTCCCTTACAGAAAGTCTCATCTGTTAACGTTAGAAAACACAGTAGACAGATTTTTAATATGAAACCTATCGTCACAAAAGGCTATTAATTATGTCTAATGTATTGACACAAACATGAAGCATGGATTTATATTTTATACATCATGGTGCAGTATAAATATAATTTCTTTCATTGCAAAAACTAAAAAAATAGTATTTCTTATCATTTTAGTGGTAAACTCACTATACGATATAATATGATCAATCCCCACATAATACCATTTTATGACATATTATAATGTACTATCAGAGAAGACTAGAATAGCTCAGGCGTCAGCCGCAGTGCAGCGCCGCAAACTGAGCTAGGGCGAGGCGCCACACAGCGCAGCTGGTATTCGAACTCGATACCTTTCGGGTAGGAAGCAGAGAGTGAACCGCTCAGCCACGCTGCCCCGAAATAATAGACATTATGTGTGTGACGCAAAAAACATTATACAGGTTAATGTTCTAGATGCTATGCAATCTTACACGATGTCCCCTTTCGAAGAACCTTAATGTTTGCAGCTTTTCTTTAATAATACAATGTAAACATGATATGAAGTGAATAGAAAAGTGCCAGAAGACAATAGAGAATAAAAATTTTTCGCGGCGGTGGTGGGGTTCGAACCTGCGACCTTATTGGTACGACAACTCCGCCTGGCAGGTGAGAGCGTGGCTCTACCGTGTGAGCTATCAACGAACACAAAAATATTCGTTTCAAACTCAAAGTCATTACTAGATCCCTCTCTCACCCACTTCTTGAGACCGCCGATTCGTTCGTACACCACCATCGCGAATAATTTTGACCAGCAGTTAAGCTTAATAGCCAATATTCTCAACACAAACATATAACATAGAAACGATTGAGACATTGAGTATGCTCCGGTGTATGGGGTGAATTTTTAATTCAGAAAAGTGAGTGGAGCAGGCACTTATGTTGGTAACAACAAGATATGAAGTGAATAGAAAAGTGCCAGAAGACAATAGAGAATAAAAATTTTTCGCGGCGGTGGTGGGGTTCGAACCTGCGACCTTATTGGTACGACAACTCCGCCTGGCAGGTGAGAGCGTGGCTCTACCGTGTGAGCTATCAACGAACACAAAAATATTCGTTTCAAACTCAAAGTCATTACTAGATCCCTCTCTCACCCACTTCTTGAGACCGCCGATTCGTTCGTACACCACCATCGCGAATAATTTTGACCAGCAGTTAAGCTTAATAGCCAATATTCTCAACACAAACATATAACATAGAAACGATTGAGACATTGAGTATGCTCCGGTGTATGGGGTGAATTTTTAATTCAGAAAAGTGAGTGGAGCAGGCACTTATGTTGGTAACAACAAGATATGAAGTGAATAGAAAAGTGCCAGAAGACAATAGAGAATAAAAATTTTTCGCGGCGGTGGTGGGGTTCGAACCTGCGACCTTATTGGTACGACAACTCCGCCTGGCAGGTGAGAGCGTGGCTCTACCGTGTGAGCTATCAACGAACACAAAAATATTCGTTTCAAACTCAAAGTCATTACTAGATCCCTCTCTCACCCACTTCTTGAGACCGCCGATTCGTTCGTACACCACCATCGCGAATAATTTTGACCAGCAGTTAAGCTTAATAGCCAATATTCTCAACACAAACATATAACATAGAAACGATTGAGACATTGAGTATGCTCCGGTGTATGGGGTGAATTTTTAATTCAGAAAAGTGAGTGGAGCAGGCACTTATGTTGGTAACAACAAGATATGAAGTGAATAGAAAAGTGCCAGAAGACAATAGAGAATAAACATGCTGCCTTTTGGCAATGATATTGCATTATAGAAATCGTTATAAACCGGCTAGTAGCTACATCGTGATAGTCCAGTGAACAGCTTCAGGCAGCCCCTACCGTTTTCTACTAGTCCAGTGAACACGCGGGTCGTATGGGCTAACTGGACTGTATAACTTTCTATAATATTATCAAGAAAAGGCTGACCACCTGAAGCAGTATCATAGGTAAAGGGACACACGTGCAAGATTGACAATGATAAAAATAAGGAGAATGATGTGGGTGATTTTTAACCCTTTCTGGCTATATTTCTGATCAAAGAAATTGAAGCGTAAAACAGTAAAAAAAAAAAAAACAACAAACAAAAACAAAAACAAAACAAACAAAAATACATAAAAATCTGCAAACAAACAAAGAACAACCAAAAATAATAAAATACCCCCCCCCCCCCCCCCCTCAACAAAATCCAGATCAAAACAAAGCAAAATAATAAAAAAAAAGAATAACAATAACAATAACAAATGCAACAACAACAAACCCCCCCCCCCCCCCCCCAAAAAAAAAAAAAAACCCCAAAAAACAAAAAACAAAACAAAACAAAAAAACAAAAAACCAGACAAAAAAACACTTAAAAAACAACAACACAAACAGAACAAAAAAAAACCCAAACAAATCAAAAAACAACAAATAAAAAACAAAACAATGTATTATGAGCTCATTGCTCAAAAAGGCTTTCAATAGAGGAATTGACTTTAAAAACCCTCTTAGTCACGTCCAGATAGAAAATGAGTTATCACTCACAAGGCATTATTAGAAACCTTAAAATCACCATATATAATTTGAAGTTTCAAAACACTTAGGGTATTGTTCTATAAGGAAATCAAGACATGTATTTTCCTCTGAAAGTCACTAAATAAATGACAAAATATTTACCGTTATCTGAATGATGAAAACTCGACTTTCCATCAGGATCTGATAGTATCTCCCAGTAAAATATACAAGAAAAACACAACACGGACATTAACGTGGCGGGACTCAATGGGAAGTAAAACCAAACGATGTAGCCTATTATTCTAACAAAATGTCTACGATTATGGTGGATTAAGTATCCATTGTCATAAACCACGTGATCTCTCATTTGATTAACTAGTTAACTGCCGTACTCTAGAAAAAATAGCATTGAATAATTTGACCAGAAAACTCGTCCTTCAAATATCGATCGATTTACATGACTCTCATCTTGGCAATAACTCTCAAACTTGGGACTTCGCGAAGTCTCAGGTTTGGTATTTTTTGACAAGACGAGGGCCATTCAAATATATCGATATTTGAGGGACGAGTTTTCTGCATGGTCAAAGTTTGAAATACGCGTCTTTCCAGAGTAAGTATACTGACTGCGGTTAACTGGTTAATAATAATTGTCCACCATTGAATGGCACCGATTTAACGACATTAACTTATATTAATGTAAATGGTGCTGCTCGAAGCTCGAAGAAATAAATAACAATGTGAAATTGAATGTAAGCTCCAAGTTAATTACGAAAACAGATAGAATGGACGTTTCGAGTTTACCCTTTATCTACAAACAGGATGAATGAAACACTACAGATGAATGAGACGATGTGGTAGTGGCGTTGTTAAGATGGATAAACAAAACATTTGTAATTAAATTAAAGCTTACATTCAATTTCACATTGTTATTTATTTAATTTATATTAAAGAGTTCCACTGATCGTATCTACCGCGTTTTAGTATTCATATTATCATGATCGTACGAACACACTCCTACAAGGTAAACTTGACCATCACCTGCAATTTAAACGACTCCTTAATGATAGTACTTAACCCTCCCTTACAATCGAAATCTTCACAATTTGGCAACGATGCTATAAACATATTTCTTATTCAAATTTGTACTGTAGGTACATTCCAAATTTTGAAGAAAGAAAAATCTTTGTTCACTTTATAGAGAACTTAATGTTGTTTTGTAGAGCTTGTTTTGCAAACTACATGATGTCTAGCATGTTTTGAGGTTTGAGGGGGGAAAAAATCAATTTTTGTGTCGGGTAGGCATGACATTTTGGAAAAAGTACTAAAAATGGCACTAAGGTGAGATTAATTAAGTTGAACTAAAATGTGTAAAAATATTTAAGTACGAACGTTTTCGTAGGAAATCTTAATCTTATGTTAATTTGGAGAGTTTTCTCTTGAAAATAAAGCTATATTATTTATGGGATGTCATTTTCACTCCGGGTCTCTAGTAATAACAGCTTTTATCTAGTACTATACATTTTATTTTCTAAAACAAAAGTTATGAACAGATTGACTTGAGCTTGAATTTTATTGAATATTTCCTTGTTTCGTTCAAGGCTGGATGGAACACTTTTACTGATGAACTATCAAATGGCAATTTATTCAAATTAGGTAAATCATGGAATAATGATTGTCATTAATTATATCAATTAATGTTAAATTGTGATATTATAGGTTACATGATTTCAATATGTTTATGTGAAAAAAATATAAATGCCTACTCAATGAACATCACGTGAATTGTTTATTTACATACTTAATTATATTTTGTTGTTGCTTATTTTTAAATATAAAAAACTCACTCGTAATACTTTCAAACACTTCGTTTTAAAATGAAACAATATTCACAATTACCAACAACAAGATAACAACCTGACAAGCCTAATATTAATCTTAAAATATTGATTTTATCTAATAATTAAAAATAAAAAATAAAGTCCTCTTTCAAATTCAATGAATAATGAATAATATAGTCCTACAGACTGATTTCAATAGAAGTAAAACAAATAACTGAAATAATACAATGCAATATCGGCTGTGCATAGCCTAAAATAATATGCCATCAGCTTTTTGAATCAACTCATTTGCGTTTTAATCAAAGCCAATCTAAATAACATTATAGATAACCTCGGCT
The DNA here is from genome assembly GCF_034508935.2 of Berghia stephanieae. Classification (NCBI taxonomy): domain Eukaryota; kingdom Metazoa; phylum Mollusca; class Gastropoda; order Nudibranchia; family Aeolidiidae; genus Berghia; species Berghia stephanieae. Next base: position 38,641,696 of record NC_088361.1, read on the forward strand.
TCTTAAACTCTGGGTAGGTGATATAATTATTATAACTAGATTGTAATTATAACAACAATAACAAACCTTGCGAGCTTACACAATTTATCCCACATAAGTTATAACATCACGTTAAGGTAGTAAAGTAATAGCACTCATTTAGACAGGTAACTATAGAAAATATTATTATTAATATTTTAATTAATTACTGTCCCTACCCCCAGATGAGGATAATAAGACTCAGCGAGACAGTGAAGACACAGATAAACTCACTGCCTGATCTCTACCACGGTGTGGTGTGGCCACTGTGTCATTCTACCATTCAAGTTACTGCGGTTCACAGTCAGTTCCACTGACCCGTCACACGCGCTTTGAACTCACACCACGCACGTGTAGATTTGTTATCTGATAGCGATATCAGAAAAGTGAGTGGAGCAGGCACTTATGTTGGTAACAACAAGATATGAAGTGAGTAGAAAAGTGCCAGAAGACAATAGAGAATAAAAAATTTTTTCGCGGCGGTGGTGGGGTTTGAACCTGCGACCTTATTGGTACGACAACTCCGCCTGGCAGGTGAGAGCGTGGCTCTACCGTGTGAGCTATCCACGAACACAAAAATATTCGTTTCAAACCCAAAGTCATTTCTCTCACCCACTTCTTGAGATCGCCGATTCGTTCGCCACCATCGCGAAGTAATTTTGACCAGCAGTTAAGCTTAATAGCCAATATTCTCATCACAAACATATAACATAGAAACGATTGAGACATTGAGTATGCTCCGGTGTATGGGGTGAATTTTTAATTCAGAAAAGTGAGTGGAGCAGGCACTTATGTTGGTAACAACAAGATATGAAGTGAGTAGAAAAGTGCCAGAAGACAATAGAGAATAAAAAAATTTTTCGCGGCGGTGGTGGGTTTGAACCTGCGACCTTATTGGTACGACAACTCCGCCTGGCAGGTGAGAGCGTGGCTCTACCGTGTGAGCTATCCACGAACACAAAAATATTCGTTTCAAACCCAAAGTCATTTCTAGATCCCTCTCTCACCCACTTCTTGAGATCGCCGATTCGTTCCCCACCATCGCTAAGTAATTTTGACCAGCAGTTAAGCTTAATAGCCAATATTCTCATCACAAACATATAACATAGAAACGATTGAGACATTGAGTATGCTCCGGTGTATGGGGTGAATTTTTAATTCAGAAAAGTGAGTGGAGCAGGCACTTATGTTGGTAACAACAAGATATGAAGTGAGTAGAAAAGTGCCAGAAGACAATAGAGAATAAAAAAATTTTTCGCGGCGGTGGTGGGGTTTGAACCTGCGACCTTATTGGTACGACAACTCCGCCTGGCAGGTGAGAGCGTGGCTCTACCGTGTGAGCTATCCACGAACACAAAAATATTCGTTTCAAACCCAAAGTCATTTCTAGATCCCTCTCTCACCCACTTCTTGAGATCGCCGATTCGTTCGCCACCATCGCGAAGTAATTTTGACCAGCAGTTAAGCTTAATAGCCAATATTCTCATCACAAACATATAACATAGAAACGATTGAGACATTGAGTATGCTCCGGTGTATGGGGTGAATTTTTAATTCAGAAAAGTGAGTGGAGCAGGCACTTATGTTGGTAACAACAAGATATGAATTGAGTAGAAAAGTGCCAGAAGACAATAGAGAATAAAAAATTCGGCGATCTCAAGAAGTGGGTGAGAGAGGGATCTAGAAATGACTTTGGGTTTGAAACGAATATTTTTGTGTTCGTGGATAGCTCACACGGTAGAGCCACGCTCTCACCTGCCAGGCGGAGTTGTCGTACCAATAAGGTCGCAGGTTCAAACCCCACCACCGCCGCGAAAAATTTTTTTATTCTCTATTGTCTTCTGGCACTTTTCTACTCACTTCATATCTTGTTGTTACCAACATAAGTGCCTGCTCCACTCACTTTTCTGAATTAAAAATTCACCCCATACACCGGAGCATACTCAATGTCTCAATCGTTTCTATGTTATTTGTTTGTGATGAGAATATTGGCTATTAAGCTTAACTGCTGGTCAAAATTACTTCGCGATGGTGGCGAACGAATCGGCGATCTCAAGAAGTGGGTGAGAGAGGGATCTAGAATTGACTTTGGGTTTGAAACGAATATTTTTGTGTTCGTGGATAGCTCACACGGTAGAGCCACGCTCTCACCTGCCAGGCGGAGTTGTCGTACCAATAAGGTCGCAGGTTCAAACCCCACCACCGCCGCGAAAAATTTTTTTATTCTCTATTGTCTTCTGGCACTTTTCTACTCACTTCATATCTTGCTGATAGCGATATGAAGGGAAACCATGAAACTCAACGGTACTAATGATGTGTGTGTGTGTGTGTTACTGGCGGTGTTTTCTTTGTCAAATCGGTGCGCTAAGCGCCACAGCTAGGCAGAAGCAGCCATGCCATTGTCAGTCATGATGATTCGTGGCTGAACTTTCATCAACTCGTACTGAGGGCCTTGAACGGGGTCACCTTGACCTAAATCGAAGAATTTATTAACTGATAAATGCCAAGTATTGGCGGTTGATAGAGAGTGGTGGGGTGTTCGCCTGGAACATAATAATACTAACGAAGCTATAAAAATAGATTTAGGCTAATACAAAGTATTGATGTTCTTCAGTTCTAACCGACTAGAGAATCGTTACCAACCTGACTTAATTTTTATCTAGTTTGTTGACGAGAATAGGCTTCAACAGTCGTGACGTCACTTTCCTCGTAATGACGCATAGTAACTCAGTAACTGGTTCTAAACTATCGGAACAATGGCGGACGCCTTTATGAAGTACTTCTCCGACGAGCATAAAAGTGTATCCAGAGGAGAAAAACATAATCCTGATCATGTTTTGACTTTTATACATTTTGATCACATGACATTGAACAAGTTCTAGCCAGCATGAAGAATAAAAAGCAATCTGCTCGTTGCTGGGCGGACGTGATTCAGACTATTGAATCCAATTTGTGAGATTTTAATGCCTCTCTGTCAATATTAAATGTATAGCAAAGATCTGAGTGGTGTCATCTTCATTCTAAACTTTCCTTTTCCAGAAATACCGTTTGTGAATAAATATAATTTGATCTAATTATCTCTGTTTCATTTTAAACTGCCATTTATTTGTGCACGTGTGTGTGTATATGTGTATGTGTATGTGTGTGTGTGTGTGTATATATATATATATATTGTATGTGTGTGTGTGTAAGCAATGTACCATGAGCTGATGTGTGTATGTATGTGTGTGAGGAATTTTACTTACATTGTGTAAGACTTATGCAATTGATGTCAAACGCTTTGAGACCTTCCTTGGCATAAAGTGAGGTTTGTTGTATTGTTTCTTTTAAATGAAGTAATGGATAAGCTAGTTAGTGTAGAGGACGCATGTATTGTATTTGTAAATAACATCCTAAAACACCTTGAAGAAAAAAGATCATAAGCACGGCTGCTTTTTAATGACTTCTCTTCTGCCTTCAATACAATTCAACCACATATTATGATAAAAACGCTTTTAGATTTAAATGTGAGCAATAGCATCATAGCTTGGATTTTGTAATTTTTAACAAATAGAGTTCAGAATGTAAAACTAAATATGTAAAACTGGATGACACTTTTTCTAGCCCAAAAGCATTACACATGGGAGCCCCTCAAGGTTGTGTTTAGTCACCAACCCTCTATACCCGCTACACAACCGTCTATACCCTCTACACAAAGGACCTTTTATCATTTATTTGCCTTACTATTTTCAGAAATTTATTTGTCTATGTCTGTAGACAATGTACATTTACAGAAATGGATTAATAAAACGTATCCACCTTATCTAATCTTATCTTATCTTAAAGCGCTGTAGAATTGTTATTATTATTATTTATTATCATTAATGTTCTATTCTGGCTTACAACTTTGAATCTAAAAGGTATGACTTCTGAAACGACACAATTAAAAAGCATTGGGCCCTTACGAACAAATTTACTTTAATTTTCAATTTTCTAATACGATTAGCCTTTTCTTTTTTTATTGGAGCATTCACAATATACGACATCATATTATCATAGTCTGGTGACCTGGGTCGAGTGATACAAGCGTGTCGTAATGCCTTAAATGGGAACACAAATTGGATGAAATCAATGTTTCAAACACATTCTTACTTTCAAAGTCATAAGGCACAGAGAGCAAGATATTATTCACCTTTTCTTTGTCGCCAAATCGGACATTTGGTTGCTACCCTTAAGACACCAGTTTCACGTAAAGTATTTAATTTCTTGTCAGAGCTAACAGGCCTAGCAACCCAACCACCACCAGATCGAATAGGGTTATAAAGAATATCTTGACCTAATGAGGGACTGAAACTTGTCCCGTTGTATGAGTGGGTCTGTTTATGAGTTAAGAGTTTTCTAGTCAAAATTATCTAGAGAGAAAAATGTTTCCTCAGTGTTAGGCAATATTATATTTACAATTATTGTTTTAATTCGATTACTTTGGAATGGCTCTGAAAAAAAAACCCCACAACAATACAGTTTGAAATTTTGGCCAGAAAAGTCGTCCTTCAAAAATCGATGGATTGACATGACCCGCATCTTGTCAAAAAAACTCTTAAACCCAGGACTTGACTTCGAAGTCCCAGGATTGAGAGTTTTGAACAAGATGTGAGTCATTTTAATCGATTTATATTAGAAGGACGACTTTTCTGGCCAAAATTTCAAAACTGTGTTATTGTAATTTTTTAAGAGCCCTTCCAAATTTTTTTTAAAAAAGTGTTTTGTTCAAAACTACGACAATAAAGTGGATTGGAGGGGAGGAGGTGGGCTGAAGAGCTTTATCAGATTGAATGCAATGCACCTGATTCATTTCAAATTCAATGCGTTTTAACGGAATGAAATGGCATTAATCTAAAAGACCGTTTGTCCCACGGGGCAATTTTAATTATGTAAATGAACTGCTTGCCGGATAACAATAATCTCTATCGGGAGATGAAACATAGTTGTTATTTCACACATACACACACACACACACACACACACAAACACACACATACACACAAACACCCATACACAGAAAGGTAATCCTTGAGCATGCTTCAAGTCGCCAAAGCGTATGATCCACTATCTCCGCTTCCACAACCAGCAGCAATAGTAATAACAACGCCACGAGCACGACCGCCACCACCATAGTCACGAACTTCATCATCATCATCATCATCATCATCATCATCATCATCATCATCATCATCATCATCAACAACAACAACAACAACAACAACAACAACAACACCATCAGTACAACCATCACGGCTATAAACAATATAGATTTAAACGGATCGTGCACTCTTAAACCCTCTCCGTAATTGAACCACTAGGATCAAAACAGAAAATATCGGAGAAAAACAAGTCAGAACAAAGGCCTAGTTTCCATCCTCCGATTTTCTCTATTTGTACAAGATATAACAGGCAGTCACAAACAGTCAAAACGAGGTGGTATATTTGTGATCGAATACAGTCAATGCCGATTTAACCGAAACCCGAAAGACTCAGAAATGATGTTGGTTAAATGACTTATAAAATAACTTGAGCATTTATATAGAGCAATATCCACTTATAGCGCTCAAAATGCTTTACAAGGGGTCCCTAGACAACAGCAACACTTAACATGTAGGTAGGACGAGACATGACGCCTGCCATATAACAATATTTTTTTTTCTCGTGAAAATCAGAACTTGAGATGTTTGATCCGCCGACCATCGATATTCGAATTTTCAGGCATTGATGAAAAAAAAGATGTGTGGCTATCTGCTCCTCTTGTAGTATGACATTTGCCGTCGGATCGGAAGGTCCAGGGTTCGAGTTTCGTTCTGACCGGCGCATAGATGTTCTTTGGAAAAGGTTCTTTACCCAAATTCTCTCATCGTATTCAGGTGTAAAAGGAGTACCTGGCCATTAACAACTTTGTCTCCTTAGGAACAAAAATACAATTATAATATCGTCTAACAGGCGTCGTGTCCCGTTCTACATGTTGAGCGTTGCTCTTAGTTTGGGTTCCTTTGTAGAGCGATTTGACCAAGTTTAGTGAATATTGCTCTATATAATAATATACGCTCTATTCTAGATAAAGTTTGGAATGTAGTCAAATCCGACGTAATAGTGAATTGAGGCGATGGATCAGATAATTTAGAGGTTTATAAATTCTGAACTAGACGTCTATTTCCCTTCTTGCATAATATTATTATTAGCGAGGAGATCATTATTTTTACGCCTTATTATTATGTGTACACTTGGTACTAATACAATTTTGGGACCTTAGGTCTTGCTCGGGTAAATATATTACCAAATACGTTAAGAAGCCTACTTGAGAAGTTCCCCTCAAAGACTGTCTCGGACCCGAGCCTTATACGGGTTATTCAAATTAAGAATGAAAAGGCCATGGCTGGTGTTACATAATATATTGCGATATTTACATAAATTATGTTGTAAATGAGGATACTATACTGAATAGTACCGACAAATTCGTAGAAATACGAGCACCAGCTGTTAGGCCGCATAAGCATCTTTTATTCAATTAGACCTGAATAAAAAATATTTAAAAAAAAAAAAAAGGGGGGGGGGGGGGGAAGAGAGATGGTGCTGACGCCATAATAGGAAATTTCTAGCCTCATTGACTCCTCATGGGGATTGGGGATGAATTGGCAAGATATAAAACAAGACAGTTATAATATATTATAGTGACAACTGTATTTTACCTCGGATGTGTGTGTGTTTGTGTTTGTGTGTGTGTGTGTGTGTGTGTGTGAAAGGGGGGGGGGGGGGGGATATGGTCTTTGCTTGAACCCCAGATGGTACTAAAATTGCTACAACCAGCCATCCCATGTGGCCTTGATCAGATCACCTTGTCCAAGCTCACTTTACCGTCTTGACTTACTTGCAAGTCTAGCGCACTCTGGAAAAACCCATATTTAAAAAAATTGGCCAGAAAACTAGTCCTGAAGTCCCAGGTTTGAAAGTTTTTGCCAAGATGAGGGTCATTTAAATCGATCGAATTTGGAGGACGAGTTTTCTGGCCAAATTTTTAAATATGGGTCTTTTCCAGAGTACGACAGAAATGTCATGTGTTGCTATCTATCGGTTTGCAACCCCATTTACTGCGCATCACGTTTGGTGGATATTGCTCTATATAACTGCTCAAATAAATGAATCAGATTCTGTTGAATCACCCTGAATGTTTAAGTGTAAAATAAAGAACTCAATATCATACAGACCATACAGTATTATTATTCCTAACATTGAATTCAATTGACTATACAAAAATATCGCCAGCAGCCATGTTTAAATAAAAATAATAATTAAAAAAAAATATCGACTAAGAACGCTTCGAGAGGGTTAAAAATATGATCACTCATTACATCGACACCGAGTAATGTTGACAATCCTGATATAAATCACGACTATTCCTGACGGGCACGTTTCTTATCACACGATATTCGATATCAAATCGTGTATAGTCAGCAAGATCGTTAAAGGGGACATAAAATATAATCTTATGACAGTTCACTCTGACTCTGACACTAGCATAAGCAAGTCGTGGCCTATAAAGTAGTCCTTCAGAGCCAGTACGCGCATGGACCCTTAGTTTATCCCGGCTACTATAGCGTGAAACGATCAATAGCAATTGTTTGCTACCCTTTGGATAGGACGCTAGTCTATCGCTAAGCACTTTACGCCAGATCTAACAGACCCAGCTACCCAATCACTGCTGGGTGGACAAGAGGGTCAGAAAAAAAAAATCTCGACTTCATCCGGGATCGATCTAGGTCCCTATGCATGTGAAGCGAGTGCTCTAACAACTGAGCTACCGGGGATCCCTATATATGGCCTATATCTGTATGAAAAATGGAAAGTCTTATTATGACTTGACTTACTTGACTTAGATGCCTTTCGCGTCTCGACCGAAAGATCGGGTCGCCTTGGCTGTTTCCAGTATTTCCTGTGTGAGGTGTCTCCAATATTGCCGGTCCTCTGCTAGGGTTCTCAGATTTTCAAGGTCCCCTGCCGTTATGAGACTAATGCTTTGTCCAAGTGTTGTGAGGTTTTTGTTTAGGATCACAGGGAGTGTTGTGATCGGTCTTCCTCTGAAAAGGTTCCCGTGTTTTTGGAAGTATCCCGACATGGCTTGGTTTGCTGGTATGTTTTTGTCCCTGCGTAGTATGTGACCGAAAAGTTGCCATCGTTGTTGTAAAATGTCAAGGGAGATTGGTCTTTCTTTTGTGATCTTATAGAGTGATTCATTTGAGATCTTTTTGGGGTATTTGATGTCCAGTACCCTTCTTAGCTGTGTGCGGTGGAAGGCATCCAGATGTTCTTCTTCGGATTTTGTCAACGCCCAAGTGCCGCAGTTATACAGAAGTACCGGTTTTACAAGAGCACGGTACAGTTTCAGTTTGGTTTTTCTCTTTATTTTGTCACCTCTAATCCATACATTGGTGAGTTTACTGAGTGCGGCGTTTGATAGCTGTTTTCTTCTTTGTACATCCTCGGTGTCTCCAATTAGTGAGCCGACTTTCTTTGTTCTTTTCCATTCCTCTTTGTTCCTCGATATTGTTGTAAATTCGGTTTTATTGGCATTGACTTGGAGGTTATATTTCATGAGGGTATTTTGTATGATGTCTATATTTGCTGGTGTTGATCCAATAAAATCGACATCATCTGCATAGGCGATTTCTCTAGGGATTGCATTCTCAATATGAGTCGTTGGTTTTGGAATGACTTTTCGAACTTCTTTCAGAGCGTGTTCTAAGTATATTGTGAACAGAATCGGGCTCAGACTATCTCCTTGGGGGGTCCCGATGTTACTTTCGAACTGCGTCTGTTTTGTGGCCCCGTATATCCTTGGTTGTATCTTTGTGTTGCTGAGGAGAAATCGGATTATTCGGAGCTCGTCTTCGTCTACTATTTCTGTTAATATCTCCAAAAGTTTTCCTCTGTCGATCGTATCAAAGGCTGCGGACATATCGATTCCGGTTATTGTTATGGATATGTTTTCTTTGAGTGCCTTTGCTGCCAACCATTTATGTGTCCATACAACGTCCGATGTGCTTCGGTCTTGGCGAAACCCGCTTTGGCTATGTGATAGATATTTTTCTATTTTCGGTCTAATTCTGTTGAGGACAATAGTTGACAGTGTTTTTCTTATGGTATTCAGTAATGTTATTGGGCGCAGGTTGTTTACGGGTCCTTTCGTTTTTCCTGGTTTTTGTATTGTAATTAGGACACCGCTGTTTATGTCCCAGTCTTTGTGTGTTGAGAATGTTTTGTTCATTATGTTTGCAATGCTCAGATCCAGGGAGAGGGTACCGTATTTCAGCAATTCAGCGGGAATTTCATCTTCGCCTGGGGATCTGTTATTGTTTAGGCACTTTATGCTATTTCTAACTTCAGTTGTTGTGATGCGGTTGTTTAGGTCTCTAGGGTTTCCTGAGAAGGGCGATATTTGTGAGACTTGTTTGTGAAATTTCTGCTGGAAGTGGTCAGTTACAATGTCAAGGATATCGTTGGGATTTGTTGTCTGTTTGCCAAATTTATCCTGTAGTTTTGGGTTCTCGAATGGTTTTCGGTTCAGAGATTTCGTCGCTTTGAACATAGACGATGCGTTATTTTTGGACTTTTCTATGTCTTCCACTTTTTTGTCTAATTCCTCGTTTCTGTGTTTTATTGTAAGTGATCGAATTGAATGCAGTCTTATTATATTCGACAAAATTAAGTAAGGTAGAATAGAGTTCATTTTAAGAATAAAACACGCACTTTTAAAATCCCTTTTGGCCATAACATTTTTTTCCTATATCGATATTTTAAAAGGACTCGGTGCTTGTCAAAATTGTGCTCCAAACATAACCCTCTTTAGTTGAATATGAACGGGAAGAAATCAAATAAATTTCTTCGACTGTCAATTTATGTTCACGTGAAACTTCCTTTTAAGTCGTGAGTCATTTTAAGCTAGATATTGTTAAAAATGGAATTTTCTAGTCAAAATCCTATATTCAAATATATATATATATATATATATATATATATATATATATATATATATATATATATATATATATATATATATATATATTCATCTATCTATTGTGCAGCTATGTGGTCTTGTGGTATAACACTCGCCTTCAAGTCGTAAGGCCCTGAATTCAAGCCCCGCTCTGAGAGGCGCATAGTTGAATCATTGGAGAAAGGCACTTTTTCACATTTTCTCATCGTACTCAGGTGTAAAATGAGTACCTGGCCATTAACAGCGTTGTTTCTGTTAGAAAAAAAACGTAATATCGCCTAACAGGCGTCGTGACTCGTCCTACATATTGTGTTGCTGCTGGCTAGGGACCCCTTGTAAACCTTTTGAGCACGTTAAGAGGATAATGCTCTATATAAAGGCCCACGTTGTAGTTTTGTTGTTAATTTTTTTTAAGTTAGCTATTGCTGGGTAATATCAAAGGCCTGGCTTCTTCCACCTCTGCTTTCATTTCGATTTTCCCAGTGGCTCAGATGTCAACATATTATGTTGTCCAATATTGCCTAACGGAATTATCAATCCTAATATTGAAGTATTCTATTTGCATTATATTAATTTATTTAGCGATACTGAACCATTATAAAAAAGTACGAGGTCGATATTTCTTCACTCTACCCCTCTCCACCATCTCCCCCACCTAAAAATCCCATCTTTCATACTTGTAATTAATATTGATTCGAAAGTGGCTGGTAAAAAAAAAAACAACCAAAAGAAAACTCTTGTATCACACACATGCACCCATAGCCACACACACACACACACACACACACACACACACACACAAATACACATATACCGAAAAAAAAACCACTAACACACATACACACACACACCTGTAATACACAAATATACACACGTACACACACAAACTCAAACACACATATACACACACAAACACACACACACATACACATACACCGACACAAACAACTGTA
>NC_088361.1:38657684-38662684 GCF_034508935.2 Berghia stephanieae
TTCTTTTCCATACATTTCGGCTTAATACCTTTTCGAGACGATGGGTCGACTCGGGTTGATAGGCAGGTTAATGGGTTTGTCGTTGTGAAAGTATATTATGCACTGATGATAAAGTGTACGAGTAGAAAGGAAGACACTATTGTAAGTGAGTGGTTTAATGAGAGAGAGAGAGAGGAGGAGGGCGGTGGGGGGGGGGGGGAGGAAGGTAGAAGGAGGGTGAATAAGAAAAATAGAGAGGGGAAACAGAGAAAGAGGGGTAAAAAGATATGGGAGAGAGATAGATAGATAGAGAGAGAGAGAGAGAGAGAGAGAGAGAGAGAGAGAGAGAGAGAGAGGTGGGGGGGGGGGGGGGGGGGAGATAAAAAGAGATAGATTGGCAAAGATTAATACAGCGAGAAAGAGAGAGAGAGAGAGAGAGAGAGAGAGAGAGAGAGAGAGAGAGAGGGGGGAGGGAGGGAGGGAGAGAAGAGGGAGAGAAAGAGAAAAGAGAAGAGAATAGAAGAGAGAGAGAGAGAGAGAGAGAGAGAGAGACAGAGAGAGAGAGAGAGAGAAGAGTAAGACGGACAGAGATACAAAGAGAGATAGAGAGAGAAAGGGAGAGAGAGAGAGAGAGAGAGAGAGAGAGAGAGAGGGTGTGTGTGTGTGTGTGTGTGTGAGAGAGAGAGAGATAAAAAGAGATAGATTGGCAAAGATTAATACAGCGAGAAAGAGAGAGAGAGAGAGAGAGAGAGAGAGAGAGAGAGAGAGAGAGAGAGAGAGAGAGAGAGAGAGAGAGAGAGACAGATGAAAATGAAAATATTGATGACATGTTTTACACATTAGGACTGAATTATGCAATCTACAGGAAGCAAGAAATAATTAAGTAGCATATGAAAAATTTTATCGGAAAACGAACGAGTACATGTCACACATCTATCAGGTCACACTGATAACGATGAATGGCGTGATGTTGTCTTCACCAAATGACTTAAATACAACTGACACTTAATGCCAGTAAACGGCCGCAAACTATGGAAAAACACGTATTTAGAAATTTGGGCAGAAAAACTCGTCCTTCAAATATCGATCGATTTAAATGGCCCTCATTTTGGCAAAACCACTCAAATCTGGGACTTTGTAAAATCCCAGATTTGAGAGTATTTGCCAAGTTGTAGGCCATTTAAATCGATCGATATTTGAAGGACGAGTTTTCTGGCCAAATGTTTAAATACGTGTTTTTTCCAGAGAACGACAGTAAACTGGTCAATGACAGTAACAGTACATTCATCCTTTAAAAGAAAAATAAAAATAAAATTCCTTTTATTCATTCCCACAACAAACGATTTATTATACTGGAAAACTGACAAACCCAAACAATTAAAAAAAATGCGAACGAATTTCAGCCCGACGTTTTATAATATAATAATTATCGTGTAATTCTATTTACGGTAAATTAATGGAATAGAACCCCATGATGATGAAATAGGGGATGAGGAGAAGGCTGAGGAGGGGGAAGAGGAGGACGAGGAGGAGTAGGAGGAGGAGAAAAAGGGGAAAAGGAACAAGAATAACTATGACAATAACAAAAATAAGAAGAACAACAACAAAGGTGAACATACTCACCACATGCCTTGCCCAAAACTATAACACTCGTTACCATGATATAATCCATTGGAGGAATAGAAAAAATATAATCCATAAAGTGATGTGTGTTACTTACCTAAAAAAAAAAGAACAGAGAAAAATAGTATATTAGTAAAACATTAAACAGGTCATGCTTATAATTTATACAAATACACATACACCTAGATGAGTTCATTCACAAACGCACACACACACACACACACACACACACACACACATACACACTCATTCACTCACGTTATATTATTTATTGGTCTTGGAATGGCACAAAATTTGAAAGTAATCAAACTAACACTTTCAGGTGTTTGTCACACGTCGATATTTTGTCGATTTACAATGCATTTATTACAGACATGGGTTGGACAAACTGTAATGTTGCATCTTAGGTCCTTGAAGTCTTCAGATTATACCATAAGGCTAAAAACTGATAATTCGGGGGGGGGGGGGGGGGGGGGGGGGAAGAGATAGAATTCGGAAACAGTGCAACATCATTCGCATGGCGAGGCCTTTAATGCTAGCCAAGGGAGTTTTGTTTAGGAGAGAATGAATGCTACATTAGAAATCATATTCTTAGCCGTCCTCGATCAGTTCTTGTGGAGGGTCATCGTGTGGTGATGTCAATCTGGTATTATGTCCGCAAGAACCAAAAATGACTGCTTCAACTAGTACAACGACCACCACAACCACTACTACTACTACTACTACTACTACTACTACTACTACTACTACTACTACTACTACTACTACTACTACTACTACTACTACTACTACTACTACTACTACTACTACTACTTACTACTACTACTACTACTACTACTACTACTACTACTACTACTACTACTACTACTACTACTACTACTACTACTACTACTACTACTACTACTACTACTACTACTACTACTACTATCTACTACTACTACTACTACTACTACTTACTACTACTACTACTAACTACTACTTACTACTACTACTACTACTACTACTACTACTACTACTACTACTACTACTACTTACTAACTACTACTACTACTACTACTACTACTACTACTACTACTACTACTACTACTACTACTATACTACTACTACTACTATACTACTACATAAACTCACTAACTACTACTACTACTACTATACTACTACTACTACTACTACTACTACTACACTACATACTACTACTACTACTACTACACTACTACTATCTACTACTACTACTACTACTACTACTACTACTACTACTACTATACTACTACTACTACTACTACTACTACTACTTACTACTACTACTACTACTACTACTACTACTACTCTACTACTACTACTATACTACTACTACTACTACTACTACTACTACTACTACTACTACTACTACTACTACTACTACTACTACTACTACTACTACTACTACTACTACTATACTACTACTACTACTACTACTACTACTACTACTACTACATACTACTACTACTACTACTACTACTACTACTACTACTACTACTACTACTACTACTACTACTACTACTACTACTACTACTACTACTACTACTACTACTACTACTACTACTACTACTACTACTACTATACTATACTACTAACTACTACTACTAACTACTACATACTACTATACTACTACTACTATACTTACTAATACTACTACTACTACTACTACTACCCACTACTACTAACTACTACTACTACTACCTACCTACCATACTATACTACTTACTCTACTACTACTACTACTACTATCATACCTAACTACTACTACTTAACTACTAACTACTACTACTACTGTTGCTGCTGTTGCAGCTACTACTACTACTACTACTACTACTACTACTACTACTACTACTACTACTACTACTACTACTACTACTACTGCTGGTGCTGCTGCTGCTGCTGCTAAAGCATTGCAAAAATTTAGTGATAGAATACGGTCAACTGTGCGGAATGAAAAAAACTCAACAAAACAGCGGTCATAAGCACAAGAAAACCAAGACTTAAATAGAACATCGTTGGATCAAAGGCAAAAAAAACAATTAAAAAAAAAAAAAAAGAGAGAGAGAGAGAGAGAGAGAGAGAGAGAGAGAGAGAGAGAGAGAGAGAGAGAGAGAGAGAGAGAGAGAGAGAAAACAAAACAAATTAAAGCAAACAGAAAACCAGATTAATCTTGTGACTTGACCCAACAAAACATTTTTTTAGCCCATGGTAAAGTTTGTTGCCTTCCTATTGAGAAAAGTGAGTGGAGCAGGCACTTATGTTGGTAACAACAAGATATGAAGTGAATAGAAAAGTGCCAGAAGACAATAGAGAATAAAAAATTTTCGCGGCGGTGGTGGGGTTTGAACCTGCGACCTTATTGGTACGACAACTCCGCCTGGCAGGTGAGAGCGTGGCTCTACCGTGTGAGCTATCCACGAACACAAAAAATATCGTTTCAAACTCAAAGTCATTACTAGATCCCTCTCTCACCCACTTCTTGAGAC
This sequence comes from Berghia stephanieae, assembly GCF_034508935.2. Classification (NCBI taxonomy): domain Eukaryota; kingdom Metazoa; phylum Mollusca; class Gastropoda; order Nudibranchia; family Aeolidiidae; genus Berghia; species Berghia stephanieae. The sequence continues at coordinate 38,661,791 of NC_088361.1, forward strand.
CGCCGATTCGTTCGTACACCACCATCGCGAATAATTTTGACCAGCAGTTAAGCTTAATAGCCAATATTCTCAACACAAACATATAACATAGAAACGATTGAGACATTGAGTATGCTCCGGTGTATGGGTGAATTTTTTTAATTCAGAAAAGTGAGTGGAGCAGGCACTTATGTTGGTAACAACAAGATATGAAGTGAATAGAAAAGTGCCAGAAGACAATAGAGAATAAAAAATTTTCGCGGCGGTGGTGGGGTTTGAACCTGCGACCTTATTGGTACGACAACTCCGCCTGGCAGGTGAGAGCGTGGCTCTACCGTGTGAGCTATCCACGAACACAAAAAATATTCGTTTCAAACTCAAAGTCATTACTAGATCCCTCTCTCACCCACTTCTTGAGACCGCCGATTCGTTCGTACACCACCATCGCGAATAATTTTGACCAGCAGTTAAGCTTAATAGCCAATATTCTCAACACAAACATATAACATAGAAACGATTGAGACATTGAGTATGCTCCGGTGTATGGGGTGAATTTTTTTAATTCAGAAAAGTGAGTGGAGCAGGCACTTATGTTGGTAACAACAAGATATGAAGTGAATAGAAAAGTGCCAGAAGACAATAGAGAATAAAAAATTTTTTCGCGGCGGTGGTGGGGTTTGAACCTGCGACCTTATTGGTACGACAACTCCGCCTGGCAGGTGAGAGCGTGGCTCTACCGTGTGAGCTATCCACGAACACAAAAAATATTCGTTTCAAACTCAAAGTCATTACTAGATCCCTCTCTCACCCACTTCTTAAGACCGCCGATTCGTTCGTACACCACCATCGCGAATAATTTTGACCAGCAGTTAAGCTTAATAGCCAATATTCTCAACACAAACATATAACATAGAA
>NC_088361.1:38667684-38697684 GCF_034508935.2 Berghia stephanieae
ACTAAAAGCTAAGTGGCCAAAATGACCCCCCCCCCCCCCCCCCCACACACACACACACATCCTTGTGTTGTGTCATGTACGAGAACGAACGGCAGAGTAAATCAATCAGTTTTAACAGAACAGGCTACTGAATACGTTATGAGCTCGTCTGGAATTTTGCCCGGAGGCTTTATCTCTTAATACTAACAAAACACCTTTTTCATTTTCACCTAAAAATACGTTAATTAATCAATTTATAGATTAGGAAGACTCCCATACTCTCGAAAATATATGATGTCTGAGATTTCTTTTGAGTGTCAAGTTTTGAGTCTTTTTTTTTTTTTTTTTTGACAGGCTACTGCCATTTTAATGTATGGATTTATAACGTAATGATGGTTTGGCTAAAATGAATAATATGTGTTTTGTCATCAAATGACATCATTGTGTCCTCGTAGACTGGTTCAACGTACACTAAAGAATCACATTAACACTATTTTGGCCAGAAAACTCTTCCTTCAATTATAGTTCACTTAATTAGACATTTATCTTTTTTTTTAAAAACAAACAAAAAAACTCTCCGGCCAAGAACTTAGGAAGTCACAGGTTTGAGATGTATTTAAAAAGATGAGAGTGATTTTAATTGATCGGCATTTAAAGTATGAGTTTTTTGGTTTTGGCCAAAGTTTTAGAAACGTAATTTTAGTCAGACGTCAGAGGCGTCGTTCCATAATAACATGATACAGGATTGGTTGATGTCATTGTTTCTCTTTTTAGCTTTGATTGTTTGATGGGCTTGTAACATCATCTTTGGATTGTATCATGTATAGAAGACTGTAGAACGGTAAAGAGTGTCATTATCCTTTGATAGCCTCGAGGTTTATTTTGAGTCTTCTCTCGGTGATAAAAAGATATTCAACTAAACGCTCACCATTCTATTGCTCATTGCGTATATTGCTCACCAATGCGGCTATATTGTGATCTTGTGGTATGACACTCGCTTTCGGATCGTAAGGTCCTGAGTTCGAGCCTCGCTCGGCGCATAGTCGAGTCCTTGGAAAAGGATCTTTACTCACATTCTCTCACCATACTCAGGTGTAAAATGATTACTTGGCCGTTAACAGCGTTGTCTCTGTCCGAAAAAATATAGTATCGCCATAACAGGCGTCCTGTCTCGTTCTACATGTTACGTGTTGCTGTTGGTCAGGGACTCTTTGTAAAGCGCTTTGAGCACGTTTGGTGGATGTTGCGCTATAAAAAAAAAAAGCTGAAGTTTTTTTTTGTAACCAAATCAGAAACGTACGTAGGTTAAGCAGTTAATTTAAACCGTTTACCACTGACAATTTGTATGATTGATGGGATCTACAGGCCTGATCTATGGCTCGTAAAATATTCATTAGCAGTTAATGACGTCTAACGCAAATAATTTATTTTAGTTGTGAAAAATCGTGCCTTCTGGTCTATTTTAACAGGTTTTCTGTGGAATCTCTTTATTGTTAGAAATGAACACTTTGTCGTTGTCGTTTTCAAATTCATCGAAAGCCCGTATTTGTCACTCTCATTCTTTATAATTGTTACCTCCAAGCTCAGGAGTGCTTTCAATTCCCTGGAATATAAATTCAGTATAGAGATTGTAAAGGGAAGATCAACGAATTTTGAGAAATCGTCCTCAACAGCGAGAGCTCGATGACCTTGGCTTCAACCTCTGGAAAAGAAAAAAAAGGAACCCGAATGTTGTTGAAAGACGGGCTTTTAAAGCTGATGGTTTCTCTTTAATAGGCCAAATGTCATTATAATGGCTGCAAACTAAGTTTGCAAAATTATGTTTGAAACACAGAAATGAGTTCGAACTACTTTCTGAAAGACCTGAAGCATATTGGATGCAATGAAAAGTCTTTGGGACAGTAAACTAAGAGTGATACTCTCCACGCGTTAAACTTATACACGGGTATTCAATTTTATCCTAGACGGCCATTATGCCTTACGAGGACAGTAACAGCGGTTTAGGCTTCATTGCTACTGCTCTCTTCATTTTCATACAATATAATTTATTCAATACTGAGGGAACCAGGGTACAATTTGTCTTCATGGACAACATTTTGGATCCTGGTACTCACTATTATCAATTACTATACGCTGTGCTTAAAAAGACACGCTTAAAAAAGAATTTGGGTAGAAAAATTGTCCTTCAAACATAGATCTAGTAAAATGACTCTCGTCTTGTCAAATTTGGGGGACAGCGTGGCTCAGTGGTACGGTCTTTGCGTCGTACCCGAAATGTACCGAGTTCGATCACCCACCGCTGCTCTGTGTGGCCTTGAGCATTTCACCTCGCCCTAGCTCAATTTGAGGCGCTGCCCTGCGGATGACGCATGAGTTATTCCAGTCTTCCCTTGGATAGACCCTAAAGACAAATTTCCCCCATGGGATAAATAAGGGAATTATTTATTTATTTAAAACTCTAAACCCGGAACTTTTTAAAATGACCTACCTGAAGTCTCAGAATTGATAGTTTTTGAAAATCGATCGAAAGTTGGACACATTTTCTGGCCAAATTTTTTTTAATACGTGTCTTACCAGAGTACGACAGTTAACTGGTTAAACCGGCAAATACATTATACATACCCCAGATCGGACAGGCAGAGAACCCCGTCGGTACTTGTGTCTCTCCATTAGAATCTGTTCCTGTTGAAAATCCACAGGTTGGTCTGTGTCTGGGATGACATAGAGCAGGGGAGGGACAAGCCTCTGCCCCATGGAATACGACTGGCGGCGTCCCTTGCGATCTCGACTCATTTTTATCACGTATAAATCCGAAATGAATCGACGTTGTTTTAATAGAAGAGGATTGCGATATAGTTGGTAAAAGATAGTTTTGATGTCTCAACTACAAGAAAACACGCTGTATTATCCATGAGTGCCTGTAAGGGTTTATAAATCAACGATTCCTCTCCATGATTCAATGGTATCGAAGTATTCAAATAAGGGAACAGTATAAATTGTTGAAACAATCGTTGTCATCATTGTACAGTATACTTTAAGAGGAAATGCTGGAGACTAACATTAATTTATTGAAAATTTGCTCCATAGTTTGTTTTTGTTGTTGCTTTGTTGTGTGTGAAACAGCATTAGGGTTACTCTTAGTTTTCATTGAGATCCACAAATCCACTACACAATCCGCAGATATTTACTTTTCTAACACAGTTACTCGTAAAGGCTCTATCAAAATCAACGATTGATCACCATGTTTTTGGAATCACAAATTTTGTCAACAAATAGTTGATCATACATAACCCCACTGCAAGGATATAATATCATAATATGAATCAAACACATTTCAGTCAATTAGATTACCTGGTCGAGACAAACGACTCATAATCACGATTTTGCATCAAACCAGTTATGTTTGTTATTTTGACATCAACATCATTGCCGGTAAGTGAGAATTGTGCAAAAGTTCATAATGCATATATATCGCGGATATAAATCTAAGTAGTGCAAAGATTCATGAAGGAATTAAAATCTTATACCAGTGCTTCTAATAATGCCACTTTCAAAACGTATTTATTCAACACAATGAGTTTGAGAATACAATGTAAACCGAAAAACAAGGACATGTACTACATAAACCCAACAACCGTATAACTATGTATGGTGAATGTTACTTGGTGTGGATTAGCTATGTAGATATTTATCACAGTCAAGCTTTACATGAGAAGTAAACATCACATCACGTACACGGGAGATACTCACTGATTCGCCCACTAATACTATACAAAATAAAAAATAGGCTAAGTTAAGGTAGAAACCACGGATATTACACAGTAAGAGTCAAGGGTTTGATTATCTTGTGTCTTGTTTGCCATATGACGTGCTATGAAAAATCACTTAAAAATAATTTGGCCAGAAAACTAGTCCTTCAAATATCAATCGATGAAAGTAAATGACTCTCAATTTGAAAAAAAACCCCTCTCAAATCTGAGGAAGTCCCAGGTTTGAGACTGTTTGTCAAGATGAGGATCATTTAAATCGATCGATATATGAGGAACGAATTTTCTGACCAAAATTTAAAAGTGTTCTTTTTTTTTGGAGTACGGCAGTAATGTATGCTGCAAGTAGGTAAAGAGTCCTCATAATAAAAAAACAAATCTCTTACCAAAAAACGCCCAGTCACTTGCTTATCTAACTTATCTAAAGTACATTGATAAAGGACTATTTAAATGGTCACAAAACTTCAACTCTAAACATCGATAGGTTAATTACCTCCAAATTGTCAAAATATCTTCATAATCGATATGCATAGGAAGTTAATTTTCTAATTAAAATGAGGAAAACGGCAGTGATCTCTGTTGTGAAAAATAAAATAGACATCGTAACTTATAACGACTACATTTTCTAACCGTCATAAGTTAAGGTGTCTACATTTTTACACAAATCGGCATTACTAACGCACTCTGGGGGGGGGGGGGGGGGGGGGGGGGGGGGGACAGATTTTAAAAATTCTGACTAGTTCAAATATCGATTAAAATTACCCTTATCTTGTTAAAAACACTCAAACCTAGAATATCAACAGAATTTGCATCGATTAGATCTAATTCCATGGATTTATTTACCATGACCAACGGCCTTCAACGTTATTTCCCAAAGCACGTCGTATAAAAGTATAACTCTATTTCATACAGTACACGTGTCCATTTATACGAGAAACTTACAAGATCAGTCATCGTCGATAAGACTAAACGAGCTACTGACTCTGTCTTATGGTATGATTTCTGTTTGTTTAAAGTCGAATTTATCAAGTGTTATCTGAATTTTTCTATTTGAAATCTGACATAAATTTGTAGGCCATGGATTGAGCTATCTAAGTCATATCTTATATTAGACCTGACTTGTTACCTTATTGAAATGTTTGTTATTCTTTGAAGATAATGAAGTATTTGTAAATAGATATAAATGGCCATTTTAAAGTTATGTTGTGGTTGTGTAACGTTATAAAGCGGCCAGCAGCATTTATCTTTAAGTTCGACGGAACATTTAGCATGGCAAATAAGTGTAGCTAACAGAATAATCAATTTTGATTTTAACGGATATGCAATGTACCAGGATTCAGGTATATTGCGGTACTCTGAAAAAAACAATACTGTTTTTTTAAAAAAGTTTTGGCCAGAAAATTAGTCCTTCTAATATCGATCGATTGACCAGTTAACTGCCGTACTGTAGAATATTAAACATTTCGGCCGGAAGTCGTCCTTCAAATATTGATCAGTTTAAATGAAACTCATCATGGGCAAACACCCTCAAACCTGGGATTTCGCGAAGTCCCAAGTTTCGGAAAGTTTGCTCAGTCGAGGGTCATTTAATCGATGGATACTTGAAGGACGAGTTTTCATGGCCAAATTTTATATACGATTGATTCCACCGTGCCGGAGTTGACTGGTTAAAATGAACTTTTTTTTGAATACTAATTTTCTTCACAAAATTTTAAAAGCATGTTGTTTTTTGTTTTACAAAGTAAGACAATATTGGAGTGCCTTTCTGGCAATGGCAGATATTGCAAGTTTGCTTAAACAAAACAGAAACTTTCCGTTCTTCTTTATATATTTAAGGCTTATGTTTGTTTTATATTAATTACTATTTTAATTTTATTAGGCAATAAAATCTTTTCAATCAGTCATCCATTCACGTATTTTTTTTTTAATTTAACGTTTTTATATCTGTTTATTTTTATTTATTTAATATGAGATTGTTTACGATTGAGTGGTTAGTTTCAATAGAGTGTGTATGTTTATACAGAAGACGAGATAAGCACACAATATCGTCCGATTATCGCATGGCTTATTGCATCACCATGTTACGACAGTTCATCCTGACATGCTATAGACAAGATATGCCCTACTGAATTTAAATGCTTTTTAAACTGCATTAAAAAAAAAAAGAAATTGATGGCGTTTGCCGCCAGTTAAATGTTTTGGACGTTTCGGATTTCAAAATTCATCGGCAGTGTGGGAGGCAGGATTGGATTATTTTGATCAGTACTGATCCGCAACCCATTCCAGCTCGTGTCAGGGTCCACGTAGGGGCATTCTTCCCCGCCCGCCTCCTGGGCAACGGTTGGAGTATTCCGAAAGGAACTTTCTAACCGGCTGATGACACGAGTTTCTATGTGTCTGAGGTGACGGATGAAAAGAGGAATCAACCGCCGTGGCCAGATTGCCCTAGTTCACGCAATAAGCTGTGCTAGCCCCATGACGCTGGTGGGGTGAAGGGAAACTGTCACTCTACAAAGATACCCTCCTGGACTCCCAGCCTAGACACCATTAATGGGTGGACAGAGCTCATAGCCTTGGAAAGCAGTCTGTCTAGGAGAAGGAAAACTCCAACTTCAAACCACCACTGCCTTGTGGATCTGGGAAGATGAAAGGCTATGGAATCACATCCAGAGAATAAAGAACCGCTGAAGTCGGAGTCGCAGAGCCGAAAGGCGCAAATAGTCTGGAGAGGGAAACCAACCCAAAAATTAATGTGACACGCATCCTCCTCACAATGATGGACAACAAAAATCGGCAGTGTGAAAGGACGACAAATTCATTGAAATGAAATAATAATAATAAGCATATTTCTATAGATAGTATGCGCTTGGCTGAGAAGCTCATAACATTGCCATCCGGAAGTATAACGGACCAACACACAAAACTCTGTGTAACCATGAACTTTTATAGTCTGGTTAATACAGTTCAGTGAGAATAACTCACAAACGCGGATGGCAAAATATAACAACAAAGGCTAGAGTGACGTCATCTTCGAACTATCTATAGGGCCTTTCGTCGAAACCTCAAAGCTCTTTATAAAAAAAAAAAGGACATTGTTTACCCAGGTAACAATAATAATATTGTAAGTCCAAATCAACCAATATTGTACGTGTATTGCATGATCAGTTTTAAGCGTTATACGTCCAAGCCTGGGTGCACTAGAAGTTGAAAATTGACTTGACACATTAAATTATTATAATACATGGGGTTGATTTCTATTTATCACGGGGAAAAATAAATTCCATTTCATACATTGTAAAAAATAGAATTTGCATTTTTTATCATTTAAATTCCAAGCACTCGCTTCACATGCAAAGGGACCAAGATCAATCCCGGGTGCAGTCGAGGTTGTTTTTTTTTTTTTTTGTCCGACCTCCTGTCCACCCAGCAGTAAATGGGTAGCTGGGTCTATTTGATCTGGCGGAGAGTACTTTGCGATAGATTAGCGTCATATCCAAAGGGTAGTAAGCAATTGCTATAGTCCGTTTCACGCTATAGAAACCGAGATAAACTCCGGCTCCATGGGGAGGGGAAAGGTCACAAATAGTAATTAAAATACATCAAATACAGGTCGTAAACATATGAAGAAGAAGGAAATAAAACAGAAAGGAGAGTATCATTACCATCCACTACAAACATCAGTAACAACTGAAAAAAAATATATCAACGTATATAGATAGATGGATGGATAGATAGATAAAAGATAGATAGATTGATAGATAGACAGATAGATAGATAGATAGATAGATAGATAGATAGATAGATAGATAGATAGATAGATAGATAGATAGATAGATAGATAGATAGATAGATAGATAAATATATAGATAGATAGAGAGAGGGGGGGATAGAAAGAGAATGACGGAGAGAGAGAGGGAGAGAGAGAGAGAGAGAGAGAGAGAGAGAGAAAGAAAGAAAGAGAGAGAGAGAGAGAGAGAGAGAGAGAGAGAGAGAGAGAGAGAGAGAGAAGGGGGGGGGGGTGGTGGTTAAGGCTAAGGATTTCCTTGTGTTTTACTGATGACGCTTCAGCATATTTAGAAGAAGTTGAATGGGAACTTGACAAGTTGACAATGCAAGAACAAATAATTATTCTAATCAGGGTAGGGAGACCTTCTATCTTTACTGCCGTCATCTGAAAAACGTCTTTATATTTTAGGCCAGAAAAATCGACCTTCATATATCGATCGATTAAAATGAACCCCACCTTGTCAAAAATTTCAAACCTGAGACTTCGCAAAGTCCCAGGTTTGAAAATTTTTGACAAGATGAGGGTCATTTTAATCGATCGATATTTGAAGGGCGATTTTTCTGGTCAAAATTTTAAATACGTGTTGTTGTTCTTTCTTCAGAGAGAGAGAGAGAGAGAGAGAGAGAGAGAGAGAGAGAGAGAGAGAGAGAGAGAGAGAGAGAGAGAGAGAGAGAGAGAGAGAGAGAGGCAGTGTTGCTTATGTATTATAAATCACTTAATCTATATTATTGAAATAATTTCTCTATACGTCAATGGGCCATATTATTTATTTCAAATGAAATATTATGTCTCAGACTATAAATATTCACCCTCAATCGTGTCTCTATCTTCAATATAAATTATGTATATTCTTTCATTCGGATTCGAAACTACGCCTTCCAATCCACGTCTAACACAACATGTCACAGTGTACAACACAATCGACCAGCAACCCAGGAGAAAATCTGCTTACTACCAGCTTCCCACCGGTAAGGCGTCAAGATGAAGAACCAGAGTGTCATGTCCATCATCATAATAATTATCATTCTCATCATCATCATCATCATCATATCATCTTCCCCAATCAATAAACCTTTTAGTGGTCGATAAGGACACCGTCTCCATCAAAACAAATTGATATGATTGTTTCCGCGATACACCCCCATTGGTTACAAGACTTTACACGGGTATGCTGCAGTATTGAAGTGTGTATACATTCACGGTACCTATACTGCCGTGCTCTGAAAAAAAAAACACATTTAAAATTTTGTCCAGAAAAGAAGACGTCCTTCAAACATCGATCTATTAAGAGGATCCAAAAAAACCCTCAACCCTAAGTGAATACCAGGTTGAGAGTTTTTGCCAAGATGAGGGTCATTTTAATCGATCAATGCGGCTATAATATGGTCTTGTTGTATGACACTCGCTTTCGGATAGGAAGGTCCTGGGTTCGAGCCTCGCTCATCGCATGGTTGAGTCCATGGAAAAAGCTCTTTACTCACATTCTCTCTCCGTATGTCATGTGTAAAAGGAGTACCTGGCCGTTAACAGCGTTATCTCGGTCTGAAATAAAAATGTAATATAGCCTAACAGGTGTCATGTCTTGTTCTACATGTTGCGTACTGTTGTTGGCCAGGGACCCTTTGTAGAGCTTGGAGCTCGTTTAGTGGATATTGCTCTATATAAAAGCTCAAGTTTATTTGAAGGACGAGTTTTCTGGCCAAAATTTCCAGACAACGACAAAATAAACGGTGCTGTGCCGGGAAGATTTAATTTCTGAAATTTGAAATTATGTTCATAGAGATAGATTAATTATATTATGTTGATTGAGAAAAATGAATAAGGTTTATTTACTTGTGCGCTCAGAGCCCTCTGTATATTTAGAGGCAGATGCGCGGTATTAATGTTTATCATTATTATTGTTATTATTATTATTATTATTATTATTATTATTATTATTATTATTATTATTATTATTATTATTATTATTATTATTATTATTATTAATTATCATTATTATTATCATTATTATTATTATATTAATATTATTATATTATTATTATTATTATTATTATTATTATTATATTATTATTATTATTATTAATATTTATAAAAAATCAAAATTTCGTATCTCCATAATTCGGACCTTAAACACAGATTTCATCATGCTATAGTTTACCAATAAAGACAATGAGTCTTCCTGTCATGCTGTGAAGACGGAGATAATTTAAGCATTGATTGCAATTAAAAAGCAGTGATTAAAAAAACACTCCAGGTTTCTAATTTATTAAATTTATTATTTCAAACGAAAATATTTAGACATTAGCAAGGGGGGAAAATAACGAATTCGATAAAGGAAAAATCATAGATTTGGTGTGCGTTCTAGAGGGTTTTTGAAAATCTTTTGTGTTAAAAATCTGAGCATTTATATAGCACAATATCCACTAAACGCCCTCAAAGCAAGGGGTCCAGAGGTAACAGCAACATTTATCATTTAGGACAAGACATATATATATATATACTATATTGTCTATAACCAACCATCTTTATTAAAAGCAACATGATTAGCTAAGTCAAGTAGAGTTTGGATACTTAAAAAAAGAATAAATCTCTCAATCGCATTTCCTTTTGTTGTGTCTTTCCCTAAGATTGAAGACTACATGGACACAATACAATGGTAAGGGGATTGCGAGACATGGGTCGCCTATTACACCGATGAATGCCAGAATTTACCTGATAACGAGAATATTTCATGTGGCTTTGGCACGCAATGTTTACATTTCTGGCAATATTCAATGAGCATGATTGCTACTAAAATAGCACTCTCTGTCTGGACATGGAAATAATGATTGGGAACTTGACACAGACAGGGCTTCACGGAACGGCTTGTCTTCAGTGTACAGAAGCAATGACATTGACGTCACTCAGCTCTTTGTCATTGTTTTTTAAGACTGTCATTTTGGTGATTACTTCTCATTTAAATTATATCAATTAGACTTAAATCGTTCAAGGTTACGCACAGTTTTGTGTGTTGGTGCGTTATATCCGGCTGGCGGATGTTGTGAGTATTTTATCTAAGCGCATAATATAAATTCTTGCCAATTTATGGGCTTAGTGTATAATCGTTTCTTTCATTAGTCGGTGTTATAGTCGTTGTATGAAAGCATTTGTTGTACTACAACAAACAAACAACAACAAACTACAACTTGTAGTTTGAACCCATACGACCCATGCTAATCTGTGATTATCATTATTCGTAAATTTTAAAACGTTTTCATTAAAAAAAAACACCGTTTGCCCTGAATCCCGTCTGAGAAGCTATCCGATCCTGTAGCTTAAGATGGACAGAGAAAATTGGCCTCATCCCGCCCCCTCCCTTCTAAAACGGTGCTGATTTATTAAATAAAATATATTCCGTCAGAGCAATTTTAGAGCCAGCTACCCAAGCACTCTGATACATGGACTGTGAAAGAAGTATCCTATTGATGGAGCTGTCCGACCCCTATTTGACGGTATATTAGAATCTGTCTGTTTGATCTTGCAGCAACGCGATCCCCGTGTACATAATAGATAGATGGACAAATAGATAGATAGATAGATAGATAGATAGATAGATAAAAAGATAGATAGATAGATAGATAGATAGATAGATAGATAGATAGATAGATAGATAGATAGATAGATAGATAGATAAAAAGATAGATAGATAGATAGATAGATAGATAGATAGATAGATAGATAGATAGATAGATAGATAGATAGATAGATAGATAGATGATGGATAATAGATAGATAGATAGATAGATAGATAGATAAATAGATAGATATATATATATAGATAGATAGATAAATAGATAGATAGATAGATAGATAGATAGATAGATAGATAGATAGATAGATACATAGATAGATAGATAGATACATAGATAGATAGATGGGTAGATTATTGAAAATAAATGGGAGGGAGAGGAGGAAAGAAAGAAATGAGAGAGTGAGAGAGAGAGAGAGAGAGAGAGAGAGAGAGAGAGAGAGAGAGAGAGAGAGAGAGAGAGAGAAATGTGGGGGAGCGTCTAGAGAGGACTGATATCTAAGTAAAAATAGAATGAAGAGGACAATCAGTTTTACTCCTCTAATAAAAACCACAGATAGCAATAAATCTGTCACAAAATCAAGTGCGAATTCATGTCAAGTGCCATGATACAATGTCCTTGAGAGTTAGTGGTAAAATATGGTGTTAGAACCCACAACTCTGTTGTCAAACACTCACAAGTCATAATATTCTAATATATGTGCGGCTATGAGGTCTAGTTGTATGACACTCGCTTTCGGATCGGAAGGTTCTGGGTTCGAGCCTCGCTCGGCGCATAGTTGAGTCTTTGGGGAAAAAAAAAACAAACTCTTTACTCACCCGGCCGATAAAGGCGTTATCTCTGTCGAAAAAAAACGTGGTAATAGAGCCTACCGGGTATTTTCTCTCAACCGACATATTAAGTGTTGCTGATCGTATAGGATCCAGAAAAAAATCTTTGAACATAATATTTAACTCTCTCCTTACTGACCAATTTCAGTATTTCCTAAAATGTCATGCCTACCCTGAAATCAAGCTAACCATAATTTTGTTTGCAAAACAAGCTCTACAAGACAACATTAAGTTCTTATAAATTGAACAAAGATTATTCTTCAAATTTTTTATGCATAAATTAAATCTGAACAAGAAAAATGTTTATTGTGTCGTAACAAAAGTGACGATTTTCCTGTAGTTGGTAAAGATAAGGATCGCTTTGTGACATCTCAATCTTTTATTTTTTATTATATGTAAAGAAACGTTCCATAGGACTCTTGACTGTAATGATCTATGTAATGCAAGGACATGCATGAGATTGCGCCGAAGTGTCAACTGGATGAAAAGGGATAACATCATAGATTACTGTCGAGATAAAAATGGATTATGCAAATATAGAATGAGATATGAATCAACTGTGGTGGAGTATCCACTTGGCTATCATCGTTACATCGGATTTGTTCTGTCATAAGAACAAGGTTGATAAATTGATAGGGTGTTGATCTTAGTCATATATATATATATATATATATATATATATATATATATATAATATATATATATATATATATATATATATGGGTCAAAGATAAGGTACACCCCCCCCCCCCCCACACACACACACACAGAGTTACACACACATACTCCCGCCCCCAACCCACACTCATATACACAATATTTAAAAAAATAAAATCAATATTAATTACAACCGCTTTCATATGTGTGTATGTGTGAGTATATCAATACATACACACACACACACACACACACACACACACACATATATATATATATATATATATATATAATATATATATATATATATATATATTATGGGGGTCCCGATAGCTCAGTTGGTAGAGCACTCGCTTCAAACGCAAGGGTGCGGTCGAGATTTTTTCTGACCCCCTGTCCACCCAGCAGTGAATGGATAGCTGAGTCTGTTAGATTTGGCGGAGAGTACTTTGCGATAGACTATAGCGTCCTATCGAAAGAACAGCAAGAAATTGCTATTGTCCGTTTCACGCTATAGAAACCGGGATAATTTCCGGCTCCAAGGGCCCAATAGCTCTGAAGAACTACGAAAAATATGAGTAATAACAGAAATAATAATAATAATAATAATAATAATAATAATAATAATAATAATAATAATAATAATAATAATAATAATATATATATATATATATATATATATATCAGGTGCGATAAAATAAAAGGCCCCAAAGTAGAGCTATTTAAAACTATGATAATATTTATAAATCATCACAAAATTTTGTACACTGTGAATCTAACAACTTGTTTTTACGAATCTCAAATGTCAAGAAAAATTAATGAAAGGTTCAAGAGTTATAGCTGTTCAAAGAATATCACCAAAAAATTGTCATATCAAGAGTTCGAGAAATTCGCGTCATGAATTACTCGTACTTTGAACGTCCTGTCGATTCACTGGGCAAGATCTTGCCGCAAGGGTAGGGTGCAAGAAACAGTCATAATGACGTTGTGTACGGTAGTAAAAAAACTTAAATTTCACTGGATAGACTTTACCACGAGAGGAATCGGTTCTCAAAAAAAAAGTATGGTTTCGGGAGGGGTTAGTTGGAACGGCAAAACCCGTCTCCATTTCATTGACACCAAAACAACAAAAGTGAATGCACAAAATTATATGGTACTGCTTAAAGAAAAACTGTTACCAGATTGCTTAACACTGTATCCTGATAATTCGTTTATTTTCCAACAGACGGGGCTACACCCCACACAAGTAGATCGACACAAACATTCTTAGTGGAAAACAACATTAAATTCATATCAATAGATGGATGGCCTCCCATGAACCTTGATTTAAATCCATAATGTCAAACATTGTAGACAAGGGCAGACAAAAAGTATTCGATGAGGAGCAATTGAAAGCAGCAATCCAGGATGCTTGGGACAGAATAACTATTGATGATATTCGTCGTTCAATTGCATCGTGGAAAAAAACAAAAAACGCCTACGTACTGTCCGTAGTGTCACAAAACGGCGGTTCGACCGATCACGTAGGAGCTTTTTGAAATCCTGACGGAACTTTGATATTATGATTTTAGGCTACGTTTTTATAAAGTCTTGTAAAATAATAACTACTTGTTCATTGTTTTAGAAATTTCACATGGCTATTATTAAAAATTAATTATTGTATCAAAAGGATACTTTTTTACTACTTTTTTATTACTTTTAAAATGACAGATCTCCAAACTGGGGCCTTTAATTTTATCGCACCCTATATATGTATATATAAAGTGTTTGTTTATGCATGCCGCAGTGCCATGACGTCTGTTTTTTTTTCTTCAATCAATCTCTACTGCCGGTAGTTCCTCTTTATAAACTCTAAACAATGATTTTATTTAGAAAAGAAATTTTAATAATGAAATATAATACATTAGCATAACATATCATCCTATTTCCTTTCATAACATCAATCGGCAAACCGAACATAATATGGGTCGCCAATCTTTCCCTTCCACAAACGCACGCCTCATCAACAGACTGAATGAAAAATATGTAAATAAATAAATAAAATGTATAATATGACATCGAAATAAAAATATTATAAAGTCCATTATAGAACCACAATCATTTGAGCTTTGATATAGCGCAATATCCACTAAACGTGTTCAACGCATTTTACAAGGAGTCCCTAGCCAACAGCAACACTTAATAGGCAGCATGAGACCAGACACCTATTAGGCAATATTACATTTTCCCCCCGAAAGAGACAACGCTGTTAACGGCCAGGTACTCATTATAAACTAAAGTACTGTGACAGAATGAAAGTAAAGAGCCTTTTCCAAGGACTCAACTATGCGCCGCTCAAAGCGGGACTCGAACCCAGGACCTACCGATCCGAAGGTGAGTGTCATATCACAAGACCACATAGCCGCACAGGGTCGGGAAAAACAAAACAAAAAACTATGCGGAAGCTACGGATTTGAGGAAAGGAATAAGACATAAAAAAATCAATTGATTATTTTTTAAAAAAGCAGTCTTCCCCTTTAAAAATGGATAACGATTAAATTATATTTTATTAAATATAGACCTCTACACCCCTCTCCTCTGAAAAAAAAACACAACCTTTTGTTTGTTTAGGGGTCGTAAAATAGAACAGAAGGAAATTGTTCTGTAGATCATTGATCTCTCAATTGGAAGATTCAAATGCACTTCATTGTTTTGCTACCAGCTCTACTCTGGAAAAACACGTATTTTAAAATTTGGTCAGAAAACTCGTCCTTCAAATATCGTTCCGATTTAAATGGCCCATATCTTGTGGTTGGTCTTGGGGACAGATGACAAACTTGCCTCCAAACCGAGAAAGATGGCCAACCACCGTATGTGCTGATCAAGCACCAAGAGGATAAGTAAGTAATATATTGGCAAAACTCTCAAACCTGGGACATGAAATCTAGTGAAGTTGTATCTAAGATAAGGGTAATTTAAATCGCTCGATATTTGAAGGACGAGTTTTCTGGCCAAATTTTTAATACGTGCTTTTTCCAGCGTACGACAGTTATCAGGTTAAAATATCGTAAAACGATTCACGGTTTTTGATTTTCCTGAAAGCATTATTGTTGCGTGTAATAAAATATCAATGTTGTTTAGAACACTTTACAACACAATACGTCATGGGCAATGAAATACATGTGTTCATGTTCTGAATTGATAATCGATCTAGATTAAGTAAAACTAACGGCTTCGATTTTATTCATGGTCATACCATTGAATGTTTGTAGTGCTGAGTCAATTCTATGGCATTGATGATTGTGGGTAAAACGAACAGTTTAGGCATTATTCATGGTCATACCATTGAATGTTTGTAGTGCTGAGGCAATTCCAACGCCATGGATGATTGTGGGGGAAAAATTGTGATGCCATCAAAAACTGTTGCTTTTGTTTTAGTGCACATTTTAATGATGATCACGATGATGATGATGATGATGATGATGATAATGATGATGATGATGATGATGATGATGATGATGAATGATGATGATGATGATGATGATGATGATGATGATGATGATGATGATGAAACAAAATCAATTCATAGATTGTAATTTTTATATGAAAATACTCCCCCAAAGACCTCTAATCTACTTAAGGGATTTGTGTCGTTCGAGTCAATCAATAACAAGGTAAATTAATGGATGTTCACCGGCTTCGATATCAACATCATGTCATAATTAAACAAATAGTTCAGACATTCAAAATTTAAAGAAAATTATAAAATTTCAGAAATGAAAAAAATACTAAACAGAAGCAATTATCAGATTACTTTTACACTATATTCTATAACAGTATATTCGTAACGTAGTTAAATAAATAGTTCAGAAATTCGGAATTTAAAGAAAATAATACAAATCCAGAGACAATTACATACAATAAAACACCGGATAATGGATATCCACCAGATTTCTATGGCAGCATACTCTATAACAACATATTCCAAACATAGTTAAATATATAATTCAGGGTGTAAAATTTAAAGAAAATTATACAAATCCAGAGACGAAACAATAACATACAGTAAAACTTATCAGATAATGGATGTCCACCAGATTTCTATGGCTGCACATTCTATAACAGCGCATCCGTAACATAGTTAAATAAATAGTTCAGGAGTTCAGAATTTAAATAAAATTATACAAATCCAGAGAGGAAACAATAACACACAGTAACACAAGTTTAGGCAATAATTATCCTCCAATCAAACTCATCGCATTTCAAATAGAAAATAACTATCACCACACGTTTCTACTTTGTGTTTCAAACTCTCACAGTGATTTCCAGAGAGATATATAAGATAGGCACTACATAGTTTACACTAGCTCATTTATCAGGTGAGAAACCCAGCGACAAAAACCACGCTCATTTAACTTAATTGAACTGGCACTCAGACAGGATGCCTCAAAGTTAATATCCGGTCGTTCATTGACACCTCGGTCGATTAGACATCATCATCATCATCATCATCATCATCATCATCATCATCATCATCATCATCATCATCGTCGTCGTCGGCGGCGGCGTCGTCACCGTAGTTGTCATCATCACCATCATCATCGCATCATGGTGGTTGTCATCATTATTTTCATTATCATCAACACCACTGCCAACACCACCAGCACCATCATAATCCCTTCCAAAACAACCACCACCACCATCATTTCCGCAATCACTGTCACATTTTCTACCACCACCACCACCACCACCACCACCACCACCATCATCATCATCATCATCATCATCATCATCATCATCATCATCATCATCATCATCATCATCATCATCATCATCATCACCAACATCATCTTCACCAGTAAAATTATTACCTCTGTCAATCACCACCACCACCGCATCTCCTGCCTCAATGGCAACAAAGAGAAACTGTATAAAGTAAATTAAACCACAAAATATATAACGAACAATTAACAAACGATGATGTAATATTACGAAAAAATAAGCGAACGGAAATCGAGAGGCGTCTTTATCTTCTCGTCTTGGCCTCTACAACCAAGTGGCTATTCGAACCTGGACGAAATCCTTTCCACTATCGTAATAATTTACTTACAGTCTACGCACAACTAGATACACGTCCCTCAGAAAAAGAACAACATATTTTTTTCAAAATTTTACCAGGAAACTCATCTTTCATAAATACCGATAGATTATATTAACCCCCATCGTGTCAAATAAAAAGCCCTCTAAACTAGGACTTCCTTGATAACTTTATTGAGAGTATTTGACAAGATGAGATTCATTTAAATCAATCAATATAATTTGAAGTAGGAGTTTTTTGACCAAACCTTTTCAAAGGAGAAAAAGGTATTTTTTCAGCGTACAACATCGTAATAACCGTATAATAATATAAGCAAACCACTCGCAGGTGAGAGATCGAGATCAAGAGAACAGCAGAGGATAAGCTAGGATAAACCGCCCAACCACAAAGCTGATATAATATTACAACACAATCGTACCTTTGTTACACTAAGTTTAGTTAATTGTGTTTTACAAGGATTAATTCACGTCTTTGAATTATGCCTTTACTTTATCGACCTATCTATAACATAATTTTGGCCCAGGCTAGTAGGTCGTACAATGACTGAAGGGTTTTTTTTTCTTTCATTTTGACCATAAAAGTTCTAAGACAAAATATGTAACCCGCCGGTTGATAACGGCATTATGGCGGAGTGAACTGAATCGAAATTACAGGAAATACAAACTTTAAGATTTTTGTAATTTAAAAAATGGTATTTTTCTCCTCTATAATGAATAGAAATCAAACCCTGGTTTCATAATTGTGGCTATGAATGCAATTCCATGCACTAAACTCATCCTGACATAATAACCGCTTTGAGAACGCGGGACACAAATGTGAACCACGTGGCCTGGTATCATGTCGGAATGAATTAGATGAAGACAATTTTATTTAAAGTCAAAATGGTCGAAACGAGAAAATGTCCGTCACAACTAGACGTTTTTGGAAACAAAACTCCTTAAATTGTTTTATACATACAGCTTAAAATTCGATTTATCGCTTCAGAATCACCCTGGTAACATGGATCAAATTGAACCCCCCCCCCCCCCCCCCCCCCCCCCCGTTTTTTTTTCTTTTTTTTTTTTACAATTTGTCTAAAAATTATACGGTCCTAAATGTTTTCAGGCCAAAACGAAAATAATGTGTGGATAGTATTTTGATGCATAAAAAATATGTATTATTACACCGCTATCACGTTTTTGTCTATCCTTTCCTTTGTAACGTAAGCATGCATTATACATCCATAAATGCATGATCATGAGTCATCAATCTTGCTTAATGATCTGCACGAAAAGTAATTACACAAGTAGCGATAGTTACAGAAGAGGCGAGCATATAAATATAAATAATTAACATTTTCAATTCAATACAATCGTTTTGCCTGCAATCTTCTTAATTTTAACAAATTCCTCGTTTTATAAATGTATTTTGGAGGAGCTGAGAGGAGGTGTAATAATGAGATTGAATCACGTTACAATCACTCGTTTAAATATAAGATTTTCACTCGATAGCTGGTCAATATCTTTTTTAAAATCTCGCGTTTATAACGCAATAAACGTGCTTCAATCCTATCTTCTTCTTCTTCTTCGTTCCTCTGATGGACATCTATGGCTGCAGTCCGATATCTGCTATGAAGTCTGTGGTCCGCTTTAGGTCCTCAGCCTCACCATAGAGCTTTGTGTTGAGTGTTGTAGGGGTGACCCAGTGGTTCGAACGTTGCACGTTGTATAATGGGCAATCCATAAGCACATGTAAAGTGGTTTCATGGTCGGTTCCACATGGGCTTCAATCCTATAATAATATGATTGTCTGAAAGAACATTTTGATCACGTAGGCATGGCTTATCTACGTAACGCATTACTCAAACCTAAATCTTTAACCTAGGAGTAAGCTTCTCTCAAATCAAAATCTTACCCTAATGCCTGTTTGCCTAGAACTTGAACTGAAGGCAACCGAATTTAACAAAGAGCAATGATAACGATGGGATTCTTGCTTACTCGGCGATTAAGTTACTAGTGAAAACGGTAAGAGATTATGTAAGGTTAGTTAAAGTGTAATCGAGCTCGGCGGGTAAAAGGTTAAGGTGGATAGTTGAAGCCTTGGACGTGACATTTGACAGGTAGCCGAAGATCTGATTTGTATTTATGAGTGGGAGGTCTATAATTTAGCCTAGAGGTCAGATCTCTTTTCGTGATTTCGGATCGTGAAAATAAAAATAAATAAAGGTTATTTTTTACAATATCCTGTGGTTATACTGATTTTTGCTGAATACGTCGTATAAGAAATATATCGGTATTTGAAGGACGAGATTTGAGGCCAAATTTTTTTTTAAAGTTCTTTTTCTTCTTTTTCAGAGTAGGGCAGATTTGTAATTTAAAAATACTTCCCAACGTGTACTTATTTACAGGTCTGATAACCCAACTTATCGGCTCATTGTTGTGATGGAAATACTCTCAAACCGATGCAAACATTATCCATTTCAACAATGTTAAAACAAGCCCATAATTGCGTTCGGTTAACAGACCTGCAAAAAATGGGCACGTCGATACCTACCATAATTATTCATTATTTTAAAGTCCTGTATAATTAATCATTATTTAATAATCAATCATCTGTCAGTTTGTTACCATGTCTTAATGAACTAGAAAAAGGAAATTGAGTTTTAAATCAAAATGAGTATGCAAGGTGTCCACACAATCTGGGTACATGTAATACTTCACTATCTATCTATTTTTATTTATTCATTTATGCTATAGGTTGTGGAGATTTGACTGAAAGATACTTTACTCCACTGAACAAGAGGCCATAATTTGTCAAAATACAACTCATTTACATCCCAAATTGAATAGGATTGGGATTTTAAAAAGGTATTTGTACTGTTACCATTAACCCAGACTTTATGGACACCTTGACGTTAGAAAAATTCTTGTTAAAAAGGTTTAAAAAACAAAATCTCGCTGTACTCAGAGAGGGCTATGTGGTCTAGTGGTAGAACACTCGTTTTCGGACCAGAAGGTCCTGGGTTCGAGCCTCGCTCGGCACATAGTTGAGTGCTTGGAAAAGGCTCTTTACTCGCATTCTCTTATCGTACTCAGGTGTAAAATGAGTACCTGGCAGTTAACAGCGTTGTCCCTTTGTAAAGCGCTTTGAGCACGTTTAGTGGATATTGCGCTATATAAAAGCTCAAGCTTTTGTTTAAGGGCGTATATTATTTTTAACCAAATTTTATAAGTTTAGCTTAAAATTGAATTTTCTCCATTAGATACACCCCGATATAACAATTTATCGAGACGACTGGTCACGTGAGGAACGTAGACACGATTGGCGAAAGTTGGCAAAGAAACTACGCGAAACTAATTATATAAACACCTCTGAAATGTTGCGTGTCTGCTCACAACGGATGGTTGTCCTTGAATTGTTTATAACACACGCAAGCTTTGGGCCAAATACGATCAATACAACAACCGAGTGAGTTTGCGAAGGGGGGGGGGGGGGTGGGGGGGGGGCAGCAGAACTTTGAACGTGCAAAATAATAATATTTGCACTTTTAAAACAAAGTTGTGAGCTAACAATTGTTTATTTACAAAACAAATGTGCACTGACCTATAATACTACTAGTTAAACCATATAACATTAAATGCAGAAAACCAATAAATAAACAAATACAAACAATGTGTAACCTTAAACGTTTATAGACTGGTTTATACTATTTAGTGAGGCATACTCATAAAAATGGCAGGCTACAAACAATAATAATGGAATATCTATAATGGAAAACTCGAAGCAATGCAACAAATTGCTTCTCGTTGTCCTATAGATAGTATGCGCTTGCCTAAGAAGCTCATAACATTGCCATCCGGAAGTATAACGGTCCAACACACAAAACTGTGTGTAACCATGAACTTTTATAGTCAGGTTAATACAGTTCAGTGAGAATCACTCACAAACGCGGATGGCAAAATACAATAACAAAGGCTTGAGTGACGTCAACTGCATACTATCTATAAAACTTCTTATGGAGCACAGTACATTGCCTATTTGCTTAAACATAATGTATTAAACAACTTTTATAATATACGGTGACACGTTTGCACACCTCATGCCGATCTTGGCTTTCCCGTATAATATAGACCTGGTCTTTTATATCCGTTTCCCATATTATGTTTGATCAAGACACTATAATATTTGGTTTATACGTAAAGACTTACGTAATATAACATCCTTTTAACTTTTACGCAGTTAAGAGTTTACGGAATTTAGGATGAAACCTCTTCTTTAAAAAAAAATAGGCTTGGGGATTAACCTTGTTCCGTAAAGCCAATGTTAAATGTTTGTCACCGAGCAAAGAGTTACTGGCAAATCTAATAATCATAAAACTCTTTTTTTTTTTACATATTGATGTACGATTAACTTGCCAACCTTTCGTGTATGAGCCAAAGAAGCGTTTTGAGCCCGAAGCCTTTCGTGTGTGTTATTTCGTTCTATTTTTTAAAGCTCTCATAACATTCCATAGCTTCTATCAGCTTAGTTTGACTTAGACCAATTCCGTCAACACATTAGCAACAGTCTATAGAATCTCTGATCAGCATCGCTACTGATCGATCAAATCCATGTACACCCCCCCCCCCCCCCCCCCCTTCTCCCCCTGGCCCTTTCCTCCCCTATCTCTACCGTTGGTCGAACACTGCCCGTACAATGACAAAACACATGCTTTCCATCTTGGCCAGAACATTATGACTTCAAATATTGATAAAATAAGAAGGATCTAATCTTGTCAAATAATAGAAAACATTTACTCAATTCCAAGACTTTTACCGAGCCTTTGATTTCAGACTTTCATTAAAATTCATCAATGAATAAATGAAGTAGACTTTTTCTAATCAAAATGAAACAAATGAGAAAAACAAAATTTGTTATATTACGCCTAAGGACCACTTCCTCATTATTGCAACTGGTCATTTACCTTTTGAGACCATCGGACTGTTCTTGATGACCATCCTATTATATTGATCAAGATAAAACCACCAACAATGGTATACTGCGTTTACTGATGAAACAACTTTTTAAAACATATTTTTGGTCAGAAAACTTTTACCTCAAATATCGATAAATTAATAATGCCTCTGCCCCGAAATAGTTCTGGGTTTATGGGTTCTGGACAAGTTAAGTGGTCCATAGTTATAATCGATAGATGGCTGAGTTGAAGGTTTTACGGTTAAAATGTAAAGAGACGTTTTATCAGTGAAAGATAGATTGTTATTGTTGTTGACATCTTTAAAGAAAGGAAGAGGGTTTGGACGGTGAAAACGGACACAATTCTACCCATACCAGGGAAACATTATAATATGTTACAGAACTAGTAGTTGTGGTAATTGTAGTTGGAATGGCAAAGTAGTGGTAGTAGTAGTAGTAGTAGTAGTAGTAGTAGTAGTAGTAGTAGTAGTAGTAGTAGTAGTAGTAGAAGTAGTAGTAGTCGCAGTAGTAGTAGTACTAGAAGTAGTAGTAGTAGCAGTGGTAGTGGTAGTACTATTAGTAGTGGTAGTAGTGGTAGTGGGACTACTACTTCTAGTAGTAGTAGTAGTAGTAGTAGTAGTAGTAGTAGTAGTAGTAGTAGTAGTAGTAGTAGTACTATAAGGAGGGGGAGGAGGGGGAGGAGGAGGAGGAGGAGGAGGAGACAGTGTAGTACTTGTAGTAGTAGTAGTAGTAGTAGTAGTAGTAGTAGTAGTAGTAGTAGTAGTAGTAATAGTAGTAGTAGTCGTAGTAGTCGTAGTAGTAGTAGTAGTAGTAGTAGTAGTAGTAGTAGTAGTAGTAGTAGTATTAGTAGTAGTAGTAGTAGAAGAAGAAGAAGAAGAAGAAGTAGTAGTAGAAGTAGTATTAGTAGTAGTAGTAGTAGTAGTAGTAGTAGTAGTAGTAGTAGTAGTAGTAGTAGTAGTAGTAGTAGTAGTAGTAGTAGTAGGAGAAGGAGGAGGAGGAGGAGGAGGAGGAGGAGTGGCGGTGGTGGTAGTAAGAAACTACAATTATCCATTTCATGACTGACCATTGGTAGAGGATCACAGCCATTCAATACAAGTCATTATTACTTTGTCACGGCTCGCCGCCAATATACAATCAAACTTTGTGGACTGCAAGAAAACCAAATCCATGGTTGACCGATAAAAGACCTCTTTTTCATTTGACAAAAAAAAAAACAACTTTACTTTTTTTATCGAAAAAATGACATCTTGTCAAAAAGACTTTAACCTGAGACTTTTTTCTTAGACTTCTCCGATTTTATAATTTTCAGCAGTTGAAGGTTGAAACAGTGTTCAAGATAACACTGTCAAAGTATTAGGAAGTATTCATTTTCTGGCCAAAATATTAAACTATGCCTTTTGTCGTTTTGCCATATGGCGAAGTACCTATTTTTATTTTTATTTTTTACACACATAGACATAGAGCCCGATCTCGTCGTGTTGAGTTGAAGTCAGCAACCTTTGCATGTTGGACGATTGACGGGTCTGACCTTGAGGTTTGTGGACTGTATAGGTGAACGAGTTTCGAGAGTTTCGAGTTTCGACAATCAAAGGCAATCTTACAAAAAAGATCGGCAAATGCTTAAAGAAAACACTGTAGCCGACACGATCCTTAATAATTTATGCTATATTTATATTACATGTTAAGTGCCCATAATGTTAGATATTATATGCGGCTATGTGGTATTGTGGTGGACACTCGCTTTCGGATCGGAAGGTCCTGGGTTCGAGGCTCACTCGGCGCATAGTTAGTCCTTCGAAAAGGCTCTTTATTCACATTCTCCCACCGTACTCAGTAGCTGGCCATTAACAGCGTTGTGTCTGTCGGATAAAAAAATGTAATAGCTCTAGTTTTTAAAAATTTAAATATTATTTATTTGCTTATTTATTTATTTATTCATTCATTTATATATCAATATATCTATTCATTTATTTTGTATGTGGTGTGCTCATGTCTGTGTGAACGTGTTTGTGTAACCATATGGTGTATGTGGGCAGGGGTATAATGAGTGCGAGCGCTTAAATGTGTATGAGCGGGCGTAACTAAGTTGAGTTTGCTGAAAATGTCTTTAATTATCATTGATTATTTAACTTATTTCATTTTCATATCTGTCTGTTGATGGAAGGCACAGGACAGAAGCTTGTTTCGGTTGGCAGTTGCGGAGGCCACGTCCAGGAGGGATAAGCTATGATGATGATGATGATGATGATGATGATGATGATGATGATGATGATGATGAAAATGATCTTTTTTTTTTCAACTGTGACCCGCGTACTCAAAACGGCATTATGTCGGGGGTGGTTTAGATGTTAAGAATGAAATTTATGGTCCAAAATATTAAGTTTTTATGTTTTATTGAAGAGAATGAATAGAATTTCTTGAACTGACAAAATGTTTGCATTTCGCCACGCCACGCCATTTTAACATAAAAAAACACTTTTTCACATCTGGTTGACTTTGACATAATATCGCTTAAAGGCGAAGGGTCACAAGTGACGAGGCATTTTAAGAATTATACCCAAAACTTTCTACGATGTGTATACTATTATTTTTATTCGAAGTATTTGGTCGAGTCGAATCGAATCTTTTACCAGACAACCATCCTCGCGATATCCATTTCCTCTCTCACTCTCACTCTCTCTCTCTCTCTCTCTCTCTCTCTCTCTCTCTCTCTCTCTCTCTCTCTCTCTCTCTCTCTATATATATATATATATATATATATATATATATATATATATATATATATATATCGTCTCGGCCACAAAAAATGTGAGTGGCAATTTGCATTCCATATATATATATATCCCCAAATCTCTTCAGATGAGATGTTGACAAGTCCATTTAAAAAAAAAATCGATTAAATTTTAACTCCATCTGTTCCTAGTCTACTTCCTGTCGATTCAAAGATGATAATTCAATAACATTTCCTTAAATAGACGAGACACCCATATTCTGTGGAGAGTTAAAATCGATATCGCCTTTGTTATTTCTTGATTTTGAAACGGCAAAATTTTCTCATATAAAAGAGATTTAAGAGTCTTGCTTCAAGCAGTTTTGATAAATATAATTCCGGACTAAATTATCTTCACCACTTGATGATTCCTAGGCGACGTGCACTTATTTGCAGGTCTGATAAATGAATTAATTCCTTATGGGCTCGGTGTTGTTGTAATGAAAATCTAAAAAAAAAAATGACGCAAAATATTGTCTATTATAATAATATCAAAATAGGCCCATAAGTGGGTTTGGATGTCAGACCTGCATATATGTACCTATACGTCGTTCCGAGGGGATTGGTAAAAGTTATATAATGTGACTGACCGTCTGGTTTGAGCCAGATGGAGAAACTCCGTGCACATATTAGTAAACACTAAACGCCTATTATGTCCTTAACAATGAGACTACAGTGTAGAAATGTTATTGCTTTACAGGCTAGAGAACGGCAAGAGATTTTAATGTTGATTAGTTAAATCCACAGGGATAAAGGGTTGCCAGATGCATTTGCGCACACCTACAGACTATATATCTTTCTGGACCAATTTTGACAGTCAGAGACTCATAAGATTCATCTCGATCTATCTTAATTTCCACAATAGTTTAATCATTAAAATAAATAATGGCATCTGCATTATTTACCTGCAAATTTTGCGAATTCTTCATGATTCGAAATAAAACGACATTAATATCACGGGGAACAAAATATCAATATTTCTGAGAACAGCTCATTACGGAAGGAACAATCTATTCTATCATCGGAAATGCATTTCTTACTTAAGAGTTATTCAATTGGTCGTGATTCACACAACTCTCACCGAATAATCGGTTCGATTGAGACTTTAAATAGAGAAATAAACACTCCAAGACGAAAATAGGAGTCTGTCTTGAGCTGAATGGGGACGTAAAGAGGTACAAGAGTAATGTTTTAGTTTCAAACACTGTGAAGGAATATATATATATAATATATATTAATATATATATATATATATATATATATATATATATATGTATATATATATATATATATATATATATATATATATAGATAATATATATATATTATAAAATAATATATAATATAATATAAATATATATATATATACTACCGTAATAGTTAATAATATAATAATATATAATATACATTTTACACACACATATATATATATATATATATATATATATATATATATAAAATGTTTATAATATATTATTATATTATTATTATTAACTATTATTATAGTATATTATATATATATATATATATATATATATATATATATATATATATATATATATATATATATATGAAACTGTTGAAAGCGTACTTTTACCTTAATTGTTTTCTAAATATTATTATTTACTTATTATTGGAGAATTTTGGTGGTGACTGTCACATAAACGATCTTTTGGCACAGCCTCGTGTACATATTAATCTAACATCCAATTCATAGAGGTTATAAGTTGATTATTTGCGCGCCATTAATGTTAAAGTTGGTGGATGGATACTGCTGAAAATTTAATAATATAGAGAAAATATTAACCGATGAAAAACTGGAAACAAGCAGGTGTTATTGATTTTTTCAATGTAATTCAACATGTAAAATGGAATCTATAACTTTGTGAATCATTGATATACACACAGTTACAATCATACACACAAACACACACACACACACACAAACACATTATCCTTTATCTATCTATCCATCTATCTATCAATCTACCAACCTATCTACCTACTTACCTTTCCATATATCTGTCTATCTACCTACATACCTATCTATTTTTATCTATTTATATCTATTTCTTTCTATCAATCTATCTATCCATCCATTCACCCATCTATCTATCTATTTATCTATCTATCTTTCTATATAACTATCTATCTATCTATCAATTTATCTATCCATTAATCTATGTTTGTTCTTTTCTTATTAGTTTCGGCAGTTATGATCGACTTCTTTTTCTTCTTCCTCTTTCCCCATTATGATCGAATGATATTGTGGTTTCCCTTTGCAATGTCTAAACTTCCTCTTTCGATTTATTTATCTTTTATACCCATTAAAATGTCATTAGCGCAACTTTATTTGAACGTCCAAGGGGATTAAAAAGAAAGGCAAACTTAGAAATACAAATAGCTCTATAAAATTATATATTTAATTAATCTTACGTTATAGGCTAAGTGCCACTTTAACGGGAATTTCGATTAAAGATTATGTGTGATCAAAGCTCTAAAACATTATTATGTTGGCAATTACAGCTTAAAAATATTTTTTAATCGTAAAGTGTATTAGATTTATTAATGAGAAATATATCTCAAAGCGGTAGTATGTC
Source organism: Berghia stephanieae (assembly GCF_034508935.2). Classification (NCBI taxonomy): domain Eukaryota; kingdom Metazoa; phylum Mollusca; class Gastropoda; order Nudibranchia; family Aeolidiidae; genus Berghia; species Berghia stephanieae. The sequence continues at coordinate 38,695,674 of NC_088361.1, forward strand.
GAGAATAGCCACAAATAATGCCATTTTCAGACGGCGGTTCATATGTCATAAACTTTCAAATAGCAAAAAAAAAAAAAAACTAGAACGTCATACCAATGATCAACCGATCAAATCTCTGAAGTCTCGATTTTCACCATCGGCGGATCAAAACTCTGAAGTCTCGATTTTCACCATCGGCGGATCAAAACTCTAAATTCTCGATTTTCACCATCGGTGGTTCAAACCTCTGAAGTCTACATACGAGCTTTGAGCACCATGCTTTTATTTAATTTTGGGCGGATCAGACCTCTGATTCTGATCTGCACAAAATTATATACAACATGGTGCTCAAAGCTCATATGTACATTTCAGAGGTTTGATTTCTATTATTGTAGATTCTGAGACCCATCCAATCAAATTAGTAATTCAGAGTCACTGGGTGTAGGGGTACGGATCTAGCTGCCCAATCACTGCTGGGTGGAAAGTTGGGTGGGTGGAAGGGGGGGGGGGGGGTCAGAAAATATCCCGACTGAACCCTGAATCGATCAAGGCCCTTTGCATGTGAAGCGAGTGCTCTACCATTTGACTAGCTATCGGGACCCCCATTAACAACATAAGACTTGCCAAAAATGAAATGTTGTGAAACTACTAATTATTCTGCATGATGAAGCCGGTCGTTTTACCGTGAGGAAAACACCAGCCTTCATAACAGTGAATCAGTGCATTGCCTCAAACCATTGCTAATGCTCATTTCTTTTCGTTTCATATCACATCTGATAGCTATTGGCATTCAAGTTTTTATTTAATAACTCCTATGACGCAAATTGAAATGACAACAGGAAAAAAAAGAACATGGATGGAGTAACACCAAAGTGCACTAATTTGCAGGTTTGATAACCCAAATTGTTATGGGCTCATTGTTGTAATGGAAATACTCTCAAATCGACCCAAATATTTTCCATTACGACAATGTTTTAAAAGCCCATAATTGAGTTAAGTAATAATCAAACCTGAAAATATGAACACGTGAAAATAATATAATGGCGTGATCGGTCGATAGTTAAAAATAATAAATCTCGCTGTTGGAGTCAATAGACATTACGATGGATGGATAAGTAACCAGATGAATAAGACTGAAAGGAAAGCCAAGAGTTTATCCTAGTCAAAATGCCGTTTATACTGATTTGATATATACAGACAAACAATGTTCTGATTTAAAACAAACAAACAAACAAACAATCAAAATACGTATTTCTAATGTTGACCTATTAGAATGACTGCAATCTCGGCAACATGGCTCAAACCGGATACTTTTTTGGCTAAAAATATATTTTATAGGCATTTAGCCATTGTGAGTTAGTGTAACCAATGAAGCTCTGAAAAAATATGTATGAAACAGTGCCAGACAAAGCATGGAAGAAAAAAAAAAGCATCCCAAAAGATCAGCCTGCCTTGTCCGGGGATCGAACCTCAGACTTCCTAATTACCGGTCATGATATATTTTGGGATTGTTTTATTCCTTGTATTTTTCTCGCTGCGTTGTCTAGCACTGTTTATCATACACATTTTTTCCAGATCTTTATCTTAAAGCTCCTCATTTCATCATTTTCATATTACTATAGTGTAGCCAATGACGAGAAATATGACTTTATCAAGTCGCAATAGGGTTCAACGGTCGTGACGTCACTTCCCTCGTAATAACGCATAGTAACTTAGTAACTGGTTCTAAACTATCTGAACAATGGCGGACCCTCTTATGAAATACTTCTCCGACGAGCATAAAAGCGTATCCAGAGGAGAAAAACATTATAAATCTGATCATGTTTTCATTTTTATACATTCTGATCACATGACATGTGAAAAAGGTTCTAGCCAGCACGAAGAATAAAAAGTACCGATTTCCCTTGTTTAGAACCAAGCTGCTCGTTGCTGGGCGGACGTGACATCAGACTATTGAATCCTATTTGTTTCCCTTTAAAATCCTATTGCGAGAAAATATATTTCCTGACAAGTAAGCAACCTGTCAAAGAAC